>NC_136624.1:5116501-5277036 GCF_933228915.1 Telmatherina bonti
TGTTTATGCATAAGAATAAGATTCTCTACTGGAAATCCCTGTCTATGAACGCAGCCCACCATGCTGTTGACAGATGCAGGTTGAGGCTCATGCAGAGAAGAAGCCAGACATGGAAAAAGCTCATTTAAACTCTCCGTAAAAGAATCTCCACTGCTGTCAGACTTGGATGTTTAACAAGGTTTGAACTGTTGCCACAGGTTCTTTATCTTCCAGCCTTGTTTCTTGTAACTGGAATGGTGTTACAGCAGTAATCCCTTGTTTGCTGTCAGTCATCGTTAGATTCAGGTCTAAGTGGCTCACATGTTTACAGAGTCTGCAATTAACTCTGACCAACCGAAGGAAACACACAACTTGATGTTCAGATGAGAATCTGAATCATCTTCCCATTTAATGATGAACTAAATGTTTAGCCCATATTAACCTTTAGACATCAGACTGTTAATATCACCACTAATCAGTGTAATTAGTTGCCTGCTACGAGCCCACGTGAGACAGAGATGGGAAAATATGTTCATCAATAAGGTCTTCACTTGGAGAAAAGGTCTAAAGCACACTGTGGAATCTCTTCAAATCAGCAAGACAGTGTCTGTTAATACAGAATAAATACTGCAAGAAAAACATGTTTAATTCTTGCCAGGATCAGCTCTGGGTTCCTGGCGGGTCGACCGGGAGTTGGGGAAATGGAGTACTGAAATATTTATCAGAGCGTTGCATATTCAGCAATGGGTCCTTTGTGCATGCTCGTGTGATCTTTCACAACACGTTCACAAATTAAATATTTATTGCATTTAAATAAAAAGGCAAGTTCCTGGTCTCACCGAATGTCTGTGCGTGTGTGTGTGTGTGTGTGTGTGTGTCTGTGTGTGTGCGTGTGTGTGTCTGGGCACATGAGGGGAGATGTGAGTTGTGTGCTATCCGGAGTGATTGGTCTGGATTCCCATGTGGCAGGGGTGTGCTCTGCCTGTCAGGCTGGAGATATGAGATTCACCTTCATATCGACTCATTCACAGAAACTAGGATCACCTTCAGCTCATCCACTGCACTGTAACCCTGCAGGAGCTGCACAGAGCGGGTCCAAGCTGGCGCTACACTGCACACACTGTCCACAAGTTAATATACAAAGAGTAGAAATACACAAACATTTATTATTATTTAAAATGTAAGTGTATTTCTTTAAGAGGAAAGACACTCCTGATCTGCTGCGTTTTTTACACAACCACCTCAAGAACTTCCAGAAAATGTCTGAAAATAGAAAACCTCCAGGAGCAGCAGCTGTCTGGACCAGAATGTCTGGTTGATGTCAGAGGTCAGAGGAGACTGGACAGACTGGTTGGAGATGAAAGAAAGACGCTCATCTCTGAACACACAGCCTGGAAGCAGATGGTCTCCAGCAGCAGAAGACCCCAGATAGCTGCACTTTAGAGGTTTTAGGCTGTGGAGAAGGTTGTTGGGTCTGGAGCAGGTCCTTGAAATCCTCCTGCTGGCTAGACCCGGGCAAAGACAACTACAGATCATTCAACTGGCTGTTTTCCATTGGAATGGATGACCATCCACATTGTTTGCCCTGTGAGAGGGAGGAAACAAATCCAAGAAAGGAAAAAGAATTAACTGGGAGAAAGGAGCATCAACATGGATGCAGTGTTTAAAAGATGGAGACTGAGGCAGAGGTCGCAGCTTTCTGCTGGACATTTAGTTCATTCAGTCCAACAGTGAAGTTTTTTTTGGTGTTATGTTAGATACAGCTACCTTATCCTCCTGTTTACTGTTACTCGCTGTATAAAACGGCAGAGATGCTCATTTGTTGGTTAAAGTTAATTATAACCAACTAACTAACTAATTCTCTATGATCATACGTTGGCATAGTGCAGCAATGTGAAAAGGCAGCGTAGCGATGGGCCATTTTATGTAAATGATTGGAAATAGGGGAACGGACTGCACATTGTTGAGATGATATGAGAGGAAAAGGCAGAGCAACAAGGCGCCTACGGCGTGGACTGCACAGCGTAAGGATGGCTTGTGCAGCTTCTCTGCCCGGCCAGCAGGAGGTGCTGTTGAGTCATTTCTATTGAGCTATGAAAAAAGCCATCAGTTTTACATGGATAGGTATTACATGCTGTAGGAAATTATCATCTGAAAGATTAAATCAAATATAATAATTATGAAAGGAAATAAATAAGAAAAATGTTATAGGTGGGACTTATACACATTAATTACAATTAATTAATTACAGAAACAGTGAGTTAAGAAAAAAAATGCATTTAATCACTGAACCTTTTGAGCACAACTTCCTGTTACACCGATTACAGTGATGCACACACTACTTCCACTACTATCTTAGTCGCATTGGTGCTACATTTAGAGAGAAAGACAAAAAGAACGTCAACATATCTAGCATAATTTCCTGGTGGTATCAGGGACTCTTGGTGAGTAACAATAAAAGCGTGTCGTTTTCTCTTCTCACTAGCAGCAGCTGCGAAGCCGCCTCTCTCCAGACCCACTGCTATTACTTCTGGAATGGTTCGTCATTTTTGCTAATTGAAGAAAGGCCACTCCTGTCCTAAAGGTATTCATAGATGACAGATATTCAAGACTATCTCTAGGAGAAACAATGAACCCCAAAGACACAGTCTGACATCGCACCGCGTTTCAACAAACGCATCAAGATAAGGCATGCTGAGTCACTTCCTGTTCTGTCATGCATTTCAAAGTAAGAGTCTTGCATGAGTATAGCTGCCAGTTCAACTCAATCTGAGGTGTGATTTCACCTATCTATTCCTGTGTTTAAATGGTGACTTACAGTTTGGTCCCACTTAAGCTGTCAGATCACTTTCGCATCGGGTCTAACCACCTCTGGATGATTTTCTCTGACAGGCAACACTTTCTGAGCTTATCATCTGCGACTTTAATTCCAGACTGATTGACAGACTTTCTCAATGCCTCAGCTATGTGGTCCGTTGATGCTGTGAATTGTTACTCGCCATGAATTTATCTCCACTGTGGGTCTTTTATTGGGCTCTGTGGTGAGCCTAACGGTCATGAAGAACAGTAACTCAGGGATGGAGTATATTCACTGCTGACACTGGGTGTCTAAATACAGCACGCGGGACATTTTCCTCTGTATGTAATGCAAGAGATGAAACGTGGTTGTGGAAGGTTTGTAGTTGTTTCACATCCCGGCTGAGTTTTAAACACGTTTGATAACAATTTAGCTGTTGCATACTTCTCAGTCATGATTTTTCTACCATGTAAACACAATTACTCATTACTACTATCTTTATAATAAGGTTCTGATTCATCAAAGACTGTAATCAAATAATTTTGTACGGAGAAACAGGAGCAGAAAGGACTAAAGACTGAACAGTCAAGAGCACGACATGCTCATCGTGTCTCTTCAGACACTTTACCATTAACATTAACATTAAACCTCAGAACTACCAAAACAGGAAGCTGAGGAAGTCATACAGGAGTAATTCTCACATTCTCACTGTACATACCAGAAAAACACGTATCCAAGTAGATCAATTTAATACAATCACAAATGCAGGTGAGAGTTGCTGGTCTGGAGATTTGGTCCACTGTCAGTCGCTCTGAACAGAGTTGCATCAGCGCTTTAGGTCTTTCATGTGGTTTCTTACTGACATTTCTATCGGCAGAGTCTTATATAATAATGTTGTAATTTTTATTATCTGCACCTGCTTTAACTGGGTGGGACGGGCAGTCGAGGCAGCTATATTAAAATCTAACGTCTAAACTTACGACAACATCTGAAATGTTTCTGCTTTTCTCAGAAAGTGACAACCTGATAGAACAAGGAACCATTTCTAAGAGTGCTTTTTATGTCATGTCAGGCTACATTATCTAGAGTGACTGAACCACACTAAGCTGCTTGGACTTGACTGAATACATGTCTTTCTACACAATCAGAGACTTCAAGGTATCATTTTTTCTATTCTTTGTAACTTATTAGAAATATGGTAATTAATTGCCACTGTCTGACTGCAGTTTCTCTTTATGGGAGAGATGATTCCTGCACAAATACTATTCAATTTCATGTTTGTCAAAGTTTTTTATCAAAGCTTCAGCACAGATACGCAGAGGTTGTAAAAAAAACAAATAAACTATTCCCAGCCTGTAGAGAGCCAAAGGGCCCCGGTGGGAGGGGATGAGGTGGGGGTGGTGGGCTTCTATGTGCCTTATTAGATTGGTTGTGTTATACATAATATTTCAGTTTTGACAGCAAATCTGTTCTTGCGTTTCTGTGACAGCCACTCGGATTCCTGCCAGAAAACTATCAAATGGAATGGATTATTCCCTGTCTTCCACCTCTACAAACCAAACCGAGCAGGAGTGTGACACAGTTCCGCTGGGAGTGGTTTGTGGACTTGCATTCTGCCAGGGAACAAAGGCCCCAGCTTGGCAGGGGCACATGTGATGGAACAATGGGAACATCCTCATAGGTCAGGCTTGACATTCAAACTGATGCAGGTACAGAAAAGCTTCTGCAGCGGTCGATTGCAGTCTCGCTCCGATGTGAAAACCCAGATGGTAATTGTGCGCTGCAGTGGAGTGAATCATACCAATTAGCGTCCTCGTGATACTTCCTTCCTGGCGAATTTCGATGAATGCCACCGTCGGTTCTCTACTGGTGTCTCTCACAAATATCACTGCATCAACATCTGCAGAAAAGGCCTTGCGTATACGCGTATTGAGAGGCACTCAGCTTCATGCACTATTTTTATTTCTCCGTGAGAAGCCTCTGCTCTTCCTCCCCATTCATAGATATAAACATGGATTTGAAAGCTTCTTTGTTTTTCTGCTGTATTCTCTTATTCCTTGTAGCATTAACACTTTTTCATTAACTCATGATGAGACTGTGGACTCAGTTTACTGCCTTTCAGTCTCTCCAGCCTGCAAGTAAAAACCTGGTTTCCAGCCAAAGAATGGACTGAAACACAAATTAAACAAAGATACAAGAAGTTAATCATTTGTTGGTGTGAAAGGGAAGCCACATGCCTCCACGAAGGACCACTCCTCAACAATGTGGGTTTACTGGTTTACTGAAGTGAAATGTGGACCAGGTTGTGGAGATTTGAAAGCTCTCGGACTGGCTCATCTTGTCTCATGATTGAAGGCTGGGAAGAGGAGATTCAGTGGTATACAAGCTAACTTTCCTGTGACCACCAGATGACAAAGAAAAAGACAAACAGATAAACGATCCAGTGTAAACGGACAAAAAGGTGCGGGGGCATAAGAGATGACGAGGATAATGGAGGATGGGTGGTCTGAGAGGTGGTATGGGAGGATAGATAAGGTGTGGAAGGATGGATGGATGAGGGAAGAAGAGGAGTGATGGGTGAGAAAAGGGAGGAAAAATGGAAAGATAGACGGATCAGAGAAAGGAGGGAGGAAGGGTTGGGGAATAGAGGGAGAGACCATGAAAAAGGATGAATGTGTGCAGAGGGGTTAGATGAATAAAGAGATGATCGGTAAGAACAGGAAAAGAGGGAGAATGGAAGGATGAATTATGCACATTCATTCATTCATTCATTCATCATCCAAACCGTTGCTGGAGCCTATCCCAGCAGTCTTTGGGCCAATTATGCACAATACGGGATATATAAGAGAGAGAAAAAGGGTGAATTGATAAGAGGAAAATGGATGGGGGACATGAGGAAGAGAGGGCAAAAGTAAGGAGGATAAAGGGAAGACCAGGTGGATGAATGGATAAAGGAGGAGGCAGACTGATAAGAAGGAAGGATGAGGACTGATGGATAAAAGAGGATAGACAAGGACATTTGGGAACAAACAGTCCTGAGTGGGTGAAACACGTGATTAGGGGTCTTGATCCTTAACTTAAGAAGTAAAGTTGGATGTTTTCAGTCTGTATTAGCACAAAAAGTGTCCCTTTCAAGTTGTTAAAGAAGAAAGGGGAGAATTAGCTCTTCTTACCACCTTCTTCATCCTTCCCACAGAAGAAAATGTGTTCATTTAAGCTGCTCCGTCTGCTTTTACCTAAAATAAAACACAAAAAAAATGAATTCATCGGTGTGAACGCATAAATTCACAAAAGCAATAAAATCTTTCTGTAATCATTAAATTATGGAAGCATGTAGAATGGGTTGTAACCCAAACAGAAAGGCAGTAGATGAAAGGCTGCGGGAGGAACCACTGACCCAGAAACTGAAATCTGTCAGGAATGCAGGCCAAACATTCTGCCCACACTGGTAACATACAGTATGTTGATGTATTATTTTTAGCAACGCGTGATTGACATCTCTTTACAGTAACTCGTAGCACTGTTTTATTTCTCCAGTAGTGCATCAGATCTCTTCTTGTACATCTTCAACCTTGTTTCCTAATCTATGTGAGCTGGGTTACTATCTGAAGGCTGCTTGGAAATGTTTGAAGGCTAAAGCTTTCTCAGCTGCTTATGTTAATGCCCACAACTTTCTTTTTTTTTCCAGTGTAACAGCTGTTTTTGCCTTCTATTGGTGTAATTTTCTAAAGTTGTTTCTACATATCTCAATGTGTCTGACACTGATGATGAAGAAAAGATGAAATTGCCTCTGAAAGAATGGTTTCAGTCAGACCTTTTGCTTCTCTTTCCATCCAATTTTGTAGATGCAGCTATGAAGCACATCCAGTAAACACCAGTACTGTCAGCAAATACTGGACCAAATGCATCCTTACGTTTGCTGGGATCAACAACACCATCCGCCTGTGCTGGATGAATTTTATTCCTTCCAACAGCTGAATGTATTTCATGTATTTAGGACTGAGGGTTTGATAATAAGCTTTATGTGTGTTGTGCTTCAGTCAGCATTTAATTATGTACTTTATTTTATATTTCATAATATAACTTTATAATAGATATAATGAAAACATACAAAGAAAAGATGAAAGAAACCTAAAAATGTCAAATTAAAAGCATATGTTAAAAAAAAAAGTGGAAAAAAAGCAAAAAGAAAAATGTTTAGAGTTGAGTCAGTCTTGGCTGTCTGGCTTGACAGGCGTGAGCAGCTCTGTCTCCCTATAGACTCTACAGCTTCATAGAGTTGTTGTTTTTAATTGTTTATTAAGTTGTGTGATATAGTGTTCTGTTCCTCTGCAGACGATTAGTTTCCATTCTGTTCAGATTTATTTTGCATCACAATAAGGTCGTCTAAAAGCTCTTAACAAACATAGTCCATTCGAGCCCAATCAGTGTGATGCTACAATGTGAAACAAATCCACAGTACTAATGAAGAGTAACTGTGTAAACACAAGCCAACTCATAAAAATAATAGCCTAGCTAAAGAAACCAAGATATCGCCGATAATCTCAACGATGAAGATCCGAACTCCATGTGTGAAAATGATGCTCATGCTTGTGTTTCAGGTCCAGTACAAGGTGTGATCCCACATTGGCGGAATCCTGTATCAAACTAGACAAGACCGCTGGCCGTGCTTGGGTTCAGCCAAACTTATTCACAAATACAATAACACACTTCTGCTTCCAAATATCACGTACACAGAAATACATATTTCAGAGATAATAACCGAGGCATTTCCATAAACTTTAGGCTGATTCAGCTCCAGTTGTACTAAACAAATTATTACTTTTGTTTGAGTCCTTAACCTTCAGCTGAATGAGACACAAAGTCTTGGTTTGAAATGGAATCTAAGTAAATATGCCCAAGTATCCAAAATTATAAGTACAAAACAATCAAGGAGTGTTTTCCCCAACTTCACAGCCTTAAGCAGGTGGAGATGACCAGGAATCTCACCCTCAGATCTAAATTGCTTTGGAAAAGTGTCGACTAAATGACTGTATGACAGTGGAACCGAAAGCAGCGGGTCAGGAACAAGTGAAACGCTAAGAGCCTCCTATTGGTGAAACTGGTAACACAGTACATCCCTCCAGAACCATTCATTCCTTCACATGCATACTAAAATACCATAAAGTGTAAAAATACATTTCTCACATGCTGATAACATATCTGCAGTTTCACTCTGATATATAGTCATTGTCATTGCCATCTCAGAGAATGACTGCGGCAGTAGGAAAAAAAAACTGACGATTTGTAGAACTTGTAGCTTGTTTTGTTTGTTTTTTTTTACAAATCTTCTTACAAAAATGTTCATGTAGGATGGTTCCTATATCCTCTAAGTATGGCACAAAGTAATGGGATTAGAATCCTCCCATAATCTGGAAAGGAGAGAAAACGTTTTAACACCTTGAAAGTCGGTGTTTGAAAACTGAAATAAAGTTTGAAATGAAGTCTGAAAATAAGTTTTGAAACATTGGGAAGTACTTTGTAAGTCTGAATTTCAGCAAGCAGTGTTGTTTTTGCCTTCGCGTTTTCAGGCTGTGTCACTTCTCTCTTGCTGCTTTGGTTTGAAACTCTAAAAGTCGTACTGTGAAATACTGGAAAAAAAAGAAAAAAAGGGGTCAGAGTGGAGGGACAGCGGCTGCTTCCGCACCATGTAAATGCTTCCACACTTCGCCGATTTGACGTTGAACAGATAGTTTTAATAAAACAGCTGATCAAGGTAGTGAGAAAGTACGAAAACATTTCCAGGTCATTTAAACACATGGGCACATTGTTGCATCCACATGCCGCTCTGATGCGAATAAATTATCTAGTTATTTATGAAATAACCAGGTCAGCTCTTCACTGCACATGAAAGCACAGACTAGTATGGATCAAAATAAAAACAGAAGCCTTTCCCACAGGTCATCTTTGATGACATTGCTTGTTAAATATATAAATAGTCCGACATTAACGTTACTAAACGCCACTCCCCTCTACGTTAACATCTCAACACACAGCTGATGGAGTGATGAACATTGGTCAGATACTTTGTACACTTGTGTTATTTCTGCAGAACATACTGGCTTTAAGTTTCTATGCTAACACTATGCTGTGTTAGCATAGAAACAACGATGTTATTGCTAACAAACGTATATAATAACAGGGAAGGTTTGCTCCACTCGGTGTGGACGATGTGGACGAACTTTTCATTTATCGTGACGAGTCTTTCTTTAGGTTACAGATCACTACATATACTACACACAGGCAGTCACTTAACCCTTTCAGGCATAATGGTGACTACAGTGGAAAGGTATACAAAAGTGTTTTTTCCTGTTCCGTAAGGCTGGTTATAGTTTACTTCCATATGAGCCACTACATTTGACATCAGTGAGTTGCTTCATTTATTGCCACCTGCTGGTCAGCCAGTGTAAGCATCCGAAAAAGATGGCTAACCAACAAAAATAAATACTGAGCACCTCAGGAAAAATGCAAATACATCTGCATGCAGTATCTTTGTGGTTTGTGCCCTGGCTGCTTTGCTAATTTCCAAAGAATAAATACTTCCCATTTGTTTTCCACAAGCTAAAACATTGCCTCTGTATTACACCTGAATGATTGTTTGCTCAGCCATGAACCTTTAATATAGAAAGTTTTTATTATTCACATTAATTAGCGAATAATCAACAATTTTCTGAGTCAGTTTTATATTTGTTTATAAAGGTCAATGAAACATATGTCAGTTAAACACTTTAGATGGAAGACGGGTGGTGTGGTAGTGTTATATTTTTGTTTCTGAATTATACTGATGGACTTTGGTACTTCAGTTGTCATTACACATCACACTTAGTTTCACATACAATATTTTATTTTAATATTACAATATTAATTATGTTTGAAGAACTGAATGTGCAGCAGAGTAGACATGAGAGTGCAGACACAAGTAGTGAGGAACTATGTAACGCATCAGTGCAAGACTGCTTGCAGGTTGCTGCTGCAGTGAAGCATCACTGTGGGTAAAGCTTGTTACATACTCCACGAGAAGCAAGAACCTTTTTCTTGTTCTTGTTCAGCATGGCATGTTATACTTCACAAGAAGTCACCCTGCTGAAGTCCTCAAAGGCCCACCCACTCCAGCAGATGCCACGATGAAAGAAAAATGATTAATAGATGGCAGCAAAAAAAAATTTTTGTGTGGCCTTTGGTCAGCTGAAGAAGAGCAACAACAAAATCACACATCACACAAGCGGTCCTAAAAACAACACAGTAACAGCACGCTAATGGCAGCATTTGCACTATTTGAGCTGATGAAGGAGCAAAATGAAGAGGAGAAAAATATGCTCCAGACGAAAGAGGAGGAAGATCTGTTGTTGTTGTTGCAGAGATGAAAAAAAGGCTAAATGTAGATGGTATCTTAGACCGCTCAACACAACCAGGGTTGTGTACTGGTTCAACAGAGGCGGGCGATGGACGACGAGAGACACTTCTCATATTTCTCATATTTCAACCTGTCGCTTTGACGAGCTTGTCTATCGCATTTGGCCGTACATTCAGCATGCACCCACACACAGCATGCCGATCTCTATTCAGGAGATATTAGTGGTCACACTCTGAATATTAGCCTTTGAGAGCTCACAGAGCAGCATAGCTGCTAGCTACAAAATGGGGTTGGTAATTGTGTGCTCCATTGTCTCAGAGGTGTCCAACACAATCTGGCTCGCCTTGGACTGTCGATAATAAACTCAGGGCTATTGATGATAAACATGTGAAATTATCAAAGCTCCACCAAAAGCAGGAAGTGACTACTTTAATTATAAAGGTTACCACTCCATTGTTTGATGGCAGCGTGTGATGCACGATACCAGTTTACGATGGTTGAGGTTGGGGCCTACGGCAACAAGGTGATGGTGGAGTGTTTGAACAAAGCTCATTTGGGTCTGCACTCAAGAACAGGCATCTTCCTCTGCCACCACCAGCACATCTCACTGGCACGACAATCAAGACTCCATATGTGTTTGTGGGAGATGCTGCTTTCCACTACATGCCAACCTCACTCGTCCCTATTCAGGTATGTAGCTATACTGACTGTTTGAATCCTGCTAGAACTTGTTGAGACAACTAAAAATGTATGAAATAATAAATGTCCTAATTTCATGGGGGGGTTTTTTGTCCTATGTACAGATCGAAATCTCACAGCGAGAGGACTCATCTTCAATTACCGCTACTTGTGCCAGACGTGTGATTCAAAATGCATTTGGCATCCTAGCAGCAAGATGAAAGCCGTCCAATAGAATGTGTGCTGGACAATGTTGGAGATATGGTCAAGGCCTGTGTTGCTCTTCACAACTACCTCACCTGCACAGATGCTGCTAATGTCCCAGCTGTGAGATACATCCCTGAAAACTTTGCAGACTGAACTGTTGCTTCTGGAGAGCTGCTGCATGGCAAATGGAGGAGACAGGTGGAAGGGGACAGCAACCTCCAGGATGCAGGAAAGTTATCTGGAGCCCGAGCATCAAGGGCAGCTCACGCCACAAGAAATGACTTTTATGAGTTCTTCCGGACACTTCAAGGTCTTGTACTATGGCAAGAAGCCATCATCATGAGGGGGTCTCTACAGTAGCCATCAACAATTTTCTGAAGTTAAAAAAACTTTGGGACTGTCATGTTATCCTGTTCTTTTTTTTTTTTTCGTCCTTACAAAGGAACCATGTTCCATTGTCTGGAATTTTTTGAGGTATTGCAAAGCCCAGTCAATCTGTACTTTTAAAGATGACCAATTCATTCTTCTTGCTTTGGTCAGCATGTGGTGAGTCAAAACATGTCCTTGCATAGACTGAGGTTCATGACATTCCACATGTAAACACCTTTGAATGAATAAAGACATAATTTCAACTTCAAAAACGTTATTTGCCTGTCAGGGTTTGTGGAGCTGTGGGGACCCAAATGCAGGACAGAAAGGCAGGAGGCAGACCAAAAAATGCATGAACGTGATTTATTCAAAGTAAATTTATAATTTCAAGGTTCACACTGGAAAAAAAAAGAAATATATTTTTTGGGGGAAAAAAAGTAGCCCTGTGATGGACTGGCAACCTGCCCAGGGTGTACCCTGCCTTTCGCCCAAAGACTGTTAGGATAGGCTCCTGCTTCCACCACCGCCACCCTTAATCAGACTAAGTGGTTAGGATAATGATTGAATGAATGAATGAATGAATGACTGAATGAATGAATGGAAAAAAGAAAATCACACAGACTACAACAGAAATGTTGTAAAAATAGGTGGTGTATGTTAATCTATGGCTGTTCTACAACTGAGTGTCGTTCATCTTTAGAAATATTTTGCTCTCAGTCTCATGCATAATGTTTTGGAGCTTCCATTTAAATTCTGCAAGAGCTCTGGTGGCAGCGACCTCATGAAGTCTGCCACATGCAGGACATATCCACCACATGGGTCCATCCGTTGAAGCATGCTTTCCTGCCTTTGCCGTCCAGCTTCCAATGATGCTTCATGCTATGCTCTTCTGGTGTCTAGCCTGAAAGTCAAAGCCCTCACTGTTACGTGTCCTTTGTTTGTTCCTGGGAACTGTCGGAGATGGTGAAATGGTTGACGGAGGGGTGGGAACAGGAGTTGATTATCCTGGTGTTGTTGAGGATTGCGGCGTGGGTGGGGCAGACAGCTCTGAGGCAGACTCAACAGCAGACAGGTCAAGAGGTATGAAGGGGTGTATGAGGGCCTCTCTTCAGTATCTAATTCTCTGTCCTGGAAAAACAACACATTTTCTGTTATTTATTTACATAGGAGATTTTACAGTCAGTAAAACTTTCAAGTTTATATAGCATGTTGAAAAATCCTCCCTAGTACATTTTACTCTTGGGTAAATTCACACAAGTTATAGAATTTGTTTGCTCATTTAACCAAAAACAGGAAATGGGCTGACATTGTATGCAAACAATATGAAACTAGAAAACACTGAATATTTCAATCAGTTCCTCCTTTTCACATTTCCAACAACTCCTGAAAATTTCATGAGAATGCCTTCATAACTTTTTGATTGGAACACAAACACACAGATAAATGCCGGTAAAAACACAACTTCCTCGGCTGAGGTAAATATACGCGTATAGGACAATACGCTTACCTCTTGTGAAGTAGTGATGTTGGTGGTTGTTCCATGGTGCTTTGTGTGTGTGTCTAGCCACTGCAAAAACACAAAGTTCTGGTACGATTGGTTTTCCAACGGGGTCCCCACTCTTCCTCTGCTGAATGAGGCAAATTTGTTGCTTTCTCGTCGACAGACAAAGTTTTTGCTATTTCTCTCCATAAGTTGCTAGCCATGAGTTTATCTTTGTATGTTTTTAGGGAAGTTTTGTAAAAATTCTCACACTGCCTCACTGCCTCAGCCAGTTGTTGTTCAAAGCTGTTGTTTATCTCCTCGCGTGGTTGTTAGGAAATGATAACGATAGGCTACCTCTGTCTAAATAAAGGAAATTTTGACTTCCTGCTTTTCCTGGTACCACCTCCTTCAAGTATTCTGACCAATCACAGAATACTTCTCTGAGCCCCTCAAGAAAAAAGTTCTGCCAGCCCGTTGTGTCGAGAAATGTCTCCGAACACGTCCGCGAGAACAAAATGACGTCATTTTCTTCTCGGGGCCTCAAGAACCAGAAAAAAGTTCTTGCTTCTCGTAGAGGATGGAACAAGCTTAATGCTTTCTGCTTCAGCCTCCTTTCAGCACCTTTTCTATTCTCGCTGTTTCACGTCGTTTCTTTCCATATGTTTAGCTGTGTTTCTAGATCCTTTCTGCACATGTGCAGTAAGTTGGACTGATCCAATCTATTAGAGACTGGAGGGGGTTCAACCATGCACAGATAATAAAATAAACATTCTGCTGGAATTTAAGCAAAAGGATTTTGATCAGAAACATAGTAAATGTGTGTAAACTAGAAAAACAAACCTCAGCCAAGCACAATGTTAAAAAAAAATCCTTCAAGAAATTCCTAAATCCAAACGATGACCCGGACACACCAAAATTAAATAATTTTTCCCTTTTCACATTTCCAACAAACTTCTGTCCATAACTTTTTGAGTTATCTAACAGATAAATGCTGGTAAAAACATAAACCCCTTGGCGGAGGTAATAAGTAATAACTGTCTTAACTATAAGTGCATGAGGAGTTTTATGGGGCCCTAGGCAACCTAGGCAGCTCCTGTGCTGGAGAAGGCTTTGAGCAGAGGTTGGAGTCTCCCATTATCAAAGCAAAAGATTAAAAACGAAAGCAACACTGGATGGAATAAATCATGTAACGTTGCAGAAGCTAATCAAAGCTACGTCACAGTGAATGCTGCCTTGATCAAAGCTGAAGGGGATCCTACAATATATCAGTGTGCTCTTTTATTTTGCCTGTTTATTTTTGTCTCTGTTCATTAGTTCACCTTGGTTCATTTAGTTCATCCATTTCTCCTCTGTTTCATTTGGTTCTGTGTACTTTTACTCGTCATGTGTGGTTTTACTTTACTGTTTTACTTTACTTTACTGATCCATTGAGTTGTATTTGGGCTTGAGTTTAGTCCCCTGCCTCTTAGTTAATAAACCTACAGCTCTGGAACCTACTCAGCTTACACCTCATCTCTGCATTCGGGTCCACACCTCTACCCCGTCCTGACATAGAGTGTATGGCCATTTCATTTCTTTCCTTTTTAATTTGGTGGCAGCTTTTTTTTTTTTAAAAAAAACAAGGCAGCGTATATTGTTTATTTTATTCTATTGTTTAACAATACTGTATTTATGCTGTAAAACAGTGTACTGTGTGGAGAATAAATAAATCTTGGTTAAGTACTGTATGTCTGATAAATATGTGGACAGACACAAAGACTAAAATCAACGTTAAATTTCTATCACTAATCATGTTTTTAAATATTTGTTATTGCAGAGTTAAACTTCTCCAGAAATCTGAAGGAATGCTATTCATTTTTGTGAAAATGTATTCTTTAGTTGTTTTCACTCCTTTTTTTTTTTTTTTTTTTTTTTTTTACAGATAAAAGCAAAATGCAGTATGTATTGTATTGTATTACACAGCTGCATGAATATCAGTGTGAGTAGAGGTTCATACACTCCACTGAGGTACAGTTTGCTTCGATGACCCAGTTGCTGCTGCTTTTGAAGTGCCGGATGAATTACAAATGATGAAACAGATGGAACGGTGTGTAATCTTTTTGTCTCTCACACAGTTATTAAGCAGCTTCTAATAAGACTCATTTAACAGAAGCAACAAAATATAAAACATCTTTAAAGAGAAGGAAGATGTAGATAATATGATGAAGATCAGACAGAAAACTCAAAGTCTTTCTGGTTGCACAGACTCGTCTTGTCTGTGCTGACAAAAACGTCAATAAACACTTAAAAACATTTGTTGTACAAATCAGTTTCACAGTGACTGTTTTAACACACAGTCATTCAGATCATAGAGTGGTATGGTCTTCCTGAAACAAGTCTGATGTGACCCCGATGTGCACCTCAGTGCACCATTCAGTATATCTGCTGGCTCTACAGATGTAAAAGTTGGAGTGTGATTGTGGAATGTAGGGCAGGGAACGACATCAGCAGTTCAGAGGCCTGATGGCTTGCAGCTAGAAACTGCTCGGAGCCTGCTGCTGTTGGCTCGGGTTTGAATGCTCCTGAACTGTTAACCCAACTCGACTCAACTTTATTTATAAAGTACTTTAACACAATACCAGCTCCAACAAAGTGCTGAACGTAGAAGTAAAACATTTAAATATGAGATAAAGTACGGAAAAAAAAAAGAATAATAATAATAGTAAAAACAATAAAAGAGAAAAGAATAAAAAGTAAAAAAAAAAAAAAAAAAACATTAAATAACAATATGAACAATAAAACAGAGAAAAAAACGAGAGTCATGCTGAATGGAAGGCAAAGTCGTAAAATAGGTCTTCCTTCAGGTTTTAAAAATGGACAGCGATGTTGCATTTCTGATGTGTAGTGGCAAAGAATTCCATCATTTGGGAGCAGTGAATGCAAAGACTCTGTTCCCTCTGAGATTCTTCCTAGACCTCAGTACCTCCAGAAGGAGCTGATCAGCCGGTCTGAGGCACAAGGCTGGCAATTATGGGTAAGCAGTTCACAGAGGTACAGAGGCCAAGCCATGTAAGGACTTAAAAACAAACAAAAGAACCTTAAAATGAACTTTAAAATGTAAGGACAGCCAGTGAAGGGATGCTAAAATAGGTGTAATGTGTGCTCTCTAATGTGCTCCAACCTCAAGATGAGCAGTGGTATTTTGGATGAGTTGGAGACGTGAGAGAGACGACTGGCTGACCTCAAGATAAGAAGGTGATGATGGTAGGCATTAAGTACAGAGCAGTTAAAAATGATTTAGTCTGCAAGTTGACAAAGGTTAACAAAAAAAAAAAAAAAAGCTCAAGTTTACCACTGATTTATTTAATTTTCCCATCCAGTTTAAAATCACTAAACCCAAATTAGTGACAGTAGTTTTTAAAAAGCTGGACAAGGGACCCAGATCAACGGGGGAGGGCCACTGGAACCATTCGTACCAAACACCACAGCCTCTGTCTTTTTCTTATTAATATTCTAGAAACTCAAGGTGGTCCTCCTCGAGGTTGTAGAGGTGTAACAGAGAAGCCATCCTTCTTTTAAAGTGTAGATATATCTGGCTGTCATCAGCATATAGGTGGAAAGGATGCCATGTTGTCGCAGGGTAAACCCTAATGGTAGCAGATATAATAAAAACAAGAGGGGCCCTAAAATTGAGTGCTGTGGAACCCCATAGGACACCGGAGCAGTTACAGACTCAATGCTAGCTAGACCTGAACCAGTCTACTGCAGTACCTTGGATCCCTAGCAGGGTTTGGAGCTGGTGCAACAGGATCCCCTGGTCCACCATGTAAAACCAAACTTTGAAAATCTACTGTTTCAGAGTTTAGCCACTTCACTGTTATCACATTATTATTAACTTCTTTTTAACATCTCAACCACTTGCTAAAAAAAAACGTTTTTGTCAAAAAAAAAAAAAGGAAAACACACATAAACCTTTTTCTCTGACCTTTCTGTTACTGTGAAAGTTAAAGGGTTAAGGATGATGCAACCGCCATACCAGCCAGCAACAATCGCAGACTGGAAAATAATACAAACTATGGCATGTCTGGTCAAACTAGATGAAATCCAGTTACAATACAGTTGGGGATCTTGGCATCATATTATGTTGTTGCTGCTTTTCCCTTTCGACTTGTTCCTCTGTAGGGGTTGCCACAGCAAATCATCACCTGGTGAACTGGCAGGTTTTATGCCAGATGCCCTACCTGATGCAACCCTCTACATTTATCCAGTGATAGGACCAGCCCTCAGAGAACAATTCCCCCCGGGGCTACAGGACTTGAACCGTCAGGTCACAAGACAAGCGGCCCTACCAGCTGAGCCACTGGGATCATATTATACTGAACTCATAAAGGACCCCCCTACCTTGCCAAGTCTCTGATGTTATATCAGGTTTTAGGATATGAAGTGCTGTCCACTACAAACTCCAGCAGGAGTTACCACAAAAATTCAATAAACAAAATCAAAACAACATAAACAAGCTCTGACAGGGTGACAGAGCAGCTGAAACACTCCAGCTACTGAGAATTTTCTCAATCCATAAGCACCACAAATCAGCTGTCACTCAGGTTCAATCTCCACTGAAAACCTCTCATAAAGATCTCAGGGTGAGCACTCACAGTCATCCACGAAAGCAAGGAAAGACTGGCAAAGAGTTTGGAAAAATTAAGATTTTATTCAAAGAAAGAGGACCTGAAGTTAAATTTAAGCTCAAAAACATAAGTATAGTGACCTGCAGGAGCGAGACTGGTAGGTGATGGTTATGTGCACACATCATGAAAGCCTCTGTATACGTAGCATTTAATAACATGAATTTTAATTTTAATGTATAAAGAAAAAAATGTAGCTACACTTAAGGAAAATCACATCACTTATTCCCATTGTCGACTTTCAGTAGGGGCTTTCTACCGACTGGTGAAGATGCTTTGCTAGAAGCAACATTCATAACAGGCTTTTACAATTCACCAGATGGAGATGTCAAAGGGGTTGTAGAAACTTTTTTTTTGTTTGTTTGTTTGTTTTTTTACTTATTTAATAAAGCCCCTGCAAGTCTTTCTTGTTTGTTTGTTTTCTGTTTTCGGCAGAGTTACGGAAGTCTGTGCTTGGACCTTTTGACATCACTGAACCTGACGAATGTCACCTGTTGTTGAAGTTTGCCGTTAAGCAACAGAGCTGAATTTAACCATTGTAGGATCTGTACTTTGACACATCTACTCACTGAATGCTGCAGTGACAGTCCTCCATTTATTCAAACTAAATAATCCATATCTAGATATTTATCTATGTAATGCTTTATAACACCCGAAGGTGACCAAAGTGCTCACCCCAATGTTCTACCAGACTTTTGGGCCTTCCAGCAAAAGTTGGCTTAAAGATCTCAGAGGTCCGTTTGGGTTCTGTAAAGTCAACATGTCTGACAATAAAGATGAACTGAAGCAATTCAGGCCTTTAAAAACAAACAAAGTCTTAAAATCAACTCTAAAAGAAACTGGCAGACAGTGGAGTGATTGCCAACCTGAAGTGACGTGTTTCCGTCTGGGCATGTTTGTGAGAATATTCTGCACCTGCTGGAGGTGTCTGAGGGACGACCTGGACACTCCAATATAAAGTGCTTTGCTCATCTTTTCCAGAGCAGATAAAAGCATGGAAAGCCTTCTCCAGATCCTTCTGCCTTCTGCTTTGCCCTTGAAAACAGCAACTCTCAGGCCCCTGAATACTTGTCCTGGAGGACCAGCACTTGTGAGCCTGTGGTTTCCTTCTCTTACACCAGTCTTGATTCTTGTCTGCTCTGTTGACCTGGAGGATATCGCTCTGCCTGGCATGCTGGAGACCTGAGTTCAACTCCAACAGGAAATGTGCTGTTAAGAGCATTTGAAATAAAGTTTGTAAAACTGCCTGAATATCTTGTGCTGTTTTAAGGAGCTGTTTACACAACACAGTGCTGCTTTTGGGTCCATTCCTAACCTAGCCTTTACAGATCCAGGCAATTTAAAAAAGTGTCATGATGTGTGTTTTGTATGTTTAGTTCTGGTTCCCTGTTTTGGTTTGTAGTTTTTCCATGTTTAGTTCCATTGTCTTGTTTCCTGTGTAGCCTTTGCTCCTGTTAGAATTACCTGGTCTCGCTAGTTTAATCCATTTCACCTGTGGCTTCTGTGTTTCAGTATTTATACTACTCGGTTTCTGTTCCCCATCGCTGGTCCATTGTTTGTGTTAGCCTCCTGTGTTTGCTTCAGTTCAGTGTTCAATTAAAACTTTTTAATTCTGCATCTCTGTCTCCTAATCCTGCATTTGGGTCATCCCCTCCACAATACCCTGACAAAAAGGCTTGACTTTGGCCAGGAGTTGAAGTTGTTAAACGTGAGATTTAACGATACTGTCTATTTTTTTCTAATTTAAAATAACTGCCAAAGATGAGCCTGAGATTTTTCAGTCAGTCTAGAAGTCAATGCACTAAGGTCAGTTTTTGTCCTTGTTTATGGAGAAGAAACTGTGACGCAACTTCTGGTTAATGTCAGCAACAGCCAATGATCTCACTGAATCACCCCATTCTGATTATACCGGGAGATAAAGCTGAATGTCATCAGCATAGCAGTGAAACTAGTTATATCTGGTAAAAATCAAACCAAATGGTAACTTACAAAAGGCCTATAAGAGGGCTGAGTATAGAACCTTGTGGTACACCAAAAACAGAGTAGCAGAAGATCATCATTCATCATACAAAAGCTTTTACTGATCAGCTATGAGGTAAAACCACTTCAGTGCAATACAACAAATACCAACATTGTTGGTATTTGTTGCTGGAATTATTTTCCAGAAAACCTGTAACTGTATGAGACCACTGTGATGGACTAGTGAGCTGTCCAGGGTGTACCCTGCCTTTCACCCAAAGACTGCTGGGATAGGCTCCAGATCCCCCACGATCCTTCCTTGGATTAAGCAGTTAGGATAATGAATGAATGTATGAGCCCAACTTTCATTAAAACTTTTGACAGTAAAGGGAAGTTAGAAACCGGTCTGAAATGAGATCAAACAAAAGAATCTAGATTTGGTTTCTTAAGAATAGCCCTGACATTTGCATGTTTAAAAGCATCTGGAAAAATACCTGTGATAAGACATAAATTAATTAAAGAGAAAATGTGCAGCAGTAACAAGAACCTGAAGCTAGTAGAACCTCCAGCTAGTAGAACATCTGAAAGGCAGGTTGAAGTCTTCAGACTTTGGACTAGCTCTGCAAGACGTGAAAGTGACACCAGTTGAAAATCCTCAGACACAGCAGGAGTAAAAACCTCACGCAAATGTGGTAAACTCACTGAAAACACATTTAATCATATCTGCCAAAACTATCTGAATAAAAGTATACAATCGTAGTCTATATGGGCTTGAAAGTGTCCGATGCGGTAGAGGAGGCGGCTGTCTGTTTTCTGTAGCTTATTGCAGTTCAGGGTCGCATGGCGGGGTACACCCTGGACAGGTCTGCTGCAGTTTGGATGTCTACTCTACAAATAATGTCCTACTGAGTAATTCAGATTTAAAGGTGTTTTACTGAATCTGTAAAGACTGTTTTGGTCTTCACCACTTTAAGCTAACCAAAAGGTCAAATCATTGACCTGTGCAAGCAAAGTTTCTTTTTGGCAGTGTAAGTAATGACAGTAATGATAACATTATTTCGTCCCCGATGGGATGCTTTGATAAACACAGTCTCATAGAGAAAAGAAAAAATGAATGTAAGTGAAACTGAATGTTCAGGTGATGACAACCATGTTCTCCTCCTCGTAGCTGAATGAGGACCTGAAATAACATAATTGATGCCTGCAATGCCAAAGGAGGCTATAAAAAGACATGAAAGTGTTGCTGGCTTGAAATTTTCTTTGGCTCAACTGTCAACAAGACGTGTAACTCAGCCGAATCAGTGAGAGCCAAAATCAGAACAAAGAGCAGATATTTTACTTGAAAGCCATTTCACTGAAACACAGTGAGGAGATTATACAAATATTCATACACTGGGCTGTACTTGGTCCCCTTTTGACACATTTCAGTGAGGCGATGTTCAAATCTTGTTTTTCTTTTTCTCCTACAGCACAGACCCAAAGCTCAACAATGAAGGTGTTTTATTCTCGCCAGTGGATGTTGTTGTACCCATAACTTTAGAAAACTGGCAGGAACAACAATGAAAGCAGTCCATGTTGCAGTGCCAAGCCTGGAGCCTAAAAAAGTTTAAATTCAGCAGCTTCTCAGACAAAGCTGCAGCTGTGCACCTTCCTGAGAGGCTTGGCACCTTCAGGTGAGTTTTCTACTCTAACTTCTCTCCTTGTGGTTCAGACAGAAATCTAGTATCATGAAGCACAAGCCTTCAATAGCTACACTTTATTTATTTTTATTGATCCTTCCCTGTGCAAGGGGGTCAGATGGGCGCAGAGAAACACGGGACGGCATCTTGTGTTCATGCTTCTGCATTCTGACCTCCACTTTAATCATTTTATTGGATGGAGATTTGCTTAAACCAGCACTTGCTGCTTTCCCCGGTTTTGTGCCCCTTTTGACCCAAAGTTCTCAGAAACATGAACATGGATTTTATAATAACTTATAAAAGTTCAGAGAGACTTCTTAAAGTCCAATACAACACAAAGTGTCATGGTGTGGAGTTTTAGTGTGGTCTTTAGGTCTGGTTTTCTGTTTTATATTGTTGTTTTCATTGTTTTTTCTGTCGAGCTTCGTTTCCTGTTTGGTAGTTCGCCTGGTCCATTCTACCTGTGTCCTGTTGTGTGTTTTGTGTATAAATACCACCTGGTTTCAGTTTGTTGTCTTTCTTATCTAGTCTTCCTTTTTGCTTCCTGTTTGACTTGGGGGTCTCCAGTCCATATTCTGTACAGATGTTCCTGTACACTATGCAGCTACTTGGTTATGGAGCTCCATGTATTCTTTGCCTGCCAGTCTCTTGCACCCTGCTGTGAGGTGCTGGATTGTTTCAGGGGCTCCTTTGCATAGTCTGCACCTGGGATCCTGCCTGGTCTGGTAGATCTGGGATCCTGCCTGGTATGGTAGATCTGGGATCCTGCCTGGTCTGGTAGATCTGGGATCCTGCCTGGTATGGTAGATCTGGGATCCTGCCTGGTATGGTAGATCTGGGATCCTGCCTGGTCTGGTAGATCTGGGATCCTGCCTGGTATGGTAGATCTGGGATCCTGCCTGGTCTGGTAGATCTGGGATCCTGCCTGGTATGGTAGATCTGGGATCCTGCCTGGTCTGGTAGATCTGGGATCCTGCCTGGTATGGTAGATCTGGGATCCTGCCTGGTCTGGTAGATCTGGACCTGCTCCTGTGCTGCCATGATTAGTGCCTCATGCTGTCCTTCAGTCCAGCCCTCTCCAGCCATTGATAGGACTTGTACATCCCATACGGGGGATTTTCCTCCCATGATGGTTCTTCCATCTCGTGTTCCTCCACACTCCATTTTCTGAGACATTCACTAAGTGCTTCACTTGGTGCCCTCTTCCTCATGTATTCGCGGAGCTTGGATAGTGGCGTTGATGCTCACTAGTCCCCGGCCCCCTTCTTTGCGCGATATATATATATATATATATATATATATATATATATATATATATATATATATATATATATATATATATATATATATATATATATATATATATATATATATATAGATAAATGAAAACAAAATATATAAAATAAATACATTCAACAAATCATTAAGCGTCAATATACCGGTCAGTATATAATATATATTCATCTAAGAGTAAAACACTCTCCTTAGCAACGCTGTGAAAAAGGAAGAGAAGGGGGAAGCCTGTTTACCTCTATGTTACAGTACCCTGCCTTTGGGAACGGAGTCTGTCAGCTGCTGGAGTTTTCCAGAAGAATTTATGTCATTTTTTCTGGAACCAGATATCAGCTGCACAACAGCTCGTGTCTGATTTTCGTCATCACAGTGAACAATACACTTACAATAGGAGACAGATTTAGACTGCAGGAAGGCCAGCCGAGCACACACACCTGCACACACTGTTGGAAGTCATACAGAATGAGGTCTGGCATTGTCCTGCAGAAATAACCTATTACTTGGCACATCACTTTGATGACAGCATATGTCCTAAAAATTTAAATCAATACTATGGTGCCCTCACACGTATGCAAGTCACTGCCTGGGACGCTGATGCAAAGCCAAACCAGCACAGACTCAAGCTTTGCTTCCTTTCTCTGCAAACAGCCTGGGTGGTCTTTCAGCCTGACCCAACCTGCCTTGCATCCATGATCAAATCAAAGATACTTTATTTATTTATTTATCCTCGAGAGGAAATTCAAGTATCACACAGGCTGGTGTGTGTGTGTGTGTGTGTGTGTGTGTGTTGCAGTGTGGAGTGTGGAAGAATACCGCCCCTCCACACACACACTAGCTGCTTCGTACGAAGTACTTAGTACAGAGTATTGCTTAAACATACACAGCCAACCTGAGTATTATCGCTGATCATATCCATCCCTTTATGAGGACAGTACAGCCATCTTCTAATGGCCACTTCCAGCAAGGCAAGGGAAGTTCATTTGTAGCACATTTCATGTTCAAGACAACTCGCCAAATACATTAAAGGTACTTTTTTATGACAAGGGTACCTGTTACCAAAGCTTTATTGTTTCTGTGTAAAAACACACAAATCCTGTTCAGAAGCAAGTCCTTTAATCGTTGATGTATTGTTGAAGCCATAACAGGCTTCACAACCAGCTGAATTTCAGGTCTGCGTCCGGGAATACTCCCAGATTCCAGCTTGTCTTTAACATCACGGTTTGAAGGTGAACGCTGACTTCAACCTTTTTTCTTTTCAAGTCCAGAATCCTGAGGGAGGATCCAGGGAAAAGCCAAAGTAGACATGAAAGGTATCCAAAAGTCCAGGAGAAGGTCTCACGGAACAGTCCAGGGTCAGAACCGGGTAGGACATCTAGTCCAGTCCAGAATCTTAGTCCAAAACAGGCAGGGGTCACAAATCACAGAGAGTCACGTATCATGAAGGCCAGAAGCAGAAAAGAGAGTCGGGTCCAAAGCAGGTCAGATCAGGTAAACAGACAGATGCAGGAAGCAGAATGCTGGAAAGCTGCTCGCTGACAGGCAGGTTGCAGACAGTCTGGCAAAGCGCTGGTGTGAAGATCCTGCTGGTAAGCAGAGGAGAACAGGTGAGACGGAGGAATCAGGAGCTGATTGTCATGAGCAGAGAGTGGAGGTGGTGACAACATGCATGGCTACATGAAGGCATGAACACAGGGACTGTGAGAAGAGCTTTTTATGACTCAGGTTGGCTCAATAAGCATTAATTCAGCCTTTTCGATTAGCTTCATTACATGTATCTTTTTGTTCTGCAGGTTAGTATTTCCTGAGAAAACCTAAACGCTGAGAAAAATATGTTGAACAAAAGTAAACAAAAGTCCTTTACAGACAGAAATAAAAAAAAACATTTGTAGCTAAATTTAAAGTGGAATAAAATAAATTTCCTTCATAAAACTTGCTATATTTTATATATATCCATCTATATATCTATCTATCTATCTATATATATATATATCTATCTATCTATATATATATATATATATATATATATATATATATATATATACATATATATATATATATATATATATATATATATATATATATATATATATATATATATATATATATATATATATATATATATATATATTTATATGTATATATATATATATATGTGTGCGTGTGTGTGTGTGTGTATGTGTGTGTATGGATAATGAGATTGTGTTTTTGTTTCTTGTATGTGTCCTGTTTATGTACAGCGACAGACATGTCATACAAGCCTTGGCAGCTTCATCAACAAGTGTATGTTGTCATGTTGAAAGAAATCTCTGGAGATTAACGTAACTTTATAAAAATAGATAAAAGGTTGCAATATTCCCTCCAAATCCAGTCATTTTGTTTTCTGTAGTATATATAGTAAACTGTGAGACACATTTAAAAGTGCTTCACAGCAGCTCTGTGGGAATGAGCCACATTCCCCACATTATTTTTTCACATCTGCCAGACATGGGATGCTCTATCTCTGATATATGAAGCAGGCAGTGGGATTTAGTTCAGACAACATCATGCAGGCTATCTACTCATCTCAGAGCCTGTAGGAGCATTAAATTGTTATTTCTGGTATTAAATATTGACAGCAGACATTTGAGATATTGTGAAGCAATCCTTGTGACAAGTCTTAAAAGGCTGCATTCCAACAGGACTTTTCTGTTTTGACACCAACTCATAGGCACAGTCAGGTGCTGCTGTTACAAATTGTGTGATTATTTTGTGGCATGTAGCATGACCTGAAGTGTGATGTGTTCCACTGGGACGTTTCTTCTCTGTCTCTTCCAGAGGAAGCAGAGCTGACACCTTGTTTTCCTTTTAAACCCTGACCACTTCCACTTTAAATCCTTCAGCTGAACATGGTTCTCATGGTTTGTTGGAAGAGAACTAATTATCTTTTGACTTCTTTCATGGAGTTCAGAGCTCAGATTTAGCCAGAAATAATCTGTAAACCCAGCCGATGCACACACACTCCAGGAGGACTTAAGCCCTCCGAAGGTGATGCGTGTGTGTGCAGAATAGTTCCATCATCCCTTCCTGGGTTACCTTCAGATGGATTATGTACACTGTCGGTAAACGTGACAGCCTCATATCTTTGCTGACCTTGATCTGTCATTTTCCCAAACACCCCCCCCTCCACACACACACACACCTCTTTCTGTCAATAAGGCACCAAATGGCATTAATTGATGGTGTTTTGCCTTCTCTGTATTTTTCAGCAGTTTTTCCTCAAGTTCTCTTGTGACCAGAAAAATTAAATATTTAAATGTACATAATTTTAATATTTAAGTCGATCAAATGTGTTAAACCAGATCAAAGTAGGTGCAATAACGTGTGGTGTGACGGGAGGATTCATTCCCTCTAAGGAGTGCCAGTTGGTGGAAAGCTGCTTCTCATCTCCTCTTTCCCTCTTAGTCTCATTTAGCTTCCTTCCCTTTTGTTTGATGAGGCAGCTTATGAAGTGTCCTGAAACTAAGATATTCACTTTTTACCAGAAGCAGCTGTGATCCATCCGCACACACACATTACACACATGAATCAGAGAGAGAACGTGTCACAGCGTTCTACTTATTCCATCAGTCCGTTTTCCTGACGGCTTAGCCCGATGTGAAGCTGGAGGCCGTCCCAGCAGTCACTGGGTGAGACGCAGGGACACCTGGACACGTTGCCAGTCCACCGCAAGGGGTTCGACTTATTCTAACATTTAAATTCAACATATTTTCATCCACACACACACACAGCTTTACCTTTTTGTCTTCCCTGCTGGACGAGTGGGCGCTCTGATTTCTGGTGTTTTTACTTTCTTTATTAATTAAGCTCAGAAAAGATCTGCACGGTCCCAGTTGGTTTACATCGACGCTCCTTCTACGCTACACTAAAGATAATGGTATGCATACCTCCTGGAGTGTTGCTCACTTGGCTGGTTCTTGTGATGGTGTTTATCTTTAGCATAGGAAGGATCCTGTGATCGTCCGTTAATGTTGTCTTTTGTCAATGTCATCCACTTTTTATGTCACAAAGTTCTTTTTCTGAAAATGTGTTAAACTTCTTCGTCAACTATTAATCTTCCTGCTGTTCTTCAAGACACTTTACAGAAGCTGCTTTGGGAGACAATGCACCTCCGTGTCTTTCATGTGCAGATTTACCTTCAGTTCCGGTGGGCATGTAGCTGCTTTACTGCTTGCTAAGCAGGTAGGAATGACAGCGATTCTCCAGAAGACCGTCTCCTCAAAGCTCATTGTTTTCCAGCTGCTTTTCTTCTTCATATGTTTTTCTGAATGGAGATTAGACCAGGTAGATGCGTAGTCAACGTTTTGTGTCACAGTTAGCTGCAGATGGACTCTGAGGACCGGGGAGGATGACAAAAACCCTCGCGGGATAAGCATTGATAAGGGAGGGACATGTAATAGGTGTGCTTGTTACTGGAACCAGTTGAAGCAGCTGGGGACAGAACCACAAGGCCTCCATGATGGGTCTCGTCCACACCAACACAAACATTATGTTCCAGACGTTTCTCCACATAGAAACACATTGCTGTGTCACTGAAATCAGGCAAACTGAAGGAAAATGTCGAAAGGAAAATGATTCGCTGTACTGTTTATGTGTGGAGAAGATGGCTGTGATCTTTACCTGCCGTCATCGCTGCGTGCTGCATTCTGTGTGGCTTGCATCACAAGATGCACCGTTAAGTCCTTTATTCATACAGAGAAGCAGATGGAGCCAGGATTGTGCTGCTGCTAACCACATCACCAGCTCTTTGTACGTTTGGATATAAATATAGATTTAGTAAAGAACCGTGGAAGAACAAAGATGTCACTGTGCTGTTTTTTCATTAGTTATGTGATTTACAGTATAAACTGTACATAATGTGGACATATGGATAAGAAATTTAACCACACCTTGTGTCCAGGACAGTTGGACTTTTTAAGTAACAAAAATGACTAAAGAATTTTTTTATTTTTTTTTCTAAAGACAAGAAAAAGTAAATAAATAAATGTGATACATGTGTGGAGAAAGTTTTATTCATAATTAATTAAATTTCAAAAATTAGCACACAATGAATGCAAAATAGCCCTGTGATGGACTGGCTCAAAAATAGAGGTACCAGCTTTTGAGAGACATTTCTGTACCCTTCAGTTCTGGTCTATTTTTGTACCTTATCAAGTTCAACCTTACTTTATCAAGTTATGATTTTTATGTTTTCCACAGCATTAGACCTGGTCCATTCCACTTAGCAATATTATCTTATCTTTAATCTAGAAATACTCTTCAAAAACTCAAAATACTGACGTGGGCTACAGCAAGTGTTGTGCGTCTAAACCGGTCTTAATACATTTCTTTTGAGGCGACTTTTTAAAAATTGAATATAAAAAATAAAATCATCAAATATCAGTTGTAATATGTGGTGAAGTCGTAGGGGGGTATACTGATTGCTGAAGAAAAGCTGGTAAAAGTCCCAGTATGCACCATATGCTGTAAAAAATAGTCCCAGTATGCAAAAGGATAGAGTTTAAAAGTGTTGGTACTGCGTACCGCTGCGTGCCGGCCCACTTAAAGCACCGCTACTAACAATAGTTTTTGTCATGACAAACATTTTTCAATGCTGCAGGTACCCTTATGGTTAAAATGGTACAAATTTATGTCACTTTGAACCCTTTTTCATACTCTGAAGGTGTGCTTCTGGTCTCTTAAAGACCAGTATTGTACTTTTGAGAGAACATTTCTTTAAAATGTACCTATAGGTACAGAAATGTCCTTATCTTGCACCTCTATTTTTGAGAGTGTGGGATAGGCTCCAGCTTCCCCGCAACCCTTAATCAGACCTAGCGATTAGGATAATGAATGAATTAGGGCTGGGCAATTAATCGATTTAATCAATTAAATTGATTAAATCGATTATATAAATATTCAAATTTGCGGTTTATGAAGATTTATTTTTATGAAAATCAGGATTTTTTTTTTTTTTTGCCCCGTCAGCACCTTTTGGGCTTCCGTACCTTACGGTGATGTCAGCGCACTCCCGCTGGTTTCCCACAGAAACGCATAAACACAACATGACAGCTAGCAACGAACAACAAGTGCCCCCTCTGCGTTTCCATCACATTTTTTTGCAAAATAAAAAGGATATTTGTACGTTTCGACAAACAACAATTGTGATTTGCAGGTGTTTCTGTTGAACAGTGTTTAGCAAATTAGCATCAAGTGTCGTAAAATCTTGTTTCTCTCATGAGATTTTACAAAATTTGCGGTGAATGCAAAGTGAGCTTTTGATTAATTAAAAAATTGATTAAAATCGGAAATCGGATTTGGTTTAAAAAAATCTGAGATTTTATTTTTCGGCCATATCACCCAGCCCTAGAATACATAAATGAATGCCTTCAGATTTGCCAGCATGGATCCAGAAGCAACTTGATCTTTTGGTTCGGCATCGAGCTGAATGCGTTTCATTTCCATCTGAGCAGCAATGTTTGATGGGATGAATGTTTTCGGGAACGAATCAGGAGCGACTCTGATTTGTACCTGTGTTTATGACCTTTGGTTGTCTCCAGGAACTAGTTACAGTTACCAGTTACTCCATTCTATAGGTAACTCGGTTACATTTTGTTTACTTACACTAAAGAGTTGCTGAGTTACTGTTAAAAGAATCTTTTTAGTTACTTTGAAAAGATATTTCCAATCAATATTTTCAGAACTTAATATTTTATTTACTACAGTACCTATTAAGTCAAACACAAAAGAATTTTTCCACATTATTTTTGAAGCCAGGCCAGCAGGCGATCTGAATAAATAAACTTCATATGAAGAATAATGTTGAGCTATAAATACATAGCATACAAGTCCTCCTACTATTTATTTTTATTTACACATTTCCGTACTTATTTGCAGACATTGCAACTCTGTCTCTGTTGAGAAAGTTGTGTGTGTGTGCGTGTGTGTGTGTGTGTGTGTGTGTGTGTGTGTGTGTGCTGGTTTGGTTGGACGGCTGTGGTAACCAAGGAAACAGGGCTGTGGGCACGAGTTCCTGAAAAGAAAAAAAAAAAGACTGTTGTATTTGCATTCCACTTTTTACATCCAGAGATGAATATTTAGCTCCGCCAAGGAAGTCATGTTTTTACTGGCTTAATCTGATAATCTCGTTGTGTTCAAGGTAACTCAAAAAGTTATGGATGGACTTTAATGAAATTTCCAGGAGTTGTTGATAATGTGTAAAGGAGGAACTGATGTAATTTTTGTGGCGAAGTGGAACACCGTTTGGATCCAGGAATTTTTTTAAGGATTCCTTAACACTGTGCTTGTTGGAGGTTTGTACTCTGAGTGCTTTTCTAGTTGTTAATATTAATTAATATTGGAGTAGTTAATATCTGCTTTTGTGGACAGCTGTGAGAGAGTCATGACTGCTTTAAATGCACCACAGTGGACGAGAGAGTTACTTTATTTAAAAAAAAAAAAAAAAGCCAAAAATAATGGAATTACTGAGACATGTGACTGCAACACCAATCTCCACCTGGATGTTTGACTTTATAATCTGAATAAATGTCCAGAAAATCAATGGATAGATGTGTGGATGTATGTTTGTCCACTTGTACAACGCATACTGTCAATATCAGTATTTGTCAATCACAAAATGACATATCAGGACATGTTGTTTACTGTCGGGCTTATTCATGGGATGAGGATTGTGATGAAGCCTGACCTATTGGGAGTTTAAAACTGGCTAATCGTATATTTTACCATATATATATATATATATACTAATCGTATGTTTTTAACCCGACCAGTCATGAATGTGTGTCTCAGAGAAAAGTAAAGAAGTGGAAGGTGAGAAGAAAAACACAACTACAGGTGGAAAAGGTTGTGAAGGACAAGTTTCAACTGGAATCTTTTCCACAGAGCAGTTCCAGGAGTCATGAAAGTCCCTGGATAAGCAGCTTCTAACGTCTGTCTTTTTCCTTTATATTGATGGATTTATCCAGTTCAAGCCCTGAATGAGTTAGAAAAAGCAAATCACACTGGAAAACCTTTAAAGTCGGTCACGAATGTCACGAATGTTAGAGGGGAACGTTGTGGATTGTTGTGAAAGTGATCATGTTTTGCTAATAGAGGTATTATTACTAGTACAGACTTGTGACAAGATACAAAGTGTCCATAAGCTTTGATAGTAAAACACAGAATACACTTTAACTTTGGATTTAAGCCTCATTTATATTTCCTTTACGTACTTTAATGGGTACGCTCATGTAAAATGTTGTCAAATGTTACTGCCCGCACACTTCTACATGAGCTCTATGTTAGCAAGGTTTTTAGGAAACATCAGAAAACATGGGAACAGTGGAGGAGATTTTTATGCTGCACAGTCTCTGAAAAAGACATGAAAGTGGCCAACGCTGTAGCCGGTGGTCTGTGGAGACATTAAATACATTGCTGACCAAAGCTAATGTGACTTCCTAAACATTTGGAGCAAGTTGGGCGACTTTGCATGCAAATAATGCATTTCCAATAGTTTATGTAGATATCAAAGAGGCAACAGAAAGATTAGCAACTGGCCTGGTTTACGTTCATGGTTTTCATACACTTTTCAACAGGAAGCAGTCCTACTGAACTATCCCATAAGCTAATGGCTAATGCTAACATCATCTTAAGTTATTGATGAATTGTGCCAAAGTTACAGCTTCATTTGCTACACAAGGCTATCATTTATAGTAATGTTTTTTTCGACAGGTTTTGCTTTGTGTGTGTGTGTGTGTAATTTGTGTGGTACAAATAGAGATCGTTTCATTTTGCACCAGTGTTGTGTGGCCCGAGGGAGGAGGGAAGGCCAAACATTACATGGTATTGTTTTAATCAAAGCAGGGAATATCCAAATTCAAGAGTGTATGAAAAATTGTTGTAAGAGAGGGGCTAGTAGGATCCAAAAAGCGGACAATGTCAGTACTGAAAGAGGTTTATTGGGTCTCCACTGATCCCTGTGAATTCTCCAGCAGGACTTCAGAGACTGGCAGACTGGTGAGCAGCAGGAGGCAGGCAGGCAAAACTGGCAGGTAGCATCTACGGACTGGCAGGCTTTCTCTGGCAGGGGGAAGACAGGACAGGTTACAAGTCGAAGGTATGCACAAAGCAACGTAAGCAGAGACCGAGAGCTGTTTTACCGCAGGGCAATCAATCTGGCGCTGATAGCAGGCAGAGCTGGTCTTAAATAGGTTGTTGATTGCTGGAATGTGGATCAGGTGTGCTTCCAGTTCTCAGCTGACCACGCCCACCAGGAAACAGGAATCACCACAAAAATGTCTCTATTGAGGACAGTTACTATGAACAAACCAATCTGTTGTAAAACTGTAAATTAAAAAATAAAGAATATAATTAGTATGTCTGCCACAATGAATATGCAATATGGGGCGTTCACGTGTTATTCTGTGTGTTGGGAGGAGAAAATGTGAATATATTAATGATTTAGCAGCTGCAATGTGATCTACCAAACCTGAGATCAAAGTTGCTGATAGAAACTTCATCTGTATTTAACATGTTTCAGAAGTACCTGAAGACAGTCTGTGAGATTGCGTACGACTGCAGTTATTGTCGCAGGAAGAGACACGGAAACAAAGCAAGGAGACTCAGAACACATTTTTCACCCTCGTGTGAAGAGTTTTGGATGAAAACATGTCTTATCCAGCATTATGGAGCTGCTGGAGGAACTCAGGATGGATTTGGAGCCACACATACCTGCAGATAACGGATATTACGTGTCGCAGCAAGGATCCAGATGTACTGTCCAAGTCCTAAATGCCATGTGTTCCTGGATGGTCACAATTCAATTCAGCTTTATTCGTATAGCACCACTTCACAACAATGTTGTCACAGGGCACTTTACATACACATCAACACACACATCATTTCAAGCCAATTCATACATATTCTATAACAGAAACCAACTGATTTCATCAAATCTCGACTTCGATTCAATCGCCCCATCCTGAACTGCACGAGGTGGCAGTGGGAATTATAATTATCACAGTTATTAGGTTTTAGTTCCACACACCCAGCAGCCATTAAATGAGACCAAGCATGGCTTTTGTAATAAAAGCAAACGGTTATACAAAACATCTCGGGTCATTTGCCCGACCCGAGACGTTTTTGAGCAGGTGAGGTTTCAGACGGTGAGGCATTTATTTAACAAAAAAAAAAAAAAAAAAAAAAGACTGTCATATTCATTCATGATTTCTCTCTTTTGTTTAGGTTTTACTATGCTGACTTTTGTTCACCTTTTTCTATCCATGTGCTTTTTACTTTAACACAGTAACTTTTTCACAATTTTTTTTTATTTTATTTCGGTCATATTTTCTCTCCAAGCTCGCCATGCTGCAAAACACATCTCATTTAAAGTGTCTCTATGATGCACATTTCAGGCTAATTTATTTTAATTTACAAGAAGGGCAGAAATAATCAAGTATTTTTCACAAACCCCTTCATTAGTCTCGTATTGATCCTCTGAGATCAGCCTCTGCCAGAAACCAGTTAACAGCAGTTATACTGAGTAGTGAAGGTGGGCGTGGCTTTCTTCTCGTGAACGTAGACAACCTAGAGGAGATGACCAATCACTGAGTCCCAACTCGGGACGTCACTAAAATTTCTAAGTAGAAAAAAAACTCTGAAACAAATTGTTTCCATTGCCATGGAAACCGAATGTAGAGAGTGCTGGAAAACTCAAACATGCATTTAGGTGATAAAAAAAAACAAAAAAAAAAACAGCGCTGCTCACATGTCTGATGAGTATTCATCACGATAACACTGTAGAATGCTCAGAAAGCTAGAAATAGCATCATAGAGCTGCTTTAAATAGAAAGTCTGCAACACGTTTGCACCTGCTGTCCAATACACCGTCACTCTTATTAAATCACCTGCAATCTGTGGTTCAGCCCCACATGCTATATTCTTAATTGCACAAACAAATTACTACTTACAGCTTGGGATCTCAGTAGATCTGACCCTCAGTCTCAGTTAGGAGACAGAAAAATAGATTTTCTTTCATCTAAAAAAACCTTGAACCTCAGGACATGTTTGGGCTGAGAACATGCTTACCTGAGATGTACATCAGACATTTGTCTGAGGAAAACATTCCCAGTGTCATAAATGGTGGAGGTGAGGACCCAAATGCAGGAGCAGGAAGCTAGAGATGCAGAACTTAGAGGTTTTAATCACAGAATGAACTGAAGGCAGACCTCACCAGGGAAACATGGTCTAACACACACAATGATCCAGCAACTAAAGACCGAAACCAAGCCGTATAAATACACACAACCGGAACGAGACACAGGTGGAATGACTTAACTAATGAGTCCAGCTGAGCCAATGAACGGGAAAGCAAAACAGGAAACAAGACATCTGGGAACAAAACCAGGAAAACTACAAACTAAAACCGGAAACCAGGAACTAAAGAGAACAGGAAACATCACATCCTGACACCCAGGAACAGTATTACTTCATAACTGTGTAAATTCAGCCAATAACTGATGCTTTAACTGTGATCATTTTTTTGTTTTAGACGGTGATAATTTGCTCGGTGGGATTCCTTGTTCTGAGTAGCTGCTGGGTAGAAAGCCTGTCCTGGGTCGTCGGTTATGTTCACATGAATAATAATGACTCATAAAATATTTATAGAATTAAGTGCCAGAAATGTCTAGATTGTTTTTCAGAGTCCACAGATTGGTTGTAAAACACGCCAAGGACACCTGTGCATGCCTGAAGCCGTCTCCCTTTAGTGCTGACTTTGCATGTTGTCTCTGCGTTTGCATGAGTTCTCGCTGAGCATCCTGGCTTCCTCCCATCATCCAAAGACGTGCCTGTTAGGTTAAATGGTCACTTTAAGTTGTCTTTAACTATAAGTAAACTTTACCTTTAAAATTTTTTAAACTTTTTACTTTAAACTATTTTTTTAACTTGAAACTTTAAGTTCTCCCTGGAGTGTGACCGGCCACTGGCTGCTTCTCCAAGGCATATCCTGCCTCGCCTGTTGTTTGCTCAGATCGGCTTCAGCTTGCCTGAGACTGTAAGTTGGACTAAAAAGTACAAACAGTGTTCTGAGTTGCTGTTAGCGAACCTGCTAGCGAGTGCTTTTATACTGCAGCTACTTCACACCTTTACTTTACACCACAGAAGTGGAGAGCAGGTATTCCTGATAAAGTAATTCTCCTCATTTCAAGAAATCTGTCTTTTCTGACAGGCCTACCGTAGCATTCTGTAGGTTAGCACCAGTCTTAATGCTAACTGGGACTGTTGGTAAGAATGTACACAAGCATACGAAGGCTTTTCTGGTTATTTCCTACTTGCCACAATACAAGACCTCTGTGTTTTGTTTGTTTTCAGAAGTAATTCTAAAAACTACGATACCTGCACAGAGCATTCAGAACAAAAAAGGTATTTTACTGTGTTCACAAACCCTTCATTCATTTGGTGTTGATCCTCTCAGATCAACCTCTGCCAGAAACAAGCAAACAGAGAAAGCTCCGCCCATGTCCGGCCTGCAGGCTGCGTCTGATTGGTCAACTGCCCACCAATAAGCAATGGGTGCTTATGGGTGGGAACGACATACTATTGCGTGGCATTGTGTTGCTTTTGGTGGCTGGAAAGTGCAAAACAATATTACATCCAGTAAAACTGTTTTACACATTTAGTGAAACAATTTTACAAGTTCTGGAGACACATTAACAGCGACCTGACCTAGAAGTGATACCGTGGGCTGCAGACGGTGTATTGGCTACTGGAGCACCTGGAACGTCGCCGCCATCTTGGACCGGTCACATCCCAGCCAGCCGACGCAGCAGCAGCCAAAAGAGCAACGTGTGACATGATGTTACAGTCATTCTTCCTGTTAAAAAGAAGTTTGTTTTTCCTTTCCAGTCGCCTCGTGCAGCTCGGGATGAGGAACTGGACTCAAAGTCAAGACTCAAAGCAGTCTGTTGGTTTGCCTTATTTATTTATCTATTATGACTTAACTGGAACTGATGTGTCTGTAAAGTGTCATGTGATGACTTTTGTTGTGAAGTGGTGCTGGACTGAATGAAAGCAAATGTGTGAAACTTTATAAAATATTCATTCTATGACACAGATTACAGCTGATATTATAAATGCTGCTGTGAGACTGAGCCCAGTGTGACCAGCAGAACAAAGTTTTCCCAGAGTATTTTATGAAATCAAAACAGCACCAGGAGTCGACCAGACCACAGCAACAAGGCCACCAGTACAGGCACCAGTCAGAAGACCAACAGGCCGTGGCACGACATGACACCCGGCGCCGAGAGCTCCCTCTGGGGAACGCCAGAAAAACGCTAAAATTATAAAGTTCATAAAGATAATGAAGCAATAAAGATTTTTTTTTAAAAAGCAATAATATCATTTATAAAATAAGATTTATATTAAAATCAATCATTCAATCAATCAATCAAATATCCACACTAAGACCATAAATACAGTCTTTTCAGGAAGGCCAGAAAGCAGGGAATCACAGCAGTCCATGCAACTGGAAGAGGTGTATAAAGTAGAACTAGAAGTAAAATAAAGTAGAAGTCCTGCCATGTTTCTGGATCTAGCGATGCATTTAGATCGGGTGTTTTTTACTAACAGGCTCGTCTACCTGCAGAGGAGCTGAGCTGATTACGTTCATCTGGTACTTCTACTTCCTACACCTCTGGTGATGAAAACCGGTCTCCTTCTGAGACTGATCAGGTTCATTCAGGGTTGGAGTTACACCTCTGCAGAGACAGTTCCTCAGAAACAGCAGCCTGGTCGGGCAGGAGAAATGTTATTTATTTAAACAAATATAGATTTTTATAGTATAAATATCTATCTAATATTTTCAGCTGATGTCAGATCCTGGTGAACCTCCAGGAATCTTCTGCCTGATGCAGCTGCTGCAGTTTTCCACTCAGTCTTTCTTCCTCTCAGCATTAAACATATAAACGTGTTGCTGCTCCAGTACAACCAGTGACACCCTCAGAAAGCTTCCCAGTTCCTCGCTGCAGCTCCACATTGCTGTGATTATCTTCTCATCCAGTTTGCACACATTCTCCATCTCTGTGAGGATGTAGAAAACTAAACTGTATAAAAAATGTTTTTTCTGTTTAGATGAAAGTTGTGTTTTTAGGACCTGAGACTCATTTAGTCTTTAATTTTATTAACCAAAAATATTTAAAATTCTTTTCATATATTTGTTATTATTTACAAGCTTTTTTTTTTTTTTTTTTTTTTTTTTTGCTAGAACAACAATAAACATGGTTGCATATGTATTTATTCATTTTCATTGGAATATGTAAAATATATATTATGTAATAATAATAATAATAATAATAATAATGTCTGTTGTTACTTGGAAAAAATAACTCAAGTCATTCAACACATCTGCAGCCGCTTGTCCTTCAAGTCATTTAAACGTCTTTAAAATGATTTATTTAAATTATCTCTGCACTTCAGCTCATTTTCCATCTGACACCAGACAGACAGACAGACTGAAGGATTCTTCCACTGCTGGAGTGTTTGGAGACGGTAAATCCTGGCAACAGACAGTAACTTTGCTGTAGAATGCAGATGTGAAGGTAAACTCAGACAGGTAAACCTCTGGAGCAGGACGAGGTGTAGCATTCCCATGCTAGCATGCAGAGAAAAGCTGCTTTAAAATGGACGTCATACCTGCATGTTTTCATTTATCAAACAGAAAACATGACGGCCGTGATGTCATCACTAACTATAATATTTGTTTTTGATCATTAAAAATAACCTGTCAATGTATTTATTGGTATGTTTACCATTTTCTCTCTGTTAAAAATATAAAACTATGATAAATGTCTGCTGCTTCCAAAAAAAACGCAGAATAAAGCTTTGAGGCCTAAACACTGCCTGGACCTGGTTCTACGTTTGTCTGTAAAATCTTGGACGGGTTGTGTTTGAACCTAGAATATCCCCTCGGGGATGAATAAAGTATTCTTGTATCTTGTAAAAATGAAGCTTTGATAAATGACATAGATGGTACAGTAACGATGCACATGACTGGGTGATTTTCTTTCCACCAGAAGTCGAATGGTCTGACAGGCTGAGCTGTTTACATGAACCAGGTGACCTCGTGGAGATGGCACTGGCGCAACCCAGTCAGCTCCATTACATCGTCATAATTAATCTCAAGATTTAATAACATTAACAAAATAATCCATGTCATTTCTTATAGTCATAAATTTGCACACATGAAAACTCATGGTCCCAGTTATGTTGTTACCAGTAACCAGTGGTCACAGTTATGTTGTTTCCAGTAACCAGTGGTCCCAGTTATGTTGTTTCCAGTAACCAGTGGTCCCAGTTATGTTGTTACCAGTAACCAGTGGTCACAGTTATGTTGTTACCAGTAACCAGTGGTCTCAGTTATGTTGTTACCAGTAACCAGTGGTCCCAGTTATGTTGTTACCAGTAACCAGTGGTCTCAGTTATGTTGTTTCCAGTAACCAGTGGTCCCAGTTATGTTGTTACCAGTAACCAGTGGTCCCAGTTATGTTGTTACCAGTAACCAGTGGTCTCAGTTATGTTGTTACCAGTAACCAGTGGTCTCAGTTATGTTGTTTCCAGTAACCAGTGGTCACAGTTATGTTGTTACCAGTAACCAGTGGTCCCAGTTATGTTGTTACCAGTAACCAGTGGTCTCAGTTATGTTGTTTCCAGTAACCAGTGGTCCCAGTTATGTTGTTACCAGTAACCAGTGGTCCCAGTTATGTTGTTACCAGTAACCAGTGGTCCCAGTTATGTTGTTTCCAGTAACCAGTGGTCACAGTTATGTTGTTACCAGTAACCAGTGGTCTCAGTTATGTTGTTACCAGTAACCAGTGGTCTCAGTTATGTTGTTACCAGTAACCAGTGGTCTCAGTTATGTTGTTACCAGTAACCAGTCGTCCCAGTTATGTTGTTACCAGTAACCAGTCGTCCCAGTTATGTTGTTACCAGTAACCAGTGGTCCCAGTTATGTTGTTTCCAGTAACCAGTGGTCCCAGTTATGTTGTTTCCAGTAACCAGTGGTCCCAGTTATGTTGTTTCCAGTAACCAGTGGTCCCAGTTATGTTGTTACCAGTAACCAGTGGTCATAGTTATTTTGTTACCAGTAATCAGTGGTCCCAGTTATGTTGTTACCAGTAACCAGTGGTCCCAGTTATGTTGTTTCCAGTAACCAGTGGTCCCAGTTATGTTGTTACCAGTAACCAGTGGTCATAGTTATTTTGTTACCAGTAACCAGTGGTCCCAGTTATGTTGTTACCAGTAACCAGTGGTCCCAGTTATGTTGTTTCCAGTAACCAGTGGTCACAGTTATGTTGTTACCAGTAACCAGTGGTCCCAGTTATGTTGTTACCAGTAACAAGTGGTCTCAGTTATGTTGTTTCCAGTAACCAGTGGTCCCAGTTATGTTGTTACCAGTAACCAGTGGTCCCAGTTATGTTGTTACCAGTAACCAATGGTCACAGTTATGTTGTTTCCAGTAACCAGTGGTCACAGTTATGTTGTTACCAGTAACCAGTGGTCTCAGTTATGTTGTTACCAGTAACCAGTGGTCTCAGTTATGTTGTTACCAGTAACCAGTCGTCCCAGTTATGTTGTTACCAGTAACCAGTCGTCCCAGTTATGTTGTTACCAGTAACCAGTGGTCCCAGTTATGTTGTTTCCAGTAACCAGTGGTCCCAGTTATGTTGTTTCCAGTAACCAGTGGTACCAGTTATGTTGTTACCAGTAACCAGTGGTCCCAGTTATGTTGTTTCCAGTAACCAGTGGTCACAGTTATGTTGTTACCAGTAACCAGTGGTCTCAGTTATGTTGTTACCAGTAACCAGTGGTCTCAGTTATGTTGTTACCAGTAACCAGTGGTCTCAGTTATGTTGTTACCAGTAACCAGTCGTCCCAGTTATGTTGTTACCAGTAACCAGTCGTCCCAGTTATGTTGTTACCAGTAACCAGTGGTCCCAGTTATGTTGTTTCCAGTAACCAGTGGTCCCAGTTATGTTGTTTCCAGTAACCAGTGGTCCCAGTTATGTTGTTTCCAGTAACCAGTGGTCCCAGTTATGTTGTTACCAGTAACCAGTGGTCATAGTTATTTTGTTACCAGTAATCAGTGGTCCCAGTTATGTTGTTACCAGTAACCAGTGGTCCCAGTTATGTTGTTTCCAGTAACCAGTGGTCCCAGTTATGTTGTTACCAGTAACCAGTGGTCATAGTTATTTTGTTACCAGTAACCAGTGGTCCCAGTTATGTTGTTACCAGTAACCAGTGGTCCCAGTTATGTTGTTTCCAGTAACCAGTGGTCACAGTTATGTTGTTACCAGTAACCAGTGGTCCCAGTTATGTTGTTACCAGTAACAAGTGGTCTCAGTTATGTTGTTTCCAGTAACCAGTGGTCCCAGTTATGTTGTTACCAGTAACCAGTGGTCCCAGTTATGTTGTTACCAGTAACCAGTGGTCACAGTTATGTTGTTTCCAGTAACCAGTGGTCACAGTTATGTTGTTACCAGTAACCAGTGGTCTCAGTTATGTTGTTACCAGTAACCAGTGGTCTCAGTTATGTTGTTACCAGTAACCAGTCGTCCCAGTTATGTTGTTACCAGTAACCAGTGGTCCCAGTTATGTTGTTTCCAGTAACCAGTGGTCCCAGTTATGTTGTTTCCAGTAACCAGTGGTCCCAGTTATGTTGTTTCCAGTAACCAGTGGTCCCAGTTATGTTGTTACCAGTAACCAGTGGTCATAGTTATTTTGTTACCAGTAACCAGTGGTCCCAGTTATGTTGTTACCAGTAACCAGTGGTCTCAGTTATGTTGTTACCAGTAACCAGTGGTCTCAGTTATGTTGTTACCAGTAACCAGTCGTCCCAGTTATGTTGTTACCAGTAACCAGTGGTCCCATGTATGTTGTTACCAGTAACCAGTGGTCCCAGTTTTGTTCTTACCAGTAATCAGTGGTCCCAGTTATGTTGTTACCAGTAACCAGTGGTCCCAGTTATGTTGTTTCCAGTAACCAGTGGTCCCAGTTATGTTGTTTCCAGTAACCAGTGGTCCCAGTTATGTTGTTACCAGTAACCAGTGGTCACAGTTATGTTGTTTCTAGTAACCAGTGGTCTCAGTTATGTTGTTACCAGTAACCAGTGGTCTCAGTTATGTTGTTACCAGTAACCAGTGGTCTCAGTTATGTTGTTACCAGTAACCAGTGGTCCCAGTTTTGTTCTTACCAGTAATCAGTGGTCCCAGTTATGTTGTTTCCAGTAACCAGTGGTCCCAGTTATGTTGTTACCAGTAACCAGTGGTCTCAGTTATGTTGTTACCAGTAACCAGTGGTCCCAGTTATGTTGTTTCCAGTAACCAGTGGTCCCAGTTATGTTGTTACCAGTAACCAGTGGTCTCAGTTATGTTGTTACCAGTAACCAGTGGTCCCAGTTATGTTGTTACCAGTAACCAGTGGTCCCAGTTATGTTGTTTCCAGTAACCAGTGTTCCCAGTTATGTTGTTACCAGTAACCAGTGGTCCCAGTTTTGTTGTTACCAGTAACCAGTGGTCTCAGTTATGTTGTTACCAGTAACCAGTCGTCCCAGTTATGTCGTTACCAGGAACCAGTTGTCCCAGTTATGTTGTTACCAGTAACCAGTGGTCCCAGTTATGTTGTTACCAGTAACCAGTGGTCCCAGTTTTGTTGTTACCAGTAACCAGTGGTCTCAGTTATGTTGTTACCAGTAACCAGTCGTCCCAGTTATGTTGTTACCAGGAACAAGTTGTCCCAGTTATGTTGTTACCAGTAACCAGTGGTCCCAGTTATGTTGTTACCAGTAACCAGTCGTCCCAGTTATGTTGTGACCAGTAACCAGTGGTCCCAGTTATGTTGTTACCAGTAACCAGTCGTCCCAGTTATGTTGTTACCAGTAACCAGTCGTCCCAGTTTTGTTGTTTCCAGTAACCAGTGGTCCCAGTTATTTTGTTACCAGTAACCAGTGGTCCCAGTTATGTTCTTACCAGTAACCAGTCGTCCCAGTTATGTTTTTTCCAGTAACCAGTGGTCTCAGTTAGGTTGTTACCAGTAACCAGTGGTCCCAGTTATGTTGTTACCAGTAATCAGTGGTCTCAGTTATGTTGTTACCAGTAACCAGTGGTCCCAGTTTTGTTCTTACCAGTAATCAGTGGTCCCAGTTATGTTGTTACCAGTAACCAGTGGTCCCATGTATGTTGTTACCAGTAACCAGTGGTCCCAGTTTTGTTCTTACCAGTAATCAGTGGTCCCAGTTATGTTGTTACCAGTAACCAGTGGTCCCAGTTATGTTGTTACCAGTAACCAGTCGTCCCAGTTATGTTGTTACCAGTAACCAGTGGTCCCAGTTTTGTTCTTACCAGTAATCAGTGGTCCCAGTTATGTTGTTTCCAGTAACCAGTGGTCCCAGTTATGTTGTTACCAGTAACCAGTCGTCCCAGTTATGTTGTTACCAGTAACCAGTGGTCCCAGTTTTTGTTTTTACCAGTAATCAGTGGTCCCAGTTATGTTGTTTCCAGTAACCAGTGGTCCCAGTTATGTTGTTACCAGTAACCAGTGGTCCCATGTATGTTGTTACCAGTAACCAGTGGTCCCAGTTTTGTTCTTACCAGTAATCAGTGGTCCCAGTTATGTTGTTACCAGTAACCAGTGGTCCCAGTTATGTTGTTTCCAGTAACCAGTGGTCCCAGTTATGTTGTTACCAGTAACCAGTGGTCCCAGTTTTGTTCTTACCAGTAATCAGTGGTCCCAGTTATGTTGTTACCAGTAACCAGTGGTCCCAGTTATGTTGTTTCCAGTAACCAGTGGTCCCAGTTATGTTGTTACCAGTAACCAGTGGTCCCAGTTTTGTTGTTACCAGTAACCAGTGGTCTCAGTTATGTTGTTACCAGTAACCAGTCGTCCCAGTTATGTTGTGACCAGTAACCAGTGGTCCCAGTTATGTTGTTACCAGTAACCAGTCGTCCCAGTTATGTTGTTACCAGTAACCAGTCGTCCCAGTTATGTTGTTTCCAGTATCCAGTGGTCCCAGTTATTTTGTTACCAGTAACCAGTGGTCCAAGTTATGTTGTTACCAGTAACCAGTCGTCCCAGTTATGTTGTTTCCAGTAACCAGTGGTCTCAGTTAGGTTGTTACCAGTAACCAGTGATCCCAGTTATGTTGTTACCAGTAATCAGTGGTCCCAGTTATGTTGTTACCAGTAACCAGTGGTCCCAGTTATGTTGTTACCAGTAACCAGTCGTCCCAGTTATGTTGTTACCAGTAACCAGTGGTCCCAGTTTTGTTCTTACCAGTAATCAGTGGTCCCAGTTATGTTGTTACCAGTAACCAGTGGTCCCATGTATGTTGTTACCAGTAACCAGTGGTCCCAGTTATGTTGTTACCAGTAACCAGTGGTCCCAGTTATGTTGTTACCAGTAACCAGTGGTCACAGTTATGTTGTTTCCAGTAACCAGTGGTCACAGTTATGTTGTTACCAGTAACCAGTGGTCTCAGTTATGTTGTTACCAGTAACCAGTGGTCTCAGTTATGTTGTTACCAGTAACCAGTCGTCCCAGTTATGTTGTTACCAGTAACCAGTCGTCCCAGTTATGTTGTTACCAGTAACCAGTGGTCCCAGTTATGTTGTTTCCAGTAACCAGTGGTCCCAGTTATGTTGTTTCCAGTAACCAGTGGTCCCAGTTATGTGTTTTCCAGTAACCAGTGGTCCCAGTTATGTTGTTACCAGTAACCAGTGGTCATAGTTATTTTGTTACCAGTAACCAGTGATCCCAGTTATGTTGTTACCAGTAACCAGTGGTCTCAGTTATGTTGTTACCAGTAACCAGTGGTCTCAGTTATGTTGTTACCAGTAACCAGTCGTCCCAGTTATGTTGTTACCAGTAACCAGTGGTCCCATGTATGTTGTTACCAGTAACCAGTGGTCCCAGTTTTGTTCTTACCAGTAATCAGTGGTCCCAGTTATGTTGTTACCAGTAACCAGTGGTCCCAGTTATGTTGTTTCCAGTAACCAGTGGTCCCAGTTATGTTGTTTCCAGTAACCAGTGGTCCCAGTTATGTTGTTACCAGTAACCAGTGGTCCCAGTTATGTTGTTTCTAGTAACCAGTGGTCTCAGTTATGTTGTTACCAGTAACCAGTGGTCTCAGTTATGTTGTTACCAGTAACCAGTGGTCCCAGTTTTGTTGTTACCAGTGACCAGTCGTCCCATTTATGTTGTTACCAGTAACCAGTGGTCCCAGTTTTGTTCTTACCAGTAATCAGTGGTCCCAGTTATGTTGTTACCAGTAACCAGTGGTCCCATGTATGTTGTTACCAGTAACCAGTGGTCCCAGTTATGTTGTTACCAGTAACCAGTGGTCCCAGTTTTGTTCTTACCAGTAATCAGTGGTCCCAGTTATGTTGTTACCAGTAACCAGTGGTCCCAGTTATGTTGTTTCCAGTAACCAGTGGTCCCAGTTATGTTGTTACCAGTAACCAGTGGTCCCAGTTTTGTTGTTACCAGTAACCAGTGGTCTCAGTTATGTTGTTACCAGTAACCAGTGGTCCCAGTTATGTTGTGACCAGTAACCAGTGGTCCCAGTTATGTTGTTACCAGTAACCAGTCGTCCCAGTTATGTTGTTACCAGTAACCAGTGGTCCCAGTTATGTTGTTTCCAGTAACCAGTGGTCCCAGTTATGTTGTTACCAGTAACCAGTGGTCCCAGTTATGTTGTTACCAGTAACCAGTGGTCACAGTTATGTTGTTTCCAGTAACCAGTGGTCACAGTTATGTTGTTACCAGTAACCAGTGGTCTCAGTTATGTTGTTACCAGTAACCAGTGGTCTCAGTTATGTTGTTACCAGTAACCAGTCGTCCCAGTTATGTTGTTACCAGTAACCAGTCGTCCCAGTTATGTTGTTACCAGTAACCAGTGGTCCCAGTTATGTTGTTTCCAGTAACCAGTGGTCCCAGTTATGTTGTTTCCAGTAACCAGTGGTCCCAGTTATGTTGTTTCCAGTAACCAGTGGTCCCAGTTATGTTGTTACCAGTAACCAGTGGTCATAGTTATTTTGTTACCAGTAACCAGTGGTCCCAGTTATGTTGTTACCAGTAACCAGTGGTCTCAGTTATGTTGTTACCAGTAACCAGTGGTCTCAGTTATGTTGTTACCAGTAACCAGTCGTCCCAGTTATGTTGTTACCAGTAACCAGTGGTCCCAAGTATGTTGTTACCAGTAACCAGTGGTCCCAGTTTTGTTCTTACCAGTAATCAGTGGTCCCAGTTATGTTGTTACCAGTAACCAGTGGTCCCAGTTATGTTGTTTCCAGTAACCAGTGGTCCCAGTTATGTTGTTTCCAGTAACCAGTGGTCCCAGTTATGTTGTTACCAGTAACCAGTGGTCACAGTTATGTTGTTTCTAGTAACCAGTGGTCTCAGTTCTGTTGTTACCAGTAACCAGTGGTCTCAGTTATGTTGTTACCAGTAACCAGTGGTCTCAGTTATGTTGTTACCAGTAACCAGTGGTCCCAGTTTTGTTCTTACCAGTAATCAGTGGTCCCAGTTATGTTGTTTCCAGTAACCAGTGGTCCCAGTTATGTTGTTACCAGTAACCAGTGGTCTCAGTTATGTTGTTACCAGTAACCAGTGGTCCCAGTTATGTTGTTTCCAGTAACCAGTGGTCCCAGTTATGTTGTTACCAGTAACCAGTGGTCATAGTTATTTTGTTACCAGTAACCAGTGGTCCCAGTTATGTTGTTACCAGTAACCAGTGGTCTCAGTTATGTTGTTACCAGTAACCAGTCGTCCCAGTTATGTTGTTACCAGTAACCAGTGGTCCCATGTATGTTGTTACCAGTAACCAGTGGTCCCAGTTTTGTTCTTACCAGTAATCAGTGGTCCCAGTTATGTTGTTACCAGTAACCAGTGGTCCCAGTTATGTTGTTTCCAGTAACCAGTGGTCCCAGTTATGTTGTTTCCAGTAACCAGTGGTCCCAGTTATGTTGTTACCAGTAACCAGTGGTCACAGTTATGTTGTTTCTAGTAACCAGTGGTCTCAGTTATGTTGTTACCAGTAACCAATGGTCTCAGTTATGTTGTTACCAGTAACCAGTGGTCTCAGTTATGTTGTTACCAGTGACCAGTGGTCCCAGTTTTGTTTTTACCAGTAACCAGTGGTCCCAGTTATGTTGTTACCAGTAACCAGTCGTCCCAGTTATGTTGTTACCAGTAACCAGTGGTCCCAGTTTTGTTCTTACCAGTAATCAGTGGTCCCAGTTATGTTGTTACCAGTAACCAGTGGTCCCATGTATGTTGTTACCAGTAACCAGTGGTCCCAGTTATGTTGTTACCAGTAACCAGTGGTCCCAGTTTTGTTCTTACCAGTAATCAGTGGTCCCAGTTATGTTGTTACCAGTAACCAGTGGTCCCAGTTATGTTGTTTCCAGTAACCAGTGGTCCCAGTTATGTTGTTACCAGTAACCAGTGGTCCCAGTTTTGTTGTCACCAGTAACCAGTGGTCTCAGTTATGTTGTTACCAGTAACCAGTGGTCCCAGTTATGTTGTGACCAGTAACCAGTGGTCCCAGTTATGTTGTTACCAGTAACCAGTCGTCCCAGTTATGTTGTTACCAGTAACCAGTCGTCCCAGTTATGTTGTTTCCAGTAACCAGTGGTCCCAGTTATGTTGTTACCAGTAACCAGTGGTCCCAGTTATGTTGTTACCAGTAACCAGTGGTCACAGTTATGTTGTTTCCAGTAACCAGTGGTCAAAGTTATGTTGTTACCAGTAACCAGTGGTCTCAGTTATGTTGTTACCAGTAACCAGTGGTCCCAGTTATGTTGTTACCAGTAACCAGTGGTCCCAGTTATGTTGTTACCAGTAACCAGTGGTCTCAGTTATGTTGTTACCAGTAACCAGTCGTCCCAGTTATGTTGTTACCAGTAACCAGTCGTCCCAGTTATGTTGTTACCAGTAACCAGTGGTCCCAGTTATGTTGTTTCCAGTAACCAGTGGTCCCAGTTATGTTGTTTCCAGTAACCAGTGGTCCCAGTTATGTTGTTTCCAGTAACCAGTGGTCCCAGTTATGTTGTTACCAGTAACCAGTGGTCATAGTTATTTTGTTACCAGTAACCAGTGGTCCCAGTTATGTTGTTACCAGTAACCAGTGGTCTCAGTTATGTTGTTACCAGTAATCAGTGGTCTCAGTTATGTTGTTACCAGTAACCAGTCGTCCCAGTTATGTTGTTACCAGTAACCAGTGGTCCCATGTATGTTGTTACCAGTAACCAGTGGTCCCAGTTTTGTTCTTACCAGTAATCAGTGGTCCCAGTTATGTTGTTACCAGTAACCAGTGGTCCCAGTTATGTTGTTTCCAGTAACCAGTGGTCCCAGTTATGTTGTTTCCAGTAACCAGTGGTCCCAGTTATGTTGTTACCAGTAACCAGTGGTCACAGTTATGTTGTTTCTAGTAACCAGTGGTCTCAGTTATGTTGTTACCAGTAACCAGTGGTCTCAGTTATGTTGTTACCAGTAACCAGTGGTCTCAGTTATGTTGTTACCAGTAACCAGTGGTCCCAGTTTTGTTCTTACCAGTAATCAGTGGTCCCAGTTATGTTGTTTCCAGTAACCAGTGGTCCCAGTTATGTTGTTACCAGTAACCAGTGGTCTCAGTTATGTTGTTACCAGTAACCAGTGGTCCCAGTTATGTTGTTTCCAGTAACCAGTGGTCCCAGTTATGTTGTTACCAGTAACCAGTGGTCTCGGTTATGTTGTTACCAGTAACCAGTGGTCCCAGTTATGTTGTTACCAGTAACCAGTGGTCCCAGTTATGTTGTTTCCAGTAACCAGTTTTCCCAGTTATGTTGTTACCAGTAACCAGTGGTCCCAGTTTTGTTGTTACCAGTAACCAGTGGTCTCAGTTATGTTGTTACCAGTAACCAGTCGTCCCAGTTATGTTGTTACCAGGAACCAGTTGTCCCAGTTATGTTGTTACCAGTAACCAGTGGTCCCAGTTATGTTGTTACCAGTAACCAGTGGTCCCAGTTTTGTTGTTACCAGTAACCAGTGGTCTCAGTTATGTTGTTACCAGTAACCAGTCGTCCCAGTTTTGTTGTTACCAGGAACCAGTTGTCCCAGTTATGTTGTTACCAGTAACCAGTGGTCCCAGTTATGTTGTTACCAGTAACCAGTCGTCCCAGTTATGTTGTGACCAGTAACCAGTGGTCCCAGTTATGTTGTTACCAGTAACCAGTCGTCCCAGTTATGTTGTTACCAGTAACCAGTCGTCCCAGTTTTGTTGTTTCCAGTAACCAGTGGTCCCAGTTATTTTGTTACCAGTAACCAGTGGTCCCAGTTATGTTCTTACCAGTAACCAGTCGTCCCAGTTATGTTTTTTCCAGTAACCAGTGGTCCCAGTTATGTTGTTACCAGTAACCAGTGGTCCCAGTTTTGTTCTTACCAGTAATCAGTGGTCCCAGTTATGTTGTTACCAGTAACCAGTGGTCCCATGTATGTTGTTACCAGTAACCAGTGGTCCCAGTTTTGTTCTTACCAGTAATCAGTGGTCCCAGTTATGTTGTTACCAGTAACCAGTGGTCCCAGTTATGTTGTTACCAGTAACCAGTCGTCCCAGTTATGTTGTTACCAGTAACCAGTGGTCCCAGTTTTGTTCTTACCAGTAATCAGTGGTCCCAGTTATGTTGTTTCCAGTAACCAGTGGTCCCAGTTATGTTGTTACCAGTAACCAGTCGTCCCAGTTATGTTGTTACCAGTAACCAGTGGTCCCAGTTTTTGTTTTTACCAGTAATCAGTGGTCCCAGTTATGTTGTTTCCAGTAACCAGTGGTCCCAGTTATGTTGTTACCAGTAACCAGTGGTCCCATGTATGTTGTTACCAGTAACCAGTGGTCCCAGTTTTGTTCTTACCAGTAATCAGTGGTCCCAGTTATGTTGTTACCAGTAACCAGTGGTCCCAGTTATGTTGTTTCCAGTAACCAGTGGTCCCAGTTATGTTGTTACCAGTAACCAGTGGTCCCAGTTTTGTTCTTACCAGTAATCAGTGGTCCCAGTTATGTTGTTACCAGTAACCAGTGGTCCCAGTTATGTTGTTTCCAGTAACCAGTGGTCCCAGTTATGTTGTTACCAGTAACCAGTGGTCCCAGTTTTGTTGTTACCAGTAACCAGTGGTCTCAGTTATGTTGTTACCAGTAACCAGTCGTCCCAGTTATGTTGTGACCAGTAACCAGTGGTCCCAGTTATGTTGTTACCAGTAACCAGTCGTCCCAGTTATGTTGTTACCAGTAACCAGTCGTCCCAGTTATGTTGTTTCCAGTAACCAGTGGTCCCAGTTATTTTGTTACCAGTAACCAGTGGTCCCAGTTATGTTGTTACCAGTAACCAGTCGTCCCAGTTATGTTGTTTCCAGTAACCAGTGGTCTCAGTTAGGTTGTTACCAGTAACCAGTGATCCCAGTTATGTTGTTACCAGTAATCAGTGGTCTCAGTTATGTTGTTACCAGTAACCAGTGGTCCCAGTTATGTTGTTACCAGTAACCAGTCGTCCCAGTTATGTTGTTACCAGTAACCAGTGGTCCCAGTTGTGTTCTTACCAGTAATCAGTGGTCCCAGTTATGTTGTTACCAGTAACCAGTGGTCCCAGTTATGTTGTTACCAGTAACCAGTGGTCCCAGTTTTGTTCTTACCAGTAATCAGTGGTCCCAGTTATGTTGTTACCAGTAACCAGTGGTCCCAGTTATGTTGTTTCCAGTAACCAGTGGTCCCAGTTATGTTGTTACCAGTAACCAGTGGTCCCAGTTTTGTTGTTACCAGTAACCAGTGGTCTCAGTTATGTTGTTACCAGTAACCAGTGGTCCCAGTTATGTTGTGACCAGTAACCAGTGGTCCCAGTTATGTTGTTACCAGTAACCAGTCGTCCCAGTTATGTTGTTACCAGTAACCAGTCGTCCCAGTTATGTTGTTTCCAGTAACCAGTGGTCCCAGTTATTTTGTTACCAGTAACCAGTGGTCCCAGTTATGTTCTTACCAGTAACCAGTCGTCCCAGTTATGTTGTTTCCAGTAACCAGTGGTCTCAGTTAGGTTGTTACCAGTAACCAGTCGTCCCAGTTATGTTGTTACCAGTAATCAGTGGTCTCAGTTATGTTGTTACCAGTAACCAGTGGTCCCAGTTATGTTGTTACCAGTAACCAGTCGTCCCAGTTATGTTGTTACCAGTAACCAGTGGTCCCAGTTTTGTTCTTACCAGTAATCAGTGGTCCCAGTTATGTTGTTACCAGTAACCAGTGGTCCCATGTATGTTGTTACCAGTAACCAGTGGTCCCAGTTTTGTTCTTACCAGTAATCAGTGGTCCCAGTTATGTTGTTTCCAGTAACCAGTCGTCCCAGTTATGTTGTTACCAGTAACCAGTCGTCCCAGTTATGTTGTTACCAGTAACCAGTGGTCCCAGTTTTGTTCTTACCAGTAATCAGTGGTCCCAGTTATGTTGTTTCCAGTAACCAGTGGTCCCAGTTATGTTGTTACCAGTAACCAGTCGTCCCAGTTATGTTGTTACCAGTAACCAGTGGTCCCAGTTTTGTTCTTACCAGTAATCAGTGGTCCCAGTTATGTTGTTTCCAGTAACCAGTGGTCCCAGTTATGTTGTTACCAGTAACCAGTGGTCCCATGTATGTTGTTACCAGTAACCAGTGGTCCCAGTTTTGTTCTTACCAGTAATCAGTGGTCCCAGTTATGTTGTTACCAGTAACCAGTGGTCCCAGTTATGTTGTTTCCAGTAACCAGTGGTCCCAGTTATGTTGTTACCAGTAACCAGTGGTCCCAGTTTTTTTCTTACCAGTAATCAGTGGTCCCAGTTATGTTGTTACCAGTAACCAGTGGTCCCAGTTATGTTGTTACCAGTAACCAGTGGTCCCAGTTATGTTGTTTCCAGTAACCAGTGGTCCCAGTTATGTTGTTACCAGTAACCAGTGGTCCCAGTTTTGTTGTTACCAGTAACCAGTGGTCTCAGTTATGTTGTTACCAGTAACCAGTCGTCCCAGTTATGTTGTTACCAGTAACCAGTGGTCCCAGTTATGTTTTCACCAGTAACCAGTGGTCCCAGTTATGTTGTTACCAGTAACCAGTCGTCCCAGTTATGTTGTTACCAGTAACCAGTCGTCCCAGTTATGTTGTTTCCAGTAACCAGTGGTCCCAGTTATTTTGTTACCAGTAACCAGTGGTCCCAGTTATGTTCTTACCAGTAACCAGTCGTCCCAGTTATGTTGTTTCCAGTAACCAGTGGTCTCAGTTAGGTTGTTACCAGTAACCAGTGGTCCCAGTTATGTTGTTACCAGTAATCAGTGGTGTCAGTTATGTTGTTACCAGTAACCAGTGGTCCCAGTTATGTTGTTACCAGTAACCAGTTGTCCCAGTTATGTTGTTACCAGTAACCAGTGGTCCCAGTTTTGTTCTTACCAGTAACCAGTGGTCCCAGTTATGTTGTTACCAGTAACCAGTGGTCCCAGTTTTGTTCTTACCAGTAATCAGTGGTCCCAGTTATGTTGTTTCCAGTAACCAGTGGTCCCAGTTATGTTGTTACCAGTAACCAGTGGTCTCAGTTATGTTGTTACCAGTAACCAGTGGTCCCAGTTATGTTGTTACCAGTAACCAGTCGTCCCAGTTATGTTGTTTCCAGTAACCAGTGGTCCCAGTTATGTTGTTTCCAGTAACCAGTGGTCCGAGTTATGTTGTTACCAGTAACCAGTGGTCCCAGTTTTGTTGTTACCAGTAACCAGTGATCTCAGTTATGTTGTTACCAGTAACCAGTGGTCCCAGTTATGTTGTTACCAGTAATCAGTCGTCCCAGTTATGTTGTTACCAGTAACCAGTGGTCCCAGTTTTGTTCTTACCAGTAATCAGTGGTCCCAGTTATGTTGTTACCAGTAACCAGTGGTCCCAGTTATGTTGTTACCAGTAACCAGTGGTCCCAGTTATGTTGTTTCCAGTAACCAGTGGTCCCAGTTATGTTGTTTCCAGTAACCAGTGGTCCCAGTTATGTTGTGACCAGTAACCAGTGGTCCCAGTTATGTTGTTTCCAGTAACCAGTGGTCCCAGTTATGTTGTTTCCAGTAACCAGTGGTCCCAGTTATGTTGTGACCAGTAACCAGTGGTCCCAGTTATGTTGTTTCCAGTAACCAGTGGTCCCAGTTATGTTGTTTCCAGTAACCAGTGGTCCCAGTTATGTTGTGACCAGTAACCAGTGGTCCCAGTTTACACCAGTGGCAGCCAGTGATGAATCTCTTTCTCCAGACTTCAGCGTCTGCAGGACATCCTTCATACAGCACCAGGAAACAAAGCAGGATTCTGCAGATAAGAACATAAATGTTCGGTTATCTGCAGAAAGCATCTTTCCCCTCCTAACCTCCACACAACCAGACGGAAACTGGTTTCTCAGCTTCCATACTGGCCTAAAATAAATCACCTCTTTGACAATCTGAGGAGTTCCTGCTCTTTGTTCTGTAGAAGCAGGTGACTGAATTCTGTTGCAGACTTTTAAAAGCTGTTTTGATGAGTCTGAAAAGCATCTTTATCCCAAACCTTTCCAACAGTTGCATCATTAAAACAATGAAGGTGAAATATCGGCAGGTACGGGCAACTGTACCTGCTGTTATACTCTCTACAACATCAAGAGAATCAGACGTACGTGACGGAACAAACAACTCGGCTTCTGGTTCAGGCTCTGGTCATCTCACGCATCCATTACTGCAGTTCCCTACTGGCAGGTCTGCCGGCATGCTCTGTTTAAACCTCTGCAGATGATCCAGAACGCCGCAGGGCGTCTGGTCTTCAACCAACCCAAACAAGCTCATGTCACTCCACTGCTAATCGCTCTTCACTGGCTTCCAGTCGCAGCATGCATCAAATTTAAAGCTCTGCTTCTGCTTTACAAAACAAGAACTCAAACGTCTCCCGTCTACCTTCACTCCCTAATCCAGACCTACACTCCCTCTCCACAGCTACGTTCCACCAGTGAAAGACGCCTCGTGTTACCACCACAACGTGGGACTAAATCACCAGCCAGACTCTTTTCCTCTGTTGTGCCACGATGGTGGAATGATCTCCCAAACTCTGTCTGCTCTGCAGAGTTCCTGTCTACTTTTAATGTGCTGAAGACTCAGCTCTTCAAGGAGAACTTCTACACTTAGTTTAGCTAAGTTTGTTGGAAATTTGGAGAACTTAGCCCAGTTCTTTCCAACAAACTTTATGATATTAATTCTTTATATATTGAACATAGGTGATATTATGAGGTGGGAAGGGAGTAAACAAATAAACAAAAAAACAACAAACAAGCAAACAAACAAACAAACAAAAAAAAAGCCTGTAACACTTCATGGAAGGATCTGCATCCAACTGGACAGTCTACCATGTCCTACTGTCTGATTTTGTGCTTGTATTGTTCCCACTCATATGTAAGTCGCTTTGGATAAAAGCGTCTGCTAAATGACTGTAGAATAGAATAGAATAGAATAGAATAGAATAGAATAGGTGGGAAGGCATTTCTCCCTGCGGATCATCTGCCAGACCTCAGTCTGTCTCTCAGTCCAGCTTCCAGATGAAATCCCGGATTTGGCCCCGGTGATCAGTTGAACAGTCAGGTTTCTACTTTGGAGTTTGGCTCTAAATGAACCCAGTTTGGCTGATGCTCCACTTTTCTGTGTTTATTGATCAGTTGTTGGAATTTCCCTCATTTCTCCAGTCAGAGCCACTGGTCCATGCGCTGCCTGGATGATCTGTTTATGCTGACTAAATGTCGCCTGAATTGTTCTGAAGCAGCTTTTTTACATCTTTAAAAATCAGCCAGAAAACGTTTCTAAACTAAATGTTGACTTTGAGCTGCGCGACGTGACGTGACGTGACGTGACGTGACGAGGCATCCCAGATCCTGCTGTGGATTCAGCCACAGGCTGGTGGCGCATTACTGGAGATGTGGGATGTTTCTTTTTTTTTTTTTTTTTTTTTTTCCTGTCTCGCGTCACCAGTGGGCGCCTCTCCTCTCCTCTCCTCTTCTCTCCTCTCCCTCCTCCTCCTCTCCTCTCCCTCCTCTTCTCTCCTCTCCCTCCTCCTCCTCCTCCTGCGCACAAAGGCAGCAGAAGCGGCGGCTGCGCGCAGCGTGGAGAGCGGCTCAGTGGCACCGCGGTCCTCTGAGCGTCCAGGCAGCGTGACCAGCCCCACGAACAGCCAGGCATCGCGCGCATCGCGCCCTGATAGATGCAGAATGAGCCGAGCTGACTGACATCCCATCCTCACACACTGACTGGAGAGAATTAGGAGGAAGCTGGAGCAGAGAGAGAGAGAGAGAAAGAGAGAGAGAGATCCTTCTTCTGCGCTTTTCTTCCCGTCTCCTTCTCAGAGCACAAGAGTTGCAATAAAAGATGCACGTGAGGCTACAGACCTGATGGCTCGTGGACTTACAAAGGGAGATTGATGAAGAGGAAAAAACCAGCATCATAGGACCAGTAAGTGTTGGGCGCGGGACCAGTACTGCTGAGTGTTTTCTCACACACAACTGTGTTGCATTTGTTCAGCGTTTCTTTAGCTTTGCAGGAAGTAGAGCTTAAAAAGTTGACTTATTATGACACAGATAAAAATGAAAGTATTTCCCATAAAAAGCCTTTTTTTCACCATCACAGCTGTTTTCACCAGAAAGAGCTGAGTGTGAACGCTTGAAGAGGCGACACACACACACACACACACACACACACACATGATGCTGATGCTTGCTTTCCCACATGAGCTCTAAATGGCTTTAATGTTTATTCTGGGAATTTAACAGCAGGGCTTCATTTCCTTCATTCTGGACAAAGTGATGCTTCTGTGCCCAGTTACACAGCCCAGTCTGTGTTACTGGGCTTCTCTGGGCTCACACAGAACCAGAATCAGGACCATCTGACCCCCCCTCAAACGGGTCTGCTGAGAAGAACAAAGTGGGCTTTTTGTTTGAAACGTTGCTAATAGTCTCATGTCCTTACATTGTGTGTTGTAAAAATCCCAGTGTGGTGATGCTGGGAGCCTGCAGCGGATCCCAGTTAAAGAGATTAACAGCTCAGCTCAACTCTGCTTTATTTTAGAAAACTAAATATTTGCCCACCAGTGGTCTGAACCCCCCCCCCTCTTCCCACCCAGATGGACCAAACATTGGAAGGAAAAACTGCGTCTCCTGCTTCTTCAAAGTGTGCTGCTGTGCAGCGGGGACTGGGATCCTTCTCCCTCCTATTCATGTTTATTTATAGAGCTTTGCACATATTCTGAGCATAACAAGCAGTCGCCAAATGAGAGGTGAAGCATGCCTTTGAAGCTGTGCGCTGACTTGTTCTCCGCTGCAGCAGTCTCCAGCATGGCAGCGCCGGGATGAGTTTGTACAGTAAAACCATTTGCTTTCCAAAGCCCTTTTGATTGAACCGGGGAGGCAATTACATTCCAGCGCCGCTTTCTGTTCCTGGAAGCTGGGAAATGAGTTGGATGGGAGAGGAGAAGGAACGTCAAGAGGCTGCAGAAGTGGCTGCTGCTCCTCTTTTCTCACCTCCAGCCGTGTGCTTCAGCCAGATCTGCTGTGAGATGGGGGTCTGGGAACGGGCACTTACCCCCCCTGCCCCTACGCTCGGCGTCAGCTGAGGGATACCGCCGTGTTTACCGTTGACGGGAGTCACGGGGGGCCTTCTGCTGTCCTCACATGGAGATGCACAGCTGGATGTTGCATCCTGCCCAGATGTTCACTTCTAAAGTGCGGTCAGAACAAACCAACATCAGCATCTGGCGCAGCTTTTGTTGTGTGAGGAGGGGTCCGATCATGCCCCTGCCTATCTCCTGCCTCTAGTTACTGCTCGATGCTGTCCCCCTGCATTCAAACTCACCTCAGCTCCGGCTCTAATCAGGTTTATTGACGTGTCAATCACACGCTGAAGTGGCTTCACAGCAGCCTGCTTATAAGAAAACGGATGAAACATCTTTCAAATCCGTATGTTTGCAGCTCCTTCCCACATGCTAACAGCAGACTGGCAGTTAGACGGAAGGACCTTCTATTAAAACCCTTATTGCGTAATTTGCCTTGGGATGAATGTCTCATTCACATTGTGACACAATCAGTTCCTTTCTGTTGTTTATTTTCACTTCATGCTGCAGTTTAATATGAGAACTGCCAGCATTTAATTAGTTTATCACTTCACTTTTCCTTTTTCTATTTCGTTTAACAATGTGGCTCGAGAGAAAAGAGCAATCACAGCTCGGCCCATGAGGGCGTTTTATCCGACATCAGCTGAAGATTCCAATCCTGGTGGCGACTTCTCGTCTCCCAGATTTTCCTTCTGCGTGGCTGGATGGAGAAAGCAATCCATCCATCCGTCCATCCATCCATCCATCCATCCATCCGTCCATCCATCAATCCGTCCATCTGTCCATCCATCCATCCATCCATCCATCAATCCGTCCATCTGTCCATCCATCCATCCATCAATCCGTCCATCTGTCCATCCATCCATCCATCCATCCATCCATCAATCCGTCCATCCATCCATCCATCCATCCATCCATCCATCCATCCATCCATCAATCCGTCCATCCATCCATCCATATTCCTATCCATCCATCCATCCATCCATCCATCCATCCATCCACCCATCCATCCATCCATCCATCCATCAATCCGTCCATCCATCCATCCATATTCCTATCCATCCATCCGTCCATCCATCCATCCATCCATCCATCAATCCGTCCATCCATCCATCCATATTCCTATCCATCCATCCATCCATCCACCCATCCATCCATCCATCCATCCATCCATCCATATTCCTATCCATCCATCCATCCATCCATCCATGTTCCTCACGGCTTGGCCCTTTAAGGCTTGTGGGGACGCTGGAGCCCATCCCAGCAGTCACTGCTGGTAAATTTGTAGACCAAAGAACGGTGAATGTTTCTTTCTGCATGAGATGATACAAAGCGTGTGGATCTACCAGGTGTGTGTGTGTGTGTGTGTGTGTTATGTGTGTACGGCATGCAGTCTGAATGCAGACCGGGAGTGTGTGTACCCCTTTGATAGAAAGTCTCCTTTCCTCTCTACCTTATTAGATTCTTTTGCAATTATGTTGCCCTCGCGGGGGAAATGGATGCCTTTAACCACCTCTCCTATCAATTATGCGCCAAACAACAGCCCTGCTAACCAAGAAGTCATCTCATTTACTGTGGAATGCGTTTAGCCAATGACTTCCATTAGGTTTAGCTGCTGTGGAGGTGAAAGTGCGATGCCTCATTACATTTGGCAGAGCAATCTTTCGCTCATCATTTCAGCTGAGAAAGCTGGGGAGGGGGGAAACAAGCGCACCTTCCTCACTTCAAATTCTGGAGGAAAGGAATCATTTTTCTGTGTCCAAAACATTGGCTTGTTTTCTCTCTGCTTTACTTAAACATCACATGATTCTGAGCTCTGCGAGGTTTTCCTGCTGCAACTTTGGGAAGATGAAGAGAGCAAACGGCTTTCAGCCTCCTCAAATAAAAGCTGGATTTCAAATTTGAATCTGCTCTCACATCATGAATCTCTCTCTCTCTCTCTCTCTCTCTCTCTCTCTCTCTCTCTCTCTCTCTATATATATATATATATATATATATATATATATATATATATATATATATATATATATATATAATATGTATACAAACACTAGGGCTGTGACAATATGCAAAGGCCCGATTTGATTCAATAATGATTTTTCGGGTGCCAATTTGATTTAATTTGCTATTCTTAAGATTCTTCAATATTGCTGACTTTTGCAAACCAAAAAACAAAAATAATGTTCAAAACTTTTTTGCTCGTCATTTTCCTTGACGAGGAAAAAACAACAGAGTAGCCAGACCATCATTCTGTTGCTATGTCGCCCAAGAACACAAGTAAAAGGATCAATAAAAACACTAAGAATGACAAATTCACAAAAGATTATTTTTATTTATTTGAAAAAAAAATTTACAAAAAAAATTATTTTAAAATTAAGAAACAAAATACCCAGATATTCAATTTGATCTATTTCATTTCACACCACTGATATTTCACACACTCGGGTTTGTTTAAACTCTGCCAATTAGAAATCTGAGGAGAGTTTTGTTTTGTGAGTTTATGAGATGTGTGTGTATTTTTTTTTTTTCTACTAAATTTAGTTAAAAAAAAGCAATGTCTTATTTTCTAAATTTGACTAATTTTTTATTCATCATAACCTTTTTGAGTCTCCAGTTATTTGAGTGACTGTGGTGAAGTTTGTCTTAGGGCTGGGTGATTAATTGATTTAATGGATTAATTCGGATTTGCTGTTTAAGAAGATTTATTTTTATGAAAATCTGGATTTTTTTTTTTTTTTTTTTGTCCCGCCGTCATCTTTTGGGCTTCCGTACCTTACGGGGACGTCAGCGCACTCCCGCTGGTTTATCACAGAAACACATAAACACAACATGACAGCTAGCAACGAACAAGAAGTGCCCCCTCTGCGTTTCCATCACATTTTTTTGCAAAATAAAAACAATATTTGTAAGTTTCAACAAACAATAGTTGTGATTTGCGGTTGTTTCCATTGAACAATGTTTAGCACATTAACATCAAGTGTCGTAAAATCTTGTTTCTCTCATGAGATTTTACAAACATTGCGGTGAATGTAAAGTGGGCATGTAGCGTTATTGTAGGCTTTTCTACTTGCTGCGGAGAATTTGCTTCGGATTTTTGTAGCTTTTCTCCCTCTAAAACTCAGAAATTTCGCTGTTATTTATTCCACACCGTGCCATCCAGGAATTAACTGGTCACGACCCCCACGTCACGTCTGGGGAAACGCAAAAAAAAGTGTATTTCTAAATCGAGATGCCTGAAAAACCTCCTCTTGAGATTGTAAAAATTTTAGCAATATTTGAGACTTTTTTTTAGAAATGTAGTTGTTTCCGTTAGCGGGTTTAATGGCAATATTTAGTTTTTGCGCAATTCTAGGTGTCATGGAAACGCAGGTTTTCAGTGTGGGAGGGGGCACATGCCACAGGGGTCTGAAGCCAGAATCAACTGACAGACTCGTCTTTTTGCCAAAAAATGTGTAAATTAAACCAAAAACAGCAAGAATGTAATAATAAATTTATGTTAGAAATATAGTTTTAGTAACATTCAGGGATTTTTTAAAAACAATATTTTGTATCAAAGAGGTAAATTTTCCCAAAACGCATGTTAAGTGTAAAGAAACATTTATTTTTATGACCTCATTGCCAATGTGGGAAATTGTTTTGGTTATTTAATGACAAAATAATCTAAAAGGAATCACTATTTTTCTTCCAAGAGGAGACATATTTATTTATTTATTTATTAGTTTTGTTTTTCTTTAGGATGAAGTTACACAAGTGAAGTGAGGCCTTTTCTTAAATGTATGCTCAAAAGGTAAAAACTATCTCGCAGTGGAAACACACTGAATGCTAACATGATGTTTCTTATAATGTTTACAGCGGCAGCGCCTGCATCTTTTTTTACAATCTAGTTTAACAGCTTGTTTAGTTGCACTTTAAATTCAGGTAAACTCCTAGGCTGACTGCAAAAAAAGCATTTTTAAAAAAGAATAATTTTTGACGTTTGTAATTTCGTATTTTTTTCTTTCCAGTAGGGGAAAAAAATTGATTAAAATCAGAAATCGGATTTGGTTTAAAAATTCTGAGGTTTTATTTTTTGGCCATATCGCCCAGCCCTAGTTTGTCTCATTTTTAATCGTTGGGTATGAATAAATCTTAAATAAATAAATATAAAAATTTTAATTCATTCTGCGTACCTCTTAGTCGAGGTGCGGGGAGCTGGAGTCCATCCCAGCAGTCTGTGGGCCAGAGGTGGGGTACACCATGGACATGTCGCCAGTCCATGGCAGGGCCAACACAAAGAGACACACTACCATTCACGCTCACTCCAAGGGACAATCTGGAGCAGGGATCACCAGTCCTGGTCCTCGTGGGCGGGTGCCCTACACACCTGATTCAAATCATGTGTATTTAGCAGACATGAGTAGGAAAACCTGCAGGACACAAGGACCAGGATCCCTGATCTAGAGTAACCAGTCAACCTAACATGCATGTGTTTGGATGGTGGGAGGAAGTACCTGGAGAGAACCCACACATACACGGGGAGAACATGCAAACTTCACACAGAAAGGCCACTGTTTGAGCCCCCCCCAAAACCAGCGACCTTCTTGCTGTGAGGCCACAGTGCTACAATTAATTAATAACATACAAATTAATGCATTTATTCAGAGACTGTGTCAGTACACAGTCTTCTGGTACTCTGCTGCATGACCAGTTTGAAGCTGTCCCCAACTGGTCTTGTACTGGTGTACTGACAGATATTAATGGCTGTTAATGAAGATTTAGAACATAAACATGTAAACAGTTAAATTCTGTTCCATGTTGTGTTTAATGCCGCGCTCAAACTGAAAAATGCAGCAATATAGTTTAAAATATTGGTAAAATTTCTTGAAAAGACACTGAAACTTTGGTTCTGTTCGGTTTTGACCAGACATGTTCAGTCGTATAGTGCAGCTTATTAATGCATTTTTACCAGAGTTTGAGTTCACAGTATTAATGTCTGTTTCTATTGTTTGATTCAGTCGTCCACTCAAATCCTTCAAACTAAATAAAAAAAGATCTTGCTTTTTGGGTCAAATATTGCTGTGATTAACTAAGAATAATTAATTAAAAAGCCTATAACCACAGTTTTAATCAGATCCCACCCATAACATATATACACACAGAGGCGTGTAGATATGTGTATGTGTAAACATATACAGAGAGCGAGTGTGTTAATGTCGCACTCAACCTGAAAAACGCAGCACGCATTTTTTCCCTTTTCTCCGTAGCATCTGGGCCCGTGTAATCAGTATGATGGGTTTTTAGAGTGGCAAAACGGCCCCTGAACGTCCACTGTGAATCGGGCTGTGCCTGCAATCATACGAGATGAGGAACAATCACTGGCACCAGGACAGCATGGCCGAGCCAACACCGGCCAGTAAGTTCTGATCAAGCAAATGGCGAGATTTCTCCCTCTGTGGAGATTCTGGACAGCTTCACCACAGCTCTGTGAGATTGTGTCGCCATGCCAACGACACGAGTTACAAGTAGCCGACACCAGTGAGTCGTTAGTTTGTAGATTTTATTGAGGAATTCCAAAGATAGCCTTGGGTTAATCCACACAACAGGGTTCTGATGTAAGGAACAGGGGCGGGGATGAATCCTTAATCCTGGGAGGAATATCGTTCCTTCTTACTGTGATGTAGGTCAGAGCTCACGCAAAGCCCCTCCTGTCCGCTGAGCTGCTGTTGCAGCTATCCGTTCCAGCATGAGACGTTTCAGTGTCCATTTAGTTTCTCACCCCTGGTTGGATCTGGATGCTGAATCCGTGACACTAACAGGCCAATCAGAGCGAAGCTCTTCATAATATAAACTCATGCTGTCTTCATGCGTTTTATGAAGATGGTCTTTCATCTTGTAGAATAAACAGAAAGGACAAATAGTAGAACATAAGTAAAGATTTGACTGTTTGGTGATGAGTGTTTGTCCACACAAAATGCACGAGACACACCGTTTTCCTCATGAGGGTCCAGAGTTAATGAAGCAGGAACCTTTCAGTTTGCCTGCTTGTGTTTAGAGAAGCCTTGAATATTCAGGAATATCTCACATTTCAGCTTAAAGTGGAACTATTCTGTGCATTTCAGGCTAATTTATTTTTATTTCTGAGTCCAGAAGGACTGGGATTGATGGAGTTATTGTCACAAATGGCTTTATTTACTTCAGACCGACCCTCTCCGTAGGCTGTCAGATCAGCCTGCGGGCAAAACGAGTGGATTGAGACTCTTCCGCATTAAGCCCCGCCTCCCGCCACTGCAGTACATCGGGAGCGCGCACCGCACCTGCTTTCACCGTCATTGTAACATCTCATAAACAGAAGGATTAGGCTCATATGAACTCAATAAAAAAACAAACTACAACATCAACACATAGCATACAGCCCTACATGTTGGAACCTGAATCAGAGCATGAAAACGAAGTGGGAAACAGCAACCCACAGCAAGGAATGCAGCAGGATGTCTCTCTTTGGTGAACTCACCAGCCATCGTTGGAAATAACTTTATCCCACGTTTTCCACCCGCCTGATGTATTTGTACATGTCCTTGTTAACCAGTAGAAGGTAACCAATCACCGAACCTTATCCCCCGGGACGTCACAAGGATTTCCACGTAGAAAAAACCCTCTAAAACGACACGTTTTTCGTCGCCATGGAAACCGAACTCAAACTCAAACATGCGTTTGGTGATAAACTCAAACATGCGTTTAGGTGATAAAAATCAGTGTCGTTCACATGTCTGATGAGGATTCAACACTGTAACACTGTAGAAAGCTCAGAAAACTCCAAATACCATCATAGCACCCATTTAATTGTGTGTTTTTCCTTAAATACATGAGCTGAAGCAGCAGCAACGGCCTCTGACCAGAAAAGTGAGAAGTCTTCCAAAAACACTAAAAATTTTGTACCCCCCCACCCTCTAATACCTTTATGTGTTTTTTTTTAATATGTGACTATTATATGTAACTTGAGAATCATATGATACAGCAAAGAAAAAAATTCATGTTAAGTTTTAGTTGTAAACATAGAAGAATATCACAGTATTGGAACATCAGAACTGTAATGTTTTAGTTTCTTCACAGGTTTGACAGCTTAGCTTATTGTAAAATGTCAGCTGACAAGTGAAAAGGATAAACAGAGTAGTGAAGATATTTGAACTAGAAGCCGGGAAATCCTGAACATTTAGCCTTTTTATTGGGTCACAACTGGGTCATATATTATAGGGCTGTGACGATACGCTTTTGTCCCGATTCGATTCCTATTTTTTGGGAGCCAATTTGGTTTAAATTGCGATTCTATGAATTCTTCAATATTGCTGATTTTTATTAAAGACAAAAAAAGTGCAAAAATTTTTTTTGCTCGTCATTTTTCTTGATTTCAATAAAGAAAAACAACCCAGCAGCCAAACCATTATTCTTATGCTGCTATAACACCCAAAAAGTCAAGTAAAAAGATCAATAAAAACAAAAAAAAAATTATTTAAAAAAAGAAAAGTAGAATGGATTATTTTATTTATTTGAAAAACAAATCTTTGTTTTTTTTTAATCAAAAAAATTGAATTTAAAATTGTGAAGCAAAAAGTCCCAATATTTGATTTTTCGATTCAATTTGCCCACCCCTGATATCTGACGTGATATTATATAAATAAAATAAAGTCTCAATTTTCAGTACATACTCATTTACTTCCTCATTTTCTTTTTGCAGCGTAACATTGAGCTCAAGCAGCCGTGAGTGTTTTACTCATCAGGAGAACGAGGTGGTTTTGCTTTTGGTTTGGATCGGTTAACCAGTTCAATAAAGAGCTAAACTGTAATCCACAAAGAGCTGCGTGGCATGACACGAGTTTATAACATCATTACTGTATTTCTCCATTGATTTATTCATTCAAGCCAAATAGCAGCCTGAGTTTTACACAACATGTTGTCTCCGCTTGTTACAGCAATCAAGTCTTTTTCCTGCATATTTTTGGTTTGAGAGGCTCAATGCAAAAAAAGCACAAAACATCTCTTTTCTTTTCATCCCACTGAGAATGGAGGATTCTTTAAAGATCCCTTTTGTGTTGATATCCATACAGGATACGGGCCATGTGTCATTTCAGTATTTATCAATATGAATAAGGCTGTATCGCTCCTCAGCATCCACTCACTCCGACTCACTGCAGTTTCTCTCAGACATGAGTTGCTTCTTTCAGACAGTTTCACAGAAAACCTTTGAAAAGTTTAGAGCAAATGAACAAAATGCATCTTCACATGCAGCTCCTGCAGAACATCTCTAGAAGCTTGCAGACTGCATGTGTGTGAAAGCAGCTTTACTTAGCCCTTTCAGTGCACGTGTGACGTCACACACCTGTAGTCTAGTTATATCTTGTTTGCAAAGAACCAGTGACTGAGCTGGTAAAGTCCTTATTACAGCAGGAAGTGGTATTTTCCGGGGGGGGTGGTTTACATTCTCTTATTAATAGTCAAATACAGGAAAGTATTTTTGTTTGTCTTCAGTGCTGCAGCCATGAGCGTGTTAGGCGGCCTGAGACTCACACGGTTACAGAAAGCACTTATTTAGCAGCTGTTTCTTCTTCTGCGCCGCCTGAAAAACATCCTGCTGGCTCAGGTCTGTGTGTGCTGCCGCTGCTGTTTTTCCAGCCATCGCCTCTCACTTCCTCACTGTTCACTTGCTCTTCATTCACAGTAACTCAAAAATAATAAGCAGCAATTATGTAACTTAGTAGCGCTGTAACCATGTTTTCCTGCTGCTGAATGCTTGTCGTGTTCGGATCAAAATGTCACATTTTAATCACATCCATAATTACTTTCTCTTCAGATTAAATTCCTCCATTCAAGGGAGAGTGTTCCGTTCAGAAGCGACTGGATGCGAGTCGTATTGGCTCTCAGCAACTAAAGATGATGTTACCATGGAAACAAATTGTTCTTCTATCAATCACGGGATGCCTTGCAGGTAAGACATTTTCACACATTTTTCAGCATCACTGCGCTGCAACTTGTTGTCATGGGTGATGTTGCCGCAGCATTTGTCTAAAAGTTCCTTTTGCGAAGCGTATTCATTACAGCAGAATATTGCTTTGACTAAATGTGAGTCTTATTCATGGCAAGTTGCACTTTCACAGGATGCATATGGTTTCAAGATGAGATGCCATCTTGCAATGGCACCATTGTTGCGGTGGCAACCTGGTCTCTGCTGGAATGGACTTCTGGACGGATGACGTTACACAACGCTCCCATTGTTACCTATGAATGTATCCTATCTGCCCGTCTCTGGTTAATTTATTTTTCTAGGCAGTTAGCTGTTGGTTACGATGATCACTTTTTGTGCAGCATTCAGTTTTCTGCTCTGAATTATTGTAAAAAATGTAGCATCAATGTGTGACAGTTAGAAGCAACTCGCTACGCCATCTTCCTGCACATACTGAAACAATGTGTGCGTGTGTGTGTGTGTATCACTGTCAAACATGTACCAGCAGTTACACCAATTTCATAGCTGTCTTCTGAAAACTACAATTAATTTTTTTATATGATCCACGGAGACAATAAATTTACCAACATGTCTGATTTGATGGTCCAACGTCAACATTATCACTGCGTCATCCAAACAGCAGAACGTCTCGATGACTCAGCAAAACATCTGTGTGACTCAGCAAAATGTCTCGATGACTCAGCAAAACATCTCTGTGACTCAGCAAAATGTCTCGATGACTCAGCAAAACGTTTCTGTGACTCAGCAAAACATCTCTATGACTCAGTAAAACATCTCTGTGACTCAGCAAAACATCTCTTGACTCAGCAAAATGTCTCCATGACTCAGCAAAACGTTTCTGTGACTCAGCAAAACATCTCTTGACTCAGCAAAGCATCTCTGTGACTCAGCAAAATGTCTCGATGACTCAGCAAAACGTTTCTGTGACTCAGCAAAACATCTCTTGACTCAGCAAAATGTCTCCATGACTCAGCAAAACGTTTCTGTGACTCAGCAAAACATCTCTTGACTCAGTAAAACATCTCTATGACTCAGTAAAACATCTCTGTGACTCAGCAAAATGTCTCCATGACTCAGCAAAACATCTCTTGACTCAGCAAAACATCTCTATGACTCAGTAAAACATCTCTGTGACTCAGCAAAATGTCTCGATGACTCAGCAAAACGTTTCTGTGACTCAGCAAAACATCTCTATGACTCAGTAAAACATCTCTGTGACTCAGCAAAATGTCTCGATGACTCAGCAAAACGTTTCTGTGACTCAACAAAACATCTCTTGACTCAGCAAAACATCTCTGTGACTCAGCAGAACGTGTCAGTGACTCTGCTGGAAGTCTCCATGTCTCAGTTCAGCATGAAGCACAGCTTCATCAGACATTCTTCTGATCTTCTGTATGCCCAGTTTCCTCATTCAAAAACAATATTCAGTCATAATTAATAATATAAACTTTATTATAAACAATAATAAAGACTTATTGCCCACATTTAATTCTTCTAAAAATCTACGAGGTTAGAACTGAAGTTCGGATGTATTTTCTTGGGTGGCAGGTCTTTCACTTAGTTGCTTTTCACAGTATCTCAGCAGCCTTCGTCTGGTAGTCCCTCTGCGATAACCAGCATAGTAATTGGAACATTTCTGAAGAAATCTTGACGGGTGCCAGTGCAGCTACTGCCTGCGCCCGAGTCTGGCATGCATTTCACAAAGACTGTGGTGACAGCAAAGGTTCTGATGTAAGGAAGGGGAGATAAGACACAACCTGACATGTAGACACACCTATAGTGTAATGGATTGTGTGTGTGTTTTACAGAATGAGAGAAGAGGCATGCTGGATGTAGACAGAAACTATATGGAAGTATCTAATCACTGACATCTATTATAAACCAATTAAAACAGGATTTTTCATTAAAGGCATCCTGTCTCTCTAAATCTCAATACTTAATCTGTGATGTGTGTGATGTCAACACACAACAGCTCCTGGCTGCTTTTTTACCATTTCTATAAAACGGAAATTTTTCTGGTCACTCTGAAACAAACACTCGGAGCTCAGAGGTGAGTAAAGGCTGAAAGAGCTCCTCCAACAACTAATGAAATGTTGTATCAAAATAATTCTTAAACTATGAGCACCAGAAGGGTTTGAGGAACGCATGGATGTAAATTATTTTATTCTGATGTGAACAGAATTTAAATGGCAGCCAGTAAAGAACATGAGCGTTCTGGTTAAGGTTGGGTTTCTTTAGAATGGAAGTCAATGGGAGAAAAAGTAGACTTCACAACTTATGAAGCTCCATAAAACTCTAAAGCTAAATGTCCTAGCTTTAGAGTTGATGTCTACATTGTTGTCAACTTGAATTTCTACATTTTGAAATAGTTTGTACATGTATGACGAAAACTCTGAGCATGAGACACATTTATTTCATCTACTTTGCAATAAATTTTCTGGGCCAGATTTAGAATAGAGACAGGATTTTGGAAGATTATCTGATTTTTATTTCTAAAATATAACTTGTGATGGAGTTAAAACTGTATAAGATGTGAAAAAGTCCTTTGAGATGGTACAACCTTCATTTTTCATGACCTGTTAAAACTTTAAATGACGTTTTCAGATGAAAGTTTGGCTGAGCTGTGTCTCTAACAGGTTGGGTTTTTGGCCACATCTTATTCATTTAAATGTTACAAGAATTTGCTGTTTTTTGTAAATTATGTAAAAACAATACTTTTGTGCAGCCAATCATAGCACACTTCCTCATACCGAGATGTACATTTTGATATAACTTTTGTGTGCTGGCAAGGGCCTCTGAGGAGTAGCATGCCAACATTTGAGACGGAAGCTGAATAATTTTGATATCATGGAATAAACGCAGAGCAATAGTAATATGTGTGCTTTAATGCTTACAGCATTGGCACCATAATAAATATGACTTACCACGTTAAGCTTGACAGCAACATGGAAATGCAGAGTTAAGTGTGGGTTTGATAACTTTCCACCTAAACTTACCGAGCTGTAGTTGAGAATAAAATCTTTTCCGCAAATATGCTTGGCCCACTTGTGTTGACTGTCCCTGTCTTCTGCTCGCCCTGGGAATCTACGTAAGCCTGGAGGTCTCAAACAAGGGCAAACCTAATGAATTAAGGGTCTGAGGTCTTCACATTCAGCTGGAGTTATCACTGCTGTTAGAACAACCAAGAACAGTGCATGTCCTCCCAGATTTCCTGAACATTATTAAGAAGTAAGCAGTATCAAAATGACCTGGTTCTCATCAGAATTACGTCACAGACACGTAAATGGTGTTATCGGTTCAGTTCTGGTTAACAGTCTACTTCCAGATCAGTCTATAGCAGCCATTATCTGCACATACAGTATTTCAGTTTCATGTCCTTCACCATTCAGTCCTTCTTCATATTTACAGAACACTGTCAGGGACAACTGAGAGTCCATTCCTGTTCCTGTTTATGGCCTGTCCAGATCCGTATCAGGATCCGTGCAATGAGGCCAGCTTTGCATTTTAGCACAATGTGCTTGCCTGTGTGCCTCACTCTGCCCTTGCACACCCACCTGGGATTGAAGCAGAAGAAGCAAAGACACTCTGGCAGAATGTCAGCCCTTGTTCAGATGACATTGTAGCTCCCAGTGAATGTTATTCAAATTGGCTCATGGGTAATTCACGCATTGTGCCCAAGGGACTGAGATCCAAGCAGTCTCACCTTCCTAGCGGACAAGTGTTTTTAACAAGGCCTTTGTATCTGCCTGTGGGTGCTACTTCTTATTCAGTGTTGTGATTGTACGATGCCAACACCTCAACTGTCACCACAGCTCAAAACAGTCACAGACAAGAAAAAGCATGCTGTTTTAGAAAAACAAAACAGACTGACACCATGGATGATAGCTCGCATGACATCATTCATATTTAGAGAAAGAAGCCGTTAAACCACAGAGGATACGTTGCTTCATAATCACTTCATAGATTTTAAGATTTCACACAATTTCTTTTACAATTTCCTTTCTACTCTTCATGTAGTTTTTTGCTAGTTTGGCTGAACATCATTCTGTTTTCTCAGTGATAATGAATCACTTTGAGGAGCTGTGACTTACTGTCCTGCCTTGTGTCCCTTCCTGTTTTAATTCTTCTATATTATTAACACTTCAAACTACGAGCCACCTGCTGCAATCTGTTAACAGTAGGATATTAATTGGGCCTACTTGGACCGTCTGTTAACTCTGCTTTGATTTAGTACCAGATTGTGTTCCACATCCTTTCGTTTTAGCTGCTGGCAGACGAGAGCATCCTTATGCCCCCAGTTAACTGGTGCATGTGCAGTATGACAGATATTCTTAGATCTCTCTGCAATACTTATCATACCTGCCATTTGCAAGGAATTTTTATTTACTAGGGAAACATGGGAAAAACCATCTGTCTATGCTGGAATTCGACTTTTGTTAGGCATTCAAATTGAGCCCTCAGCTGCTGTTCTCATTATATTGTCCCAGATGTGCAATTAACACTAAAAAACCTCTGTTGCAATGTGCCAATCAGCCACTCAGCGTGGCACTCACCTAGCTAAACATTTACACAGTAATCAAAGCACTGGTTTTATTTTCTTTTTCTTTTTCTTTTTAAATGACCCTTTAAGGAGGAAAATCACTCAAACCTTAAACTAATCACATCAGTGGTGTGACCATTGTTGCATTTTCTTACGTGCATATATCAGGCTCATGCAAAAACAATATTTTCATTTGCTGTTAGTGCTAATGCTACATTAGCATTGCTTGTCATTTGTAGAACTGTGTTATTTGTGTTTCTTGTAAAAGAAACCCTGAATCTCAGTGAGATTTTTTGTACAAATAAAGGTAGAATAAATAGATAGTTATAAGTTGTTTTTTCCACAAGTGTCAGGTCTATGCAGTAAAATATGCAGTTAACAGGTTTAAAGTTTGTTATTTACGCTAATGCTAATATAGCATGCCTGTTTGTTGTTGTTTACAAAGAATTGTGTTGAATCTTTGCTTGTTTGCAACAGTTCTTAGCTAATAATGACACTCCGAGGCTTAGTGAGATTAACCGTCAAAAAACAGTTAAATAAATGAATACTGAACAAGTGGGATCTATTGTTCTCACAGTAATTTATCTATCTGCTAATTTATCCTTTACATTTTGTAGCTTTACACAGTTTTGAGAAAAAGTAATATAAGCCAAGTGTTCCTGTACTTCTGGATTATAAACTACTTGTTCTTCTTTTTGTCTTTGTATTTTGCCGTTTTCAACCCCATATTTTCTCAGAACATAAAATTTACCAGTTTTATAGCTTGTTCAACTGAAGACTTTCTTCCCCTCTTTTCCAGTATGTACAGAGGATGTCATATTTCAAGGGCCAAGATGGAGGACGCAGCCAAGTGACCTCATTTTACCGCTCAGCTCCCCAGACCACCAGGCGACCATCACGTGCGAGGCAGAGGGGAGCCCTCCGCCGCAGTACAGGTAAATTACCACGCCAAAGTGCCGACCTCAGGCTTACACCTGCCCTGCGCTCCACATCAGGCAGCACGGGGCAAAGAAAATTCAGCTGTGCTTAATTGCTTCACTGCTGCTGCTGTGGAAATCAAAGCAAGCAGGGAATATTGCTGCTTGTGATTTGCTATGAAAAAGACGTTTTCTGGACATAAATGCTCAAGGGAGAGATAAGGAATCATCTAACAAAAAGACAGGCTTCAAAGAGTGACGGCTTAATTGAGCATCCATTTCTAATTGATAACAGCTTATCTATTTGCAGCTTGAGCTATGATGTGCAGATTGGAGTCAGCCGTGGTTGATAAATACAGTGCTGTGAAAGTGTATTTGCCCTCTCCATGATGTCTTACCATTTAGCAAATATATCAAACTTAAACATGTCAGATCATCACAGGAAATCTAACTTCAGAAACACATAACCCGAGTAAAGAACAAATGCCGTTTATAAATGGTGATTTTATTCTTTAAAACTCCATTATGTGAGAGTTACATCTGTCTAGCTGTGTGCTAACTGAATGCAAACACCTCGCTGCTTAAGTGTTAAGGGACGCACACCACAGTTCACCATAGCCTAGCTATATACAGCTAGGCTATATATATATATATATATATATATATATTTGTGTGTATTTAATAACCTTTCATGCATTGAAAATACGTTTTTATATGGTATTTATATTGGCTAATACAGCATATAAATAACTGATCCTGCTCTCCTGATGCTGTTGGATGTAGACAGTCCGCCGTGCGCGACTGAACAGTCGCTGACATGTTGTACAATCTGACTTCTAAACATCTTCACTGACGCTACAGCCGCGTCTCTTCACGTCTGTTTTTGATGCGCTTTTTATTAGAGGAGGTAGAGAACCAGGAACAGTAGACATTTTTAAAAGGGAGCGCGCAGGAGTCATGTCTGTCTCTAGGCAACCGTGACTGTCCAACAGGCGCAGAGGGGAGGAGGCTGGACCTGCGCAGTTTCTGGACGAAAACATTTTTGCTGACTGCTGTGTTTTCTGTGTTTTTTTATTTAATTAATTTTAGATTGAGTGTTGATGTGACCGACATGTGTTGGCTGCTGGAAAGTTACGAAAATACGGAACAAAGTGCGTTTCGTATTGGTTCAATCTGGGACGCAACATTTGTCTGTCAATTAAAGGACAATTCTGTATTTTATGGGACGGGTGGCAACCCTATTTATTACCACTACGGAAGCCATGGAGAGTCATAATGAGAACATGTCAACATCTTGCACAACATGAGGTCTTATCAGGCAATGAGGTGCAGAATGATAGATGCTTCTGTTTTGTAATTGATGCCGATAAGTTACAATTGTGTCCTCCATGTATTTAGTACCAAGCTTAAGCTAATAGCTAATGTCATGGTGTGACTAGAGGGAGGACATCAACCTCCACCCACTTGACAAATCAGCTGAAATAATCAAACGTGAGGAAAATCCATCTGAAAGCAACCAGAAAAATGTATAAAACTTTTTTTTTTTTCTCATAATTTTTCTTGATTTCAATCAGGAGTAAACAACACAGTAGCCAGATCATCATTCTGCTGCTATAATGCCCAAGAAGACAAGTAAAAGGATCAATATAAATAATAAAAGAGACAAAAATTCAATGATGAATTATTTTTATTTATTTGAAAAAAAAATCAGTTTTTTTAACAAAAAATCGATTTCAAAATTGTGAAGCAAAAAAAATAAAATCCAGATTTTTTATTTTTTTATTAGATTTTTCCACCCCCAGTAAACACTACACCCATGTAGACCCTCCTTTCTCCTGATTACTCTTTTTCTTTTCTTGGTTATTGTTTCCTCCCTCTTGTGGGGCAGAGAGTATGGATGCTCCATCAGTTTGATTGAAAACAGCAAATTGATGATCCATGGTTATCTTTTTTTTGCCTGGGAATGGAGGGAGGAGGGAAAGGTCCATCCATGGTGGTGAATCTTGGGCAAACGTGTCTGAGATTGTGTATGTGTAAGTAAATGAATGAGTCTTAACTATTTCCCAGTTCATTTCTCCATTCTCTACCGCCTGATGGTGGAACGTGATAACCTTGAGACAGCTGATTCAGGAAGGTCTGCAGACCTGTGGGACCATATGGGAGGGGGGTGAGTTGGGACTAATTAACAGCCAGGAGAACTTGATAACCAGCCCTTCAAGGCTGTTTTATTTTTACACCAGATGTAAAGAGACGTACACCTTCCAAAAGGTTCAACTTTTGTCTCATCAACCCAAAGAATGTTTTTCTAAAAGTCAAGTCAACATGTTTCTTGGCAGATGTGAAACGAACCTCTGGGTCTTTGTGGTCAGGCGTGGTTTTGGCCTTGGAACTCTCCCATCATGCATTTCTGTCCAGTCTCTTTCTTATGGTTGAACCATGAACTCTGACCTTGACTGAGGCCTGCAGTTCTTTCTATGTTGTTCTGGGTTCTTTTGCAACCTCCGGGATGAGTTGTCATTGAACTGATTTTGTAAGGCCCACAACTCCTAGGAAGGTTTGCCAGTGTTCCCAGTGTTCTCCATTTGTGGATGATGGCTGTGACTGTGGTTAGTGGATGTACTGAAGGCTTAGGCCCTGATAACAAAAAGTACAAACTGATTAACTAACAGCACGCACGGTCGATTGCATCTTTTAAAGGTGCAAAATCGCATGTCTGCATCCAGTTAGTACATCTGCCACAATGAATATGCAATATGCGGCGTTAACACACGATTCTGCATGTGTTGGGAGGAGACTATGTAAAAATATTTATTTAGCAGCTGCAATGTGATCTGTTAAACCTGAGATCAATGCTGCTGATAGAAACTGCGTCTATATTTAACACGTTTCAACAGGACGTGTGAACAGTCTGTGTGTGTGATTGTGAACGACTGCAGTTATTGTCACGAGAGGAGACATGGAAACACAGCAAGGAGACTCAGAGAACGTTTCTCACTCCTGTAAGAATATTTTTGGGATGAATGAGCAAACAATCATCTAAACAAATGTCTTATCCAGCATTTTGGAGCTGCTGGAGAAACTCAGGATGGATGTGGAGAGGAGCCACACACACCTTCAGATGACAGATATTACGTGTCACAGCTGGGATCCTCCAGATGTGCTGTCCAAGTCCTAAATGCCATGCGGTGCCGGATGGTCACGGTTATTAGGTTTCCCCTCACTCTGCAGTCATTAACTGAGAACAGCCACGTTTTCTGGGTTTATTATTTCTGTCTCAGTATCTGGACTTATAGGAGCAAATAATCTGGTCTGCTGTTCTCCAAGTTCTCTGAGAGCAGGTGACTTTTCAGATGGCTGACTTGTTGGCGGGTCAATTTATGAAATCCTTAGTAAAAATAAATTCTGTCTATATTAGAAACAACAGACTGTGTCATATTCATTATTTCTTTTTTTTTTTTAAGGTGGCTGTATATGTACCCTTATTTGCAGATGTTTTATTATAAGCTCATTTTTATGATAGACTGACAGCAGCGTTTATTTAAATGGCATCCAGATTACTTCACTTTAGGTCATGTTTTTCTCCACAAACTCGCCATGTGACAAACCACATCACATGCACACATGCTCTCATTTAAATAGAGTCTCAAACACGTTTTCACCTGCCGCCCATTTATGCGTCTCTCTTAGTAAATCACCTGCAAGCCGAGGTTCAGCCACATGGGTTGCAGTTACTTTTTCCCACCGGATCATGATGGCCTGGAGAGGTTTTTTTTTCTTTAATAAATAAAATCACCATTTAAACACTGCAGTTGTGTTTCTTAGGTTATGTTTGTCTATTAAAATGTGTGTGAAACATGTAAATGTGACAAATATACAAAATAGTAAGAAATCAGGGAGGGGGTGAATTCTTTCTCCCGGCTCTGTGGGACAACAACTCAGGATGAGTAAAGTTAACTTTGGTAATGCTGAGATTTTAACTGCAGTGCAAAGTCAAGAGGATTATTTATAATTTGGTGCACAGTTAGAGAAACCATCAGTCGGGAGAGGAGATGCCAGTGACTAATTGCAGCGCAGATCCGTTGATGTGCCCGTGGTGTTCAGGGAGCTCGGCTGAGAATGGCAGCTGGTGGAGTTTTGTGTTTCGGAGCTTGGTCAGCACCATGCAGACACACAGCAGGCAGAGTAGAGAGACAGTAACCTTGTGAGTGACATTCTGTTAAATGCTTACATTTCCTATAATGTGTCTGCACTGCAAACAGTTCAGGCACCGCAGTGGGGAGTATCGCCATGCTTGTTGTGCCACCTGAGCCACTGCATGGATGAAGGGGGAAACCATGCCTTGAATTATTTCACCCTCCACTTAAGGTGCTTTGACGTTCACTTGTTCGTTGGATGTTTTGTCTTTTGGAATTTTTGCAGGAGGAAACTTCGTTATATAAATGATCTGTAGCTTTTCGTCCATCTGTGATGGAATGGCACAGCAGCCAATACACACAGAAGATCGCCATCACAGTGGATTCTTGCAATAAAGTAGCTGTGATCACATTCTTTATGGACAATGAATGAAATGACAACATGTTATACCAAAAGTTTTCATGGTCGGACACATCCCTGCAGCGTTACAGATGGCAGCGGCGTTTTCCAGCTCAATGTTTTGGTTTTACGTTCAGCAGCTTCACAGTCTTCATGCACCTTGGATCAAGCAGATTAAACTGGTTCCTGTGGTGGGGCCCTCCGTGGCCAGGGGGGTCGGGCTTCTGGTGTGACTGGAACCTCAAAAAGTTGTTTCCTCACAGCAGCATCAAGCCAGATATTTCCTATCGATAAGTTCATACCTACTCTCAGAAATGAGAGAAGCGAGTTCATGTTTATGCAAAGTGGGGTTGGGCAAGGAGAATATGCATGTGCTCTGTTTGTGTGTGTGAAAGGTTTTTATAATGCACAAATTGTTTTCATGGCGGCACGGTGGATTAGTGGTTAGCACTGTGGCCTCACAGCAAGAAGGTTGCTGGTTCGATCAGTGGCCTTTCTGTGTGGAGTTTGCATGTTCTCCCCTTGTATGCGTGGGTTCTCTCCGGGTTCTCCGGCTTCTTCCCACCATCCAAAGACATGCATGTTAGGTTAATTGGTCACTCTAAATTGTCCCTAGGAGTGTGTGTGTGTGTTTGTCTCTGTGCGGCCCTGCGATGGACTGGCGAGCTGTCCAGGGTGTACCCTGCCTGTCGCCCAAAGCCAGCTGGGATAGGCTCCAGCTTCCCGCGACCCTGAATTGGATTAAGCGGTTTAGAAAATGAATGAATGAAATTGTTTTCATAATGTAAACGGTTTTGAGTAGCATTGTGCTGAGAAGACCTTGGAAATGAATTTGATTGGATTTTAAGCCTGAAAAACAAAAGAATGAAAAAGAGAAGTTTCAGTTTGCGTAGATAAATGTTCCTGAAGGTCACCTGGCACCAGATGCAAAGAGGTTAGCGACTAGCTAACGCAGAGGAGCGTTTAGCAGCTACTGTGACAGACGCATTTCCCAGGAGCAGGTGGAGAACGAAACAACGGCGTCGACGTCAGAGTCGGATCAGACAATTACAGAGTATTTACAGGCGACAGGAATTTAGATCTAAATGAGTTTAAATTCTGATGTTTCTGCTGGATGTGGAAACAATCCCTGGTTTAATGTTATCTGAAAGCCTAAAGCGAGAACTTTGTTCTTAAGGACATCTGGTCCATTCATCCTCCAGGAGAAGCTTTGTCTGCAACGGGGTGGGGGTCCCTGCAGGGGGACGATACTTACCGAAAACACCACAAGGAAATAGTTCTGCCAGCCCGATGTGCTGGGAACTGTCTCCACATCTGTGAGAAAAACATGAGGCCATTTTCCTCTCAGAGCCTGGAGAACAAGAAAGAGGTGGTTGGTTCTCATGGAGGCTCCAGAGTTTAATGCTCCTTTTGTGCATTTTTTCACCGTCGCTGCAGAGCGAGCCGTTCGCATTTGGAGGATTGGAGGATGTTCGGGGTCAGCCACTCAACTGCTCGGAGTCATCGCCCTCAATTATGAATATGAATAGAATATGAGACCGGGTTTAAAGGGACAAATTAATGTTAGTGAAGGAAAATTCTCCCACTGTGAATCGGACATTTTCCATTTGCTTTTAAAGACATTAGATTTCATCCCCATCGTTTCACTCCGAAGTATCAGATTTTCTGATGCTGATTGTCTGGAACTTGTTTCCCCTCCAGGCAAGGAGAACACTTCTTTTGTTTGTTCTGCAGAAATATATATTTATGTTAGGAGTGGGACTTTAACATGTTAATTACAATTAAATAATTACAGAAACAGTAACGCGTTGAAATAAATGACATGAACATTATCACGTAATCAACGTCTATACAAACGAACGTAATCATGGAACCTTTGTCAGAGCACAAAGGTCCCCCCCCCCCGCCTGATGACGTTGTGTTGCTGCATGAGCTAGTTGCGCCTGATGACGTCATGTTGCTGCGTGAGCTAGTTGCGCCTGATGACGTCATGTTGCTGCGTGAGCTAGTTGCGCCTGATGACGTTGTGTTGCTGCATGAACTAGTTGCGCCTGATGACGTTGTGTTGCTGCATGAGCTAGTTGCGCCTGATGACGTCATGTTGCTGCGTGAGCTAGTTGCGCCTGATGACGTTGTGTTGCTGCATGAACTAGTTGCGCCTGATGACGTTGTGTTGCTGCATGAACTAGTTGCGCCTGATGACGTCGTGTTGCTGCATGAACTAGTTGCGCCTGATGACGTTGTGTTGCTGCATGAACTAGTTGCGCCTGATGACGTCGTGTTGCTGCATGAACTAGTTGCGCCTGATGACGTTGTGTTGCTGCATGAGCTAGTTGCGCCTGATGACGTGTTGCTGCATGAACTAGTTGCGCCTGATGACGTTGTGTTGCTGCATGAGCTAGTTGCGCCTGATGACGTGTTGCTGCATGAACTAGTTGCGCCTGATGACGTTGTGTTGCTGCATGAGCTAGTTGCGCCTGATGACGTGTTGCTGCATGAGCTAGTTGCGCCTGATGACGTCGTGTTGTTGCGTGAGCTAGTTGCGCCTGATGACGTTGTGTTGCTGCGTGAGCTAGTTGCGCCTGATGACGTTGTGTTGCTGCATGAGCTAGTTGCGCCTGATGACGTTGTGTTGCTGCATGAACTAGTTGCGCCTGATGACGTCGTGTTGCTGCATGAACTAGTTGCGCCTGATGACGTTGTGTTGCTGCATGAACTAGTTGCGCCTGATGACGTTGTGTTGCTGCATGAGCTAGTTGCGCCTGATGACGTCGTGTTGCTGCGTGAGCTAGTTGCGCCTGATGACGTCATGTTGCTGCATGAACTAATTGCGCCTGATGACGTCGTGTTGCTGCGTGAGCTAGTTGCGCCTGATGACGTCATGTTGCTGCATGAACTATTTATTTATTCAAACACATCAAATGATTCTTTTAAATCTAATTCTATGGCTGACCCTTACAGCTGAATGTGGTGCTTTAGAAAGGAGTTAAATAGAAGCAAAGTGTTTTTCTATCTATGGTTTATGTTTGTTATTACCTCCGCCAAGGAGGTTATGTTTACGTCGAGTTTGTTTGCCTGTTAGCAACATTACTCAAAAAGTTATGGATGGATTTCGATGAAATCTTTGGGATATGGGGGGGGGGGGGGGGGGGGGGGGGGGGATTCCGGAAGAGACCCTGGATTCTGGTTTTTAAATAAAAAGTACAAAGCAGACGCCGCACCACTGATGACCACGTCATCGTATGCAGTGGGTGTGTGTGTAATGCGCGTAACTTTGGTTGTGACTGGCCGATCGGTATGACGACCCCTCTTTCTAATTGTGTGATACGGTAGAATCATGCTGATGTCATATGTTTACATAAATGTGACCAATCTGCACCGACAAAGCAGGAAATGTTTGTGACGCTAAATGACTGACAGCTGTTGTCGTCCAATCAAACTGATGTTACCGGGCAGAAAATTGTGATTTTGTCCGCCTAACTATTCGCCGTGGGAAACGTAGTTGCTTCACTGAATGCCGTTTTATGTCGGTGGATTAAAGTTTTAGAGGCTAAACAGCAAAGGAAAGACAGAATATGATGTTTTTAAACATGATGCATAAATTCAGCTTCTTTTGACTCTGGCTGAGTGAATCTTGGTCATCGCGACATTAAACTGGTTTGACTGGAATCTGTGGGATGTGTGCTTCCAGTAGAGGTGCTGTCTGTTCGTTTCCATGCCGCTGGGTGGACACGAGGGTCTAATATTTATGTTTACGCATTTCTGAGGACTTTGTTTATTTTGTGTTTTAATTACCTCCACCAAGGAGGTTATGTTTTCACCAAAGTTTGTTTGTTTGTATGTTTGGTTGTCTGTTAGCAACATTACTCCAAAGGTTATTGATGGATTTTGATTAAATTTCCACAATATGTTGGTGGTGTCACAAGGAAGAAATTATTACATTTTGGTGGAGATCCGGAGGAGATCCTGGATTCTGGATAAGTTTGAAGTTATGTTGGGTGTTAATCACACATGGTGGGGGTCTGCGCTCTCCGAGTGCTTTTCTAGTTTATAATTGATTCCATTGATTGTTTGCGATTATAAAAACTGTTATATACGTTTTTTTTTCCGTCCGTGGCGTTTAATATGAGTAGAAGACCTGGATTTATTATTTGCCTTGACTGACTATTCTTTCATTGTTTTTATGTTTTATTATTGCTTATTATCTTGTTATCGGGTCGGGTGGGGAGGGTGGGGGGTTATTGGGGGTTACATTGTCAAATGTGCCTTTAATTTTAACTTGTTGAATGAATAGTTTGACTTATTTACAGAAACAGCGTTTTGACCTCATATGCATCCCGTACGTCTGAACACACCTCACATGCATTTTCTTGACTGCGTTCCGTGTCCGTGTGCCTATGCATATAACCTAAACCTGATACGTGTTGCAGGGAATGTTCGCTTCATTCAGGAAGTTTCACTCATTCAGACACAACAAAAGCCATAAAATAACTCAATGCTGTCCAACACCAGCATGTTGCAGACAAAACAAAACATCTTTCTTCAAATAACACCAAAAATATGAAGAGAAATTGAAGAAGTTGGCTGATTTTTTTTTTTTACTTTCTGTGTTGATTTGATATTTGTCTCAGCTGGATCCCAGTGATTACTGCTGAAAGTATAAATGCTCCAAATGGATGTTTTTTATCAAAAGAAAAGAGAAACAGCTCCATCATCTCTGTGAACGATGGATATTGGCTGGATTGCTTAAACAAAGAGTAAACATTCAAAATTGGGGATGATTCTTGTTCTTTTTAAGGAAAAGTAGAGCCTTTTGTTTGTACGGCAGGATGGAGGATCAGGGGTCAATACAAAGTAAACAGCAGTAAACAGGGTGTTAGTGAAAGAGGAAGATGCCACCCAGCATCAGTGTGCTGAGGGACGTGAAGTGTGAGGAGACTTTAGGAGCTGTTGGACCTCCTGAATTCAGAGGCAAAGATTTATTTGGCTTCTTCCTGAGAACACGCGGATGTGATTGACAGTAGATGGATTCACCTGGTTTGTCCTTTTGTCTGCGTATGAATCATTAGCAGTGAGAGTTCTGAAGTGTCAGACAGAGTACCAGAGGCCTGACTGAGTCCGCTGTTTGATGGTATCCCCATCCCAGTAAGAGACCCAGCAGAGCAGAAGATGCTGTGGACTGGCATTCTGGAAAACAGCAGGAAGCTGCTGATGAAATACGGCATAGTTGAAACCATGAAGTTTCCATCTTCATTTCCTCAGACGCCGCTGCAGCTTTCCGGTTACAGATGAAAATATGCAGAGCAGATATGCTGCAGATGTGATAAACTGGGAGCGCCAGGTTGTCACGGGTTTTTATGCTCTCGATCTGTGTGAGTTACAGGAGCTAGCTGGCTTCATAACACAGATTTTATTTCCATCTCTCCGCTCAACCTTCCCTCACCCACTGGGTGACACAGCCAGCCTGCCAACGGGAAGCCCTGACAAATAGTCCAGCGTAGCACCGGAGCACACTCCAGGGCTCAGAGCTCCGCTTTATGAATACACCTGTCACTGTGTTTACTGTGAATCTGCTGTAACGCGGGATCAAGGGCACAGTTGTGATTGGAAAGTGGGAATAAAAAAGTGCTCTTGCTGGTGTCTGCTGCAATGGAAAGTGACTTCAGGCAGATGAATGGCTGTGCAGGTTTACAGGTTGCTGCAGGATAACAGGGGCACGGACAGAACAAGGAGGCTGTGATTACAAGATGTTCTTCTTCTCTTGTTATTTATCCCTGCATTGCATGAAGCCAGATAAGAGCTCTGCATCTCAAAACTTCTTCAGATGGAATGGATTTTTATCTCTTGGATGATTATTTGTCTCTTTCAGTGGTAAGAAAATTCTGTGGCCCTCAGGCCCGTCAGGTCTTCTCATTAGCATCAGGATCAGCTGGAACAGGCAGGCAGTTGTTTCCTACTGACATCTGACTTATGTCTTATCCCACTCGACTGCTAGTTAACACTTACGGTGTGTTCAGATCAAACGCGTCTTGAGCGTTGAGAGCGACAGGTTTCCATGTAAAGTCTGTGTGGAGGCGCGGCAAGGGGGCATCGAGCTTTCTCGCGTCGCATTTTGAGTGTTTTGGGCATCCTTCCTTGTGGAACACGCGTCAAAAGCCAGAGATGGGCACAGCTGAACTTTGGCCGCTTGATGCGGGGCGTCAACCAATCAGCGATCAGCTCGCAGCTCCTGGAGGATTCCTGTGGTGAACTCAGACGCCGTTACTCCGTGGAATATTTAGGATAACCATTCCTTGCTAAAAAAGCTGAATGTTACTGATTTGGCAACGTAGCAGGATACTCTGCTGAGTGCGGCTCTTGTTGCATTAACACTGACTATCACTGCCCTACGACGACGTTCTCTAGCTTTATTTATTAAATAAAACCATGCCATCTCTCTACTGAATCCGCCATCATTCAGACTGACCGGAAGAAAAGCGCCGCCTCCCTCCTCTCTTTCCCGCCACGTTTGCCGCTCGGTCCAGACAAGCGGCAGACGCGGCAGGTGCGTTGGGAGCGTTTTGGGTGTCAGACAGAAAAGTGGCAGTTTAGTGACCAGCGTCGAGCGTTCAGCGTTTTGAGCGTTTTTGATGCCCAAAACGCGTTTGGTCTGAACACACCGTTATAGCAACGGTCTCCAGCTCTGGTCCTTGAGGGCTACCATCCTGCAGAGTTTAGTGTTTTCCTGCTACAACACACTTGATTCAAATGAAAAGATTCTCTAACAATTTGTCGTCATCTTCTGCACCTGCCTGGTAATGAGCCATTGGTTTGGGTCAGGTGTGTCACCGCGGGGAAACACTATAACCTGCAGGACGGTAGCTCACTAGGACAGGAGCTGGAGGCAGCTGACTTATAGTAATATTATAAGAGAATACAGGTGGCCCTCGGTTTACAAATGAGAACTACGCGGCTTTGTTGTGCCCTTGGACTGATTGAACTGTTTTGAATACCAAGTATATTGTGCAAGATGTTTATGTTATGGTATTTTAAGTCAGAATGCTTGCCAGTACGAGCAGACATTTCTCTGCCTTAGTTATATTCAATGTTGCTTCAGTTCTCGCGATACTTCGTGACGTTCTCGCAAAACTTCTTAGCAACCGTGAGTTCCGGTATCTGCTAGTATTTTCCGCTAACCGGTTATCTCCGTCAAGTTAAAAGTTAATTTTTCCTTAATTTTCCCCAAGACAGCAACGTGTGCTATCTGGGTTTATTATGGCTAATTAACATGTTTGCCATACACGCGAACAATTAATGTGTCCGGTTTATTCTGTCCTGAATGTGTGCTAATGCTAGGTTGAACGTTACTTCCTGTTCGCTTAGCTGAGCTGTATTAACCGATCTTATAATTTAGCTTCTGCTCTTTGTTTTACAGTTTTACTCGTTTTTTCACATGTCGACCTGTAAAGACAAGGAAATAAAGGAGCAGGACGCTCATCATCCTGGCTTGTGAGACACGAGTTTAGCTCGCTGTTTAATCTGTGTTCACGTACCAGCTCAACACACAGACAGAACAGTACACCCTTAAATACCCCCTAAATCACTAAACGACTGCTGGCGGTAGATTCCCCCTTCTCTGCATCCTCGCCTTTGTGGTCTTTGAGTGTTTGAAAAATACGCCGTGCCTTTTCCTGAATGGAGAGCAGGCTAATGGAAAGCCTACACTGATTCTGATCCTCGGTCCAAATCATAAGCAGATTTTTCCATCTCTTTTTTTTTTTTTATGTACGAGCTTCGTAAAGTCGAAATGATGCAAATCAGGAACCGCTTAACCCGAGGACCACCTGTAGCAGCATATTGAGTATTATTATAAAGATACAACTGTATACTGGTATAATAACACAAACAGCCAATAACATGGCAGCAACTCGATGCACGAAGCCACGCAGACGTGATGAAGACGACTTGCTGAGCATCAGAACAAGGAAGGTAGTAGTTGTAAGTGACTTGGTTGTTGCTGTCTTCACCAAGATGATGAATTCCCTCCCAACAGCCTCCACAGTCACCAGTTCTCCGTCCAGTAGAGCAGCTGTGGGATGTGGTGGATGAGGGGTCAACCCCAGTACCAGCAACATGTACCTGATAAACTAGCCAGTGAGGGTGGGAATATTTGTGAAACTGGATTTTTAATTGAATTAAAAGCTTTATTTCTAGACCATGAATGATGTTAAACTGTGTTCCGCCTGCTGATAAATACCAGTGGGAAGCGGTGTATATGAGTGTGTTCATGAGCTGTTCATCTGTCAGCTCTGCACTAATTACATGGGATTTTAGGATCTGTACACACATGGATATTCCCAAATATGTACAGACGCACACGCACACGCACACACACACACACACACACACACACACACACACACACACACACATACACGCACACACACACAGTGATAAAAGGCGCTTTTAGGTATTTTCATTGTGCCACACTTGGCTTGAAAGCAAAATGAACATCAAGTTATTAAAATACAGCATAACCTGCAAAACATAATTGCAGAGAGCTTTCTGGTCAGCCATTGAATTTCCATTATCAGTGTGTGTGTGTGTGTGTGTGTGTGTGTGTGTGTGTGGTCACTGCTGTCAGTGTGGGTGTCTGGCCTAAAGGAAAGCCAGGTGAGCCACTGCCACCGCACCTCTGGTTTATTTGATGAGCTCTCATGCAAAATTAATGTGAACCTCAAGGTCACAAAGAGTTTATACAGACCAGTAGCATGATCAGACCAGTAGCATGCTCAGACCAGTAGCATGCTCAGACCAGTAGCATGATCAGACCAGTAGCATGCTCAGACCAGTAGCAGGCTCAGACCAGTAGCATGATCAGACCAGTAGCATGCTCAGACCAGTGGCATGATCAGACCAGTAGCATGATCAGACCAGTAGCATGCTCAGACCAGTAGCAGGCTCAGACCAGTAGCAGGCTCAGACCAGTAGCATGATCAGACCAGTAGCAGGCTCAGACCAGTGGCATGATCAGACCAGTAGCATGCTCAGACCAGTGGCATGATCAGACCAGTAGCAGGCTCAGACCAGTAGCAGGCTCAGACCAGTAGCATGCTCAGACCAGTGGCATGATCAGACCAGTAGCATGCTCAGACCAGTAGCATGCTCAGACCAGTAGCATGCTCAGACCAGTAGCATGCTCAGACCAGTAGCATGCTCAGACCAGTAGCATGCTCAGACCAGTGGCATGATCAGACCAGTAGCAGGCTCAGACCAGTAGCAGGCTCAGACCAGTAGCATGCTCAGACCAGTGGCATGATCAGACCAGTAGCATGCTCAGACCAGTGGCATGATCAGACCAGTAGCATGCTCAGACCAGTAGCATGCTCAGACCAGTAGCATGCTCAGACCAGTGGCATGATCAGACCAGTAGCAGGCTCAGACCAGTAGCATGCTCAGACCAGTAGCAGGCTCAGACCAGTAGCATGCTCAGACCAGTAGCAGGCTCAGACCAGTAGCAGGCTCAGACCAGTAGCAGGCTCAGACCAGTAGCAGGCTCAGACCAGTAGCAGGCTCAGACCAGTAGCATGCTCAGACCAGTAGCATGCTCAGACCAGTAGCAGGCTCAGACCAGTAGCATGCTCAGACCAGTAGCAGGCTCAGACCAGTAGCAGGCTCAGAGCAGTAGCATGCTCAGACCAGTAGCATGCTCAGACCAGTAGCAGGCTCAGACCAGTAGCAGGCTCAGACCAGTAGCATGCTCAGACCAGTAGCATGCTCAGACCAGTAGCAGGCTCAGACCAGTAGCATGCTCAGACCAGTAGCATGCTCAGACCAGTAGCATGCTCAGACCAGTAGCAGGCTCAGACCAGTAGCAGGCTCAGACCAGTAGCATGCTCAGACCAGTGGCAGGCTCAGACCAGTAGCATGCTCAGACCAGTAGCAGGCTCAGGCCAGTAGCATGCTCAGACCAGTAGCATGCTCAGACCAGTAGCATGCTCAGACCAGTAGCAGGCTCAGACCAGTAGCAGGCTCAGACCAGTAGCAGGCTCAGACCAGTGGCATGCTCAGACCAGTAGCAGGCTCAGACCAGTAGCAGGCTCAGACCAGTAGCATGCTCAGACCAGTAGCAGGCTCAGACCAGTAGCATGCTCAGACCAGTAGCATGCTCAGACCAGTAGCATGCTCAGACCAGTAGCAGGCTCAGACCAGTAGCAGGCTCAGACCAGTAGCATGCTCAGACCAGTAGCATGCTCAGACCAGTAGCAGGCTCAGACCAGTAGCAGGCTCAGACCAGTAGCATGCTCAGAGCACCAGTAGCATGCTCAGACCAGTAGCAGGCTCAGACCAGTAGCATGCTCAGACCAGTAGCATGCTCAGACCAGTAGCATGCTCAGACCAGTAGCAGGCTCAGACCAGTAGCATGCTCAGACCAGTAGCATGCTCAGACCAGTAGCATGCTCAGACCAGTAGCAGGCTCAGACCAGTAGCATGCTCAGACCAGTAGCAGGCTCAGACCAGTAGCATGCTCAGAGCACCGTGCAGCTAAAGGAGTTCTCCTGGGCTCCATCTGATTCACTGCCAGCTTAGCTTAACCCCAGACTGGTTCCTCTACCCCACCATGTTTTACAAAGAAACACAATGTTCAGAATGATTTACGTAGTCATTAAAAATCAGCACAGGTATGGTTGTTGCTTGCTGACATAAATATTTATTATTGGTTGATATTTTCTCTTCTAATCTGAATAAAGAGTTTTGTAATGCAAGTCAAGTTGTTACATTTATGGAGTTATGTACCTAATTATCTTTAATATCAACAAAGAACACATTTAAAGCAAGGACAGACTTCCAGTGATGTTGTGTGGATGGATAAAGGTAAAGATGGATGGTCAGTAGAGGTACGTTAGATAAAAAGCATTTAGCATATGTGGATGACAAACACACACACAGTTCATTGTATTGTACATCATTTCCTTATTCATAGCGCCAGTAAAATACCAGTTTGTTAAGATGATGTTTGGCTTTTAAAGACACACTACAGAACTTTTTGCCATTTTCCACATGCCACCTGTCGACAGCTAATTCAGCATCCATCCTGCATCCTACCCAATGCAGTAAAAAGTAAGGCCTACGCAGAAGTGCATAAATCTGCAGTTCCCCCTTCATCCACTAGGGGCTGCAAAACAGAGAGAATACCCATAGACTGGCATGTTAAAAAGACCAACTTTACAGCAGAAATAAAAATGTTTACAGCAGAAATAAACATGTTTATGGCCTGGTTCAAAAATCCATTTTAGGTTTAATAGGTCAGGTTTACCTTCATGACAACTGTGGGGGGAGGGAAATTTTTTTCTAACTCACCCGTTTAAAAGTAATTTAATCTCGAAATTTGGCATATATAGGGGCGTGTCCTTTTGATTGACAGGTACCCGATCTCCCGCTTCAAGTAAGAAGAACGTAGAACAACCGCGGTTTTTAGCCAGTTAACAACGTGACTTAGCTTTAGCCTGCTTACCTCCGTTAGCTGGTTAGCTCCTGTTATCCCCGGGTTAGCTTGGTTAGCTCTTAGCTACAGAAAGCTCGGATTCGCTCTATGTCAATCATCCACCATGACACTCACAGCTCCCCTCTCAGCACCACCTCTTTGCCCATATTTGTATTTCCCCTGCCAAGATGGTGATGGTAGGAACCGCCCACCAAGCTTCAGTTCAGCTCTTCAGAAACCTACGGGTGACGTCACGGAGGCTCCGCCTATCTTTTTATAAATAGTCTGTGATCCTACCTGACCTGTTAGCTCTCTCCAGCCGGCCAGAAGACAATCTTACAATGATTCTTATTTTATCTCTTTCTCTCTTTTAATCTTCTTGCGTTTCTTTGCTGAATCAGCGATGTTGTGTGTTCAAACCAGCCAGTTCCCTGTTATACCATGAAGCCAAACTCTACAGCAACGTCACATCGCATCCCGGATGTGAAAGTTATATAGAGTCGGTTTCTCATCCTCGGGATGCTGCTGAGTAGTGGTGGCTCTAGAAATGCACATGATAGATGTCACTGTGTCATCAAACAAGTCAGAGACTCGTTCAGAAGGTTACGCAATGCGTCTTTAAACTGGATCCAGTTTTTCCTTTTGTCACTGTTGGGCAAAACTACTGATCAAAAGCTGTGTTTACTCCTCCCATGAGTAAATGTACTCAGGACCTGCCACCAGGCTCCTGAAGGCTCCGTCAGTCTGGGAAGACAACTGGACACAAACACAAACCACATGCTTTCAGGTCCTGATTGGATCAATAATGATTGGCAGTTAAACTGAAGAGTTCCTCTGTTAGAAAAATGCAGATACAATAATAAATAATTTATAAACACTTTTCGAAGAACCCAAAGTGCTTCACAGTGACTCCATCATTCCTTCACTCCTCGTTCTTGCTTGGTGACTGTAGGCTACGTGTAACAAAATGAATTCCAGTGGTGTGAAAATGGACCAGATGAATTAGTGCACAACCCCATTTTATGTTGTCTCATCACCAGAATGGCCAAGGGAAGTACTGCGAGCAGAATTTAAAATGTCACCCTGAATATTTGTTGGAGCCCAAATCTAAAAAACTGCTTCATACAAAAGTTTGTCACCACGAGGAAAACTGAGAAGTTTGAATATTTCTTTAAAAATGTGTGCTAATTTTGAATTTGAATGGTGTAAAAAGTAAGGGTGGGATATAAATGGGTTAATTACAGTCTATTAATTACAGGAAAATTAATGTGTCAAAAAAAATCAACCCATTTTTTGTGCCAGTGCACAGGGTAGACTTCTGGTACTAATCTAGCCGTTTGGAGCTATATTTAGGGATTTTAAAGACATATTTGTTGGGTCAAGCATTTTAGTTTCAATGTAGACCCAGTGGCACTACTCTTCTATTATTATATTGTTGTTTTTCTCGATATGTTGTATGTTTTATGATGATTATTTTGCGTTTTTATACTGTGAAGCACTTTGTGACTTGGTGTCTGTGAAAAGTACTGTACAAATAAAGTTTTCTTTTACTTTTCAGACCCCTCTGTTGAGTTTATCAAAAGAAAAAGCAACTATCAACAAGTTTAGAGACTTTTTCTAGTTATATTCAAGACTTTTGGGTGAAAGAACATGTGGTTTTCTCTGATCCAGGGGTCTCCAACTCCAGTCTTCACTACCATCCTGCAGGTTTTAGTGTTTCCCTGCTGCAACACACCTGACCCAAACCAATGGCTCATCAACAGGCAGGTCCAGCAGAACACAACAAATTGTAGGAGAACATTTTCATTTGAATCAAGTGTGTTGTAGCAGAGAAACACTAAAGCCTGCAGGATGGTAGCTCATAAGGACCGGAGACCGAAGTTGGAGACCTCTGCTCTAATCCTTTACCAACGGAAGCCCCTGCCTCGTCCAAAAGAACAACAAGAAGCTTTGTCGCTGCATCAAGCTGTAGTCAGAGCAGGAGGTGATCACCACTGCTGCATGCTTGTTGGCACGGAGGGTAACTCCTGGTTTACTGCCAGATAATCCTAACTAATAACATTTAAAAAGTTAAAATTTCTCAAACATGTTAAGGGAGCAGTTAAAGTCTTTTAAATGACTCTTAAACTTGGCCAGAGATGTTTTTTATTCATTCCTTTCACTGTTTTCCACTGTCTTCCAATTAAATATATTTTTCTGGACATTATTGGGTCTGAGTTTAAGATATTAATGTCTGTGTTTTTTATTCTATTTAGTCATCTATTAATATCCACTTAAATTTAAAAAAAAATGTTGCTTTTTGGGGCCCATACTGTTATGTGATTAAAATGTGATTATTTAAGATAAATAATTACAAAGCCTGTAATTAATTAGATAAATCTCCCACCGTGAATAAAAAGTCATTCTTTACCGTTGCAGTGGGATGTTGTCCCACTTTGGTCCGATGCAGGACTCTAGCTGACCTTCAGCTCTGAGATCCCTCCTGATTCTTTGAGTCATTTCATGACGTTATCTTCTGGATGGTGGGATTTTAAAAGTCTTTTCATTTTGTATTGAGGAACATTTTTCTAAAGTTTGAAGTGCAGTTAGTCGCAGATCACTGAACATCTGCCTACCTGTGAGGGGCTCTGCCTCTCTGTGGTGCTCCTTTTGCACCAGTCGCGTTTCTGTTGCTACTCAAATCATCCTCATATGACCTTCCAGTTTTCCAGCCATTTGTTGCCCCAGTTCCATGTTTTTAAATGTTGTTATGATAAAGAAGAACCAATATTTTCTAGAAAGAAAAAGCCTAATTTTCAACATCTGTTTTTTATGAGGTTATTTTTGTTTCAAACATATTTATGGCATTTTCCTTTCACTCAACATCCCAACTGTTTTGGAATAATTAATAACAAAATATTATGTTTTATTTAACAGTGTCTTTCAAGATTCCCAAACACACTCCACAGCATTAAAAATACCATTAAAGTAGGACACAGAATAGGGAAAGCAGTACAGAAGAGGGTAAATCTGCAGTGATGGCAGTAAGGAAGCAGTGTTTAACAGGAGAGTTTTGAGTCTGGACCTGAGGATGGGGGCTGTCAGAGTTCTGAACATCTGGTTGCAGACAGTTCCAGAGTCAAGGCAGGTGTGTGGAGGAGGAAGATGTAAAGGAACGGGATCGGGAGTTTTTCTTTTATTTGTCTCTAAATCTTTAAACAGTCTGACCCCTCCTTACCTCTCTGAGCTTCTCCACTCCGACACTCCTGCTGGGGGCCTCAGGTCAGCTGACCCGCTGCTCCTGGATGTACCGAGGCTCAAACAGCAGCTCAGAGGGGACGGAGCATTTCCAGCTGCCGGTCCAAAGCTGCGAACTGAGCCTCCCTCCACATCAGGCACGCTTCCTCACTGTCCTTTTTTAAAACTCATTTCAAAACCAATTTTTATTTTTTGGCTCTCGACCTGCATGAGACCGTTTCTGTGATTTGTTTTACTCATTGGTTTTTATTCTTTTTTTTGGTTTTATTCATTTTTAATCTGTTTATTCTATTTTTGTTTGTTATTTAAAAAAGTGTTTTTAAAACAATGAACAACTATTTTTATTATTTTCGTGTTAATTTTTTTTTTTTTTGCCCTGTCCAGCATTTAAGCAAGGAATTTTCATGTTAATTGTTTTAATTTTTGTGTTGATTTATCTAATTATGTACAACAGTGCAAAGCAGTGCCTAAGTTCGGTCCTCGAGCTCTGAATCAAATGAATAAGTCGTTTTCAGGCCTCTGCAGAGCCAGCATGAAGAAGACAGAATTCAACTATTTTTTTCAGGTGTGTTGGAAAAATGTTGCATCTGAAAGTTGCAGGATGGCAGATCTCGAGGACCAAACTTTGGCACCTCTGTTTTAAAGAGTTTTTTATGAGTTGAGATGAGACGAGACGTCCCGTCCCGTCCCGTCCCGTCGCGTCGCGTCCCGTCGCGCTGCAATGATTCCAGACAGATATGACAATATGAAGATATACTGTAGGATACTGGGAGCTAGTCCCCACAAATGTGCATCAACCAGCACTGCTACACTGGTGCAATTAGCCAGCAGCTCCGCGACCATAGACATGATGAAGATATATGTGTTTATGTCTTTCAGCCTGACGCCCACTCTGGTGCTTCCTGATACAACACCGCTACAATTTTGAATGAAAATGTTAAAAAAAAGACGAGCGGGCCTGGGGTCCACATTAACTTCCACCTGGAGATGGAATAAACTAGTTTACTGTAAATGCATAGTTTACCTGTTGGTACCTATTGGTTTAGTCATTTCATAACGCTTCCTCTATGAGGCAAGGCAAGGCTTTGTATAGCACCGCTTGTGTACTAGACAATCCAAAGTGCGTTACATAGAACAATAAAAGCATTACGTACGAGGCCAAAAAGGAGAAATTATGTTACAACGATCAAATACTACACATGGACTTTTTAAATAGAGTCATCGTACATGTCTTGCAGAGCCCTGAGGTGCACCTGTAGTGACTGGGGAGGGCTCGGATATGAAGGATGTACGAACTGAGTGCAGCCTGTGAGATAAGAGTGACACCACTCAGGGGAAGTGTGAGTGATACTGATGGGTGAGAGTCTACTGAGGAGAATGGGATGAGAAATGGCAGACTTACACTGAGGAAGACAAGTAAGCGAGTACGAGAGTAAACCAGAGTCCGCTGCGATGAGGAGATTATTGGTCATTTTAATCCGAGCTGTTCCTGAGCAGGGTTCATTAGAGACAGATGTGAGTGGAGGTGATTATTTCAAGCATTGTGGAGATGAATGGTCAGTCAAGAGACGGGGTTGAGGTTATTAAAATGGTTTGGATCAGAACCAGATTTTAGCAACGTAGGAGTCACAGCTGCAGTTTTAAATAATGATGGAACGGTAGCAGTGGTGAGCTATGAGTGAATAATGGCGGTTATGAGGGGAAGCGGTGAGAAGAGGTCAGATTTGATCACAGGTGTGGAGAAGAGATCAAGGTAACAGGTGGTAGGCTTGGATTTATGGATGAGGGCCGAGATTTCAGAAGCAGCATGGAGTCGAAGGGTGGAGAAGGGCTGGCAGTTGAAGCTACGTTCAGGAAGGCAGGGAGGTGATGAGTTTAAACATAAGTGTTCAATTTCTGTGAGAAACAGCCTTAAGGATTCAAATGTGTCAGCTGTGTATGGGTTGGGAGTTGGGTGGGTGTAGAATTAAGGTTGTTATTAAAAAGTACTTGAAGGAATGTCTGTTAACGGGCAGATTTGGTTGCTATCTTACAGTAAAGGAGACTGAGACTTGTTCTCACAAGCAATGAGAACTGGGAACCTTTCTGTCTACGTTGGGGTTAAAGTGGCAAAGGTTAGTTCATAAACAGTGTAGAATTGGGGCCCCCATGCAGCCATCTTGAAACTACAGCTGCCAGTAAGCATCAAATTTGTTTAATAACCTGGATATAAATATCATCAATAACATCAGTACTGCTGAATTAAGGCTGGGGTAGGTAATGTTGTTATAGACGTGTTACTCTGGGTGAAGTGGTTCCTCGTCCTGATAGTAGTCTATACATTCTGTCATCATGAACAGTAAGAAATATAGTTAGACCCCTCAGTTTACTGTAAATCTGTAAAAACTCTGACCAATCCAAACGGCCTTTAAAAAGTTCCTTGATCCAAACGGTGATCCGGATCACCGCCTAAATGAAATCAGTTCTTCCTTTTCACATGTCCAACAACTCCTGGAAATTTCATTAAAATCCGTCCAGAACTTTTTGAGTTATCTTGAACACAAACAGATAAATGCTGGTAAAAAAAAAAAAGTCTCAGATCACGCAAGGAGAAAAAAACCAGAGGGGGAGGAGCCAAGACAGGGCGCCACTTTCACATCATGCTAGCTCCCCAACATGACCTTCCCCAGCTTTATGCAAGTGAACTGTGGAGCAGATAACCTGCTCATTGCATCATCACAGTGTTAATATAACATATAACATCATGATAACATGCTGAGAAGTCGCTTTGCAGTTCCAAACTTCACTGCAGACTCATTTTCCATAAATGATTGTAATGCATTGAAAAAGAACACTGGACAGAAAGAAGTTACTATATAAACTGTTTTATTCTCAAAGTCCAGATCTCCCATAACGTGTTGATGTTAACTAAACTTATAAAGAGCTGAGGATCCATTTTAAGCTGTAATACGACTTAAACATTAATACAGTGATGTTCTGTTCAGCTTGTTCAGCTGCGCACGTTCCTGTAATGTGCACTGTGTTGTCAAGGTAACACCGCAGAAAAACACTGGTTGCTTCTCGATGTAGAGCAAATGTTTCATCTACTGGTAGAGTTTTACTTTACAAACTTACATTTGAGTCTTATTTTCAGGCGGTGGATGATTTCTTCTAACGTGCGCTTTGTCCACAGTGCTGTCCGCATGTGTACACTCACATCACTGCAAAACTCCAAAGGCATGACACACAGAGCAGCTGGTTGGTAAAAATAGAAGACAGAAGTGTGTGTAAAAGAGAAGTGGATGTTCATGTTGGACTTCAGTGGCTTTCAGTCACAGTGAACGCTTTCAGTTGCAGTAAATGCAGCTTATCGAGCCGTCCCACCAGCTTTCAGTCCAGATTTACCGTCACTAAAAGCCGACATTTAGAGCAATGATGAAAGCTACTGAAACTGCTCCTATATGGAAACTTACCGGAGAGAAGAGGTTAGGATTATATTTAGCACGCCATCTCCATGCCATGAATTTGTACTAAACCAGGTGATTCCAGTCAGAACCGCGAATTAACTTGTTTCAGCTGAAGGGCGGAACAAACACACAGCATGGAGACGACTTGTTGAAGTGTCATCAAGGTTTTTTGACACACTGCAGCCACCGTTGTTGTAAAAGACAGTGAGGTACTGGAACGCATCATTTGTTTACGACAAGCATGGACCGTTTGAAAGTAATATTGTTGAAATGGTGACAAAATCAGTCAGATTAAGTGACTGGAGCAGACTGTTAGATGAATAATGCAAGACACAAGATGAAAGACAGCTTTGTCTTTTGTAGTCTGTCAGGCAGGAAACTGGGGAGAGCCGCGGCTGGCTCTAAGACTGCACGATGCTTCATTCTAACTGCCTGTTAGTTTGCCTGGGAGGCTAAAAATTATATTGATTTTTGTTTCCCCTTATGATTGAAATTTTCATTTCACAGTCCTGTTGCAGAAGGAGACTTATACCTGCCATACTGAAAGTGCTTTACGTCTGAAATTCTATAGCATGAAACCTAACTTTTCAGTTGCATTAATGGTCCTAGCCTTTCTGCTTCTAAAGCTATCATGCAGCCGTTCTCATCTTCTCACAAATATGTCACAGTGAGATGGACAGATTGCAGTGAAGTGTTTTTATTGTTGGGCATCGAACATTGTTCAAAGCTTTGGCTCTGTCTGTAGCACTGATTAGTAGCTGTCACTTTTATCTCATGACCTTTCTTTGGGAAATGATCTGGAGACAATGCGACAAGAAAGCGTTAGAAAGCAATACGTCAGAAAAACAAAAGCACAAACAGAAAGGTAATCATAAAGCGTTCAAAGATTTGCCTAGCCTGCTCTGTATGTCAGATTTGTAATTTTAATATCACAAAATATTTCGAGATTTTAAATCTCTATTTGTATTTAAATCTTCAACACTCTGTACAAACCAGAAGAGGTTATGGATGCAGGCATTATTTTTCAATTGATTGAGCTGCAAATAGGACCCAGTACCACAGCCCTGCTGTAAGGGAGTCAAATTCAGTCCAAACTGTGGCCGTCTCTGAAATACGAAGGTCCTCAGTAGCTAAGGGCCTGTTTAATCTAACAAAATCAAGATTTTAAGATACCATATAAAAAACTTGCAAGGCTAGCTAAATGATTCAGAAGCAGTCCCCAGACTCCCCCAATTAACTTTATACATTATGACAAGAAGCATAAGTTGACCTTTTTCCTCATAAGAAAGATGTAAAAACTTTTTAAGTCTATCCAGCGTGGTCATCCTGCTGGTAAGCTCATCAGCTAGCTTGAGAGCACATAGTACTGTAACATAAAAAGGCAGCACAGCTACTGTATTTTTGCAACCATATGGCACCTTAAAAGCTGCTGATTTTTCTGAAATCTGTTGATCCGTGACTCCATGCGTGCCCAAATCGCCTCTAATGTTAAAAATCAAGTAAAGCAAATTAATTCTGAGCTTGTCATTATCTCAGGAGGACTAATAAAAGTACTACTGCCTGGGCTAACATATCTCCATCAATTGAGCTTTTTCAAAAGCCGGTATCATCGTTGAACAGCCACCCAGCAACGGTACTGACTCTGACAACAAAGAGAGAGAACCCCGTATGCTTGATGGTGAATTGCCCAGCTGTTTAAATCTGACACAGAAGCTGAGGACTTTGACAGATTTGTTACAACAGACTGATGAAAAAAAGAATTTGTGTGAATTTTAAGATAAGTATGGTACTGTTGTTGAATAGAATTTAACCAAACTCACTGTTTCACTTTTGTGACTTTGTTTTACTTTAGTTTTAGCATGCGCCTAATAACACGGTGTGCCTTATGTGTAACCCGAAGACAAAAATAGACGCCGTAATTGAGACTGCTCCTTATAATTTAGTGCACCTTTTGGTCACAAAAATACAGTATGTAAATTATTTTAAACGTACAAACTAACTGTGCCCACATGAACACACATTGTTGCAATGATATGAAAGAGAAAGGCAGAGCAGCACCATTCTTTCAGTGTGAGTTACTGGTGCAGTTTCTCTGCCTGGCCATGAGGAGGTGCTGTTGGCTCCTTTTTATCGAGTTATGAAAAGTACAAAAGTACTATTACATTCAAATTAAGAACATACAGGCTATACGAAATTCTAATTTTAGAATTATATTAAATTATTAAATAAAGTGAAAATATATACAAACTAATTATTACACTGAAAAATTATTCCATTTATGAATTTTTGCCTTGTGTAGGCACTGCCCATCCTGCCTACATACCCTGACTGCACGCCACTGAGGATACGGCACTCGAATTTCACACTGCCAGGGGAAAACTTTACATACATCGATTGTTTGATAAATTTTCATTTTCACTCAATATTTTACTCGCTGTTCGGTGAGGTTTAGGCATTTTTGCTATTTGGGTAGGTTTAGGCATCACAGCTGTTTGGTTAGGTTAAGGCATCACAGCTGTTTGGTTAGGTTTAGGCATCACAGCTGTTTGGTTTGGTTTGGTTTAGGCATCACAGCTGTTTGGTTAAGTTTAGGCATCACAGCTGTTTGGTTAGGTTTAGGCATCACAGCTGTTTGGTTTGGTTTGGTTTAGGCATCACAGCTGTTTGGTTAAGTTTAGGCATCACAGCTGTTTGGTTAGGTTTAGGCATCACAGCTGTTTGGTTTGGTTTGGTTTAGGCATCACAGCTGTTTGGTTAGGTTTAGGCATCACAGCTGTTTGGTTAAGTTTAGGCATCACAGCTGTTTGGTTTGGTTTAGGCATCACAGCTGTTTGGTTTGGTTTAGGCATCACCGCTGTTTGGTTAGGTTTAGGCATCACAGCTGTTTGGCTAGGTTTAGGCATCACAGCTGTTTGGTTTGGTTTAGGCATCACAGCTGTTTGGTTTGGTTTAGGCATCACAGCTGTTTGGTTTGGTTTGGTTTAGGCATCACAGCTGTTTGGTTTGGTTTGGTTTAGGCATCACAGCTGTTTGGTTTGGTTTAGGCATCACAGCTGTTTGGTTTGGTTTAGGCATCACAGCTGTTAGGTTAGGTTTAGGCACTGAAACAACTTGGCAGCAGTTTTTGATCACATAGATGTGATAATACTCATAGTTGACTATAATATACAATGTAAGTAAAATGCATAATTGTTCAGTTCTCTTTAAAATTCTTAAGCAACTATTCACACTGAAGAGAAACGGCATCTGTTTCCTGGCTATGTACTTCACTCAGTAGCCTGTGATCTGATGTGTTATGAAATTAACTTTTTTCCCCCAACATAATACCAGTTTGTTATATAAAATCTGCCAGTAAATTTTCATCAAAATATTTACTTCTGGAATTAGTAATTAGTAATCACTCTTTTTTCCTTTTTGCATTTGCTTTAATCATTTGCACGAATTTGTGCATTTTCACCGGTTATAGTTTCTCCATGCGGTCTACAAAGTAGACTGATTTCCTTTGCATCAAATGTAAAATGTGCCCTCATGTCTGCTCTTTTCTTTCTATCATGTGTTAATATCTGTTGCATTACTTTGACAAGTTGGTGCTAATTGTACCATCTTCTTGGGGGTGCTTCATGGCATGCTTCCCTCTTTACACACACACACACACACACACACACACACACACACACACACACACACACACACACACACACAGTAACTTGGATTTCCAACTTGTCCCACCTTTGCACACAGCTAATTTAGGTTTGATTGAATATTGTCTCCTAAATGCTTTCACTCATAGATAAAAGTTTCTGTTATAAAAAAAAACCCATAACTGATGAAAACTATTAATATAAAAAGTAACCCTACTTGATACGTCGCAGTGTGAAACTAAAGGCTATATCAGCATTTAAAAGTGACAACAGGGGTCCTAACAAAATGGCAGATCGTGACTGAAGCCACTCTCTCAGTTTATGCACCATTAATACCTAAAAGCTAATAACAGCATGGTAGATGTGAAAGTAGTGCAACTTATCGTCCATATTTATATCTGCACTAAAACCAAGGTGGTAAATATGTTGCCCTGCTGCTTTATGGATCTGACACTAAGACTTCAGGTCTGCCTAAAAACTCTATTAGACACCTGCAGATCATTCACAACTCTGCTGCTCGAGTTCTCAATAAGACCAAGAAAGTGGAGCGCATCAGTTCATTTCAGAGGTCTGTCCATCAGAGGAGAGACTTTAAAGCTCTGAATGGTTCAGGATCAGAATAGATCAGAGACCTCTTGAATCTGAACATCTAAATCTGCATCTGTTTATAAGCTGGGACCTTTTTTCCACTTGATCGTGTTTTCAATAGTTTTTACCTCAAGTTCTTTCTTTCTCCTCTCTCTTTTCTTTTGAATTTTAAATTGTGTTTCTTATTGAATTGTGCTATAGAAAAAAAATCCCTTGCCTGACAGTACAGCTTCAACTCGTTGAACTGTCAATTGTTTTGTAAGTTTTCACAAGCAAAAATATTGAACAAAAAGAGGTTTTGTAACCAAAACTTTCATTCATTTTGAAGAGAACATGAAATTGTGCACCAAACTGAATGACGATCTGTCACGATGGAGCCAGACATGACACGTTTAAAAGTTGCTGTGGTGGAACCAGAGGGAAAATGTGCCAGTTTAATTCACAAAGTAGTAAAAAACTATGTTTGTTTCAATCTAAGAGGGTTGAAAGTCAGTGTTTTTTTTATTGTTCTATGTGCTTGTGAACTAAATTTTGCATAATTTTAATGACATGCAGTTAAAATGTCCATTACACACGAGTGAGATTTTTTTTATAGGTATCCTGTTTGCAGACTTTAGAGCACCAAACCTCATTAGTTGGGGGTAATTAAAACTGATATGAAATTAAATCCACTTCACCCAGGAAGTTTGAGAAAATCAATGATCATCACAACACAGGCACTTACTTTTGGAAATTTGCCAGCTATTTTTTTTTCTGCAAGAATTACTCAGATTTGCTTGAATGGAGTCAAACTGATGGGATCGATAGCTGTCTACATTGACATGAATCGTTCTCCTGCCTCCTGACTTGCTGCAAAGGCAGTTCACATTTCTCTGGTAAAACTTGAAACCCTGCTCTTATTACTCACTTTTTATCCTCTCATCATGATGTCGGCAGACCGATCGTATTGATCTCTGTGACGAAACACTGCAAGTGTTCGTCTCCAGACAGCGCAGCTACTGATTGTGTTTGCGTTTTTCCAGATGGTCACTAAACGGAACACCCATTGATCTGGGGAGCGACTACCGGCGTCACATGTCTGGGGACAGCCTGATCATTAGCAACCTGGACAAGGACCAAGACACCGGGGTCTACCAGTGCATGGCTTTCAACACATGGGGGTCCATCCTCAGCCGCAGGGCCAGCCTTCAGTTTGCATGTAAGTGATGCTGCTAACGTATTCCTGGCATGGCTCTGACACCCTGTGTTTTGCTTGTTGCTCTGATCAAATTATTTTTCATTTATTTTTCTGATCTCACATTTTAATGGCTTGGGATGGATTTTCAAGTGAGGACATGGTAATGGTGTGAAATGTCAGATGGAACAAACATGAGGGCAGGCTCTGCCTGATTCTAAACCCATTGATTCTCATTAGTGCTTCCAACTCTTGACAGTATGCACTGTCTCTGCAAACTCCTATTTTGCCAAATGATCCTCCAGCTCTTGTGATCCAGACTTTAAAGCAGACAGAAATATATCCTGCTTGGGAAGTCTTTGTACACTAATCACCAGCTACTTTTTTATGTTTATTGTATGCAGCATATTTCGAACAGATAAGATGGTGGGAGGAAGTCTCTGGCAGCCTGATAGGAAGTAATGCTGCGGAGTAGGGTACTACCTATTAGACAGGCACCATAGAGGCACCGCTCCGTTCTTGACCAAGCCTGCTGACTATTGATTTAGTCCCAAGGATAGGGAGCCTTTCACTTCCTCTCATGGGATGGGCTGCCATTACTCCCATAGCTCAGTAATGAATCTCACTTGTGGGGACTGAGTAAAGAGCAGAGCTGCTTGACATTTATTGTCTTGCCTGCTGCATAGTGAAGGAGGAAGAGGAGATCGGCAAGACGGATTCTGTTTTTCCATGTAATGAGGCGACTGACCTGAGTCAGAAAGGTTGGACCTTCTTTTCTGCTTTTTTTCACCACAAAATTAATCTTCAACCACAATAAACACGTCCTCGTGGAGCTCTTTATTCACAGCATAAACAACCAAAATGGCCATGCTTTCCCGCCTTGAGCTGTACCCCTTCTTTCTTTATGTATTGCGAGGAAACGGGAAAGATGTACAGAACTTCTAATATAAATGGAAATGAATATAAGAGCAGAGTTTACTCAATTTTAACAGCTCTAAAATGATTTCCTCGTGGGGAACGTCCACATCGGGGCAATGCCTACTAGGTCGCTGTGGGAATCGTCCCACTGGGGGTGATTGGTGGGGTCTTGGTGTGGACTCCTACCTGCCCTGTTTGGGTGGTTTCCATTATGGTCTTTGGTTGGACTGCTCTTAGTGTGGATGGACCCCAAGATACTGTTTCCTCAACTCAGTGTCAAGCCAGATGTTTATCACCAGTTATGTTTTTATAGTGATGTTTCAGTTAAGGAGACAGAAAGTAGACCATAGGTCTTGTGTTTTTGTAGAAAGGAAGGCGGGGGGGGGGGGGGGGGGGGGGGGGGTCATGTTTTCTATATATTCAGAATTTGTGTTTATCATATATAGCACTTTGAGCTACTTGTGTATGAAAAGTGCTGAATCAATAAAGTTTGATTTGATTTGATAAAAGTTCATAGTAGATATGAGCCCCTTTGTTCTTCGTCAAAGTCTGAACCATTTCTGACGAGTTTTCTTGGAATTTCTTTCGGCAGTCTTGAGGATTGGTTTTCGAGGCCTCTTCCAAGACTCTTCTTCTGTTCTCTGTCCAGATGTTCAGAGATTACGCGCCGCAATAATGTTGCTGTCCAGGGATTCATCCTTTCAACGGGCCCGTTAGCACTGATCCTCAGTCCAGTTCTAGTGGCACTTGGCATACCTCAGCTTTTTTCCTATTTAATTTGTCCCTATTTCTTAAAGAAATCACTGTCAGGGCCTGTTCATTTGCTGTAGATAGCTTGATAGGCCTGTGATCCTTTCCTTTACTTGCACAGTTTCCTTAAACGTTGTAACAACACACTGCCCTCCATGGTTGTGTTTTCAGCCAATGATCTTTTAGGAATCACCTTGTTTGTTTAAAAAAAATACCATGTTATGTCAATCAGTCTCTTTTAGATTTGCTGATGTTAAAGATAGAACTTAAGACTTGTTCTTTACCATGTTGAAAGTTTCCTTCGCAGCTCAAACATAACAGACAAAATAACCAAAGAAAATAGAAAGTAACAGTCGTCCACATCTAAAGACAAACCCTCAAGGATTCATAGAAAACCTGAACAAGCTTGTATTCAAGTCAACTAGTCTGGCTTCTTAGAAGAATTAAGGTGTCGCTCAAGACTTCTACATAAACAGTTCAGTAGCAGATGCATAAGAAACAACATCTAAAGACTCAGCTAGTAAGAACTCCGTTACATGATTTCTTCTTTTCATGTCAGTTACAGATATAGATAAAGGCTAATAATCTGTCTGAAATGCTATTTAGTTCAGCTCTTTACTGGTTACACAACTCAGAACAGTAAGGACAACGACATAGATGACAGGAATGAGAAAAAAAATATGCTTTTCATTGCTTCTAGGGCTCCTTGCTTGATGCGGTACAGCTACTTCCATACGCTAAATGATGGGCTTATGTTTTTTCTTTCTTTGCATCTATCTTCATGCTTACACATCATGCTTTGTTATAGCAATACCACTCCGCAGACTGCAGCATTTTCCTACGTTGGAACTAACCTGAAATCACTTTTTAAATGTCTCCTTTACATCGGCTGGTCGGTGCTGTGGCTTCTTTGGAGGACGTACCTTCCTGAGGAACTCTGTCGGATACAATCTAGTATAAGGAGGAGTGTCTCCACAGCGGCGCCGTCGCCCAGACCAATCGTCTTGGAGCCGTAATGGCTTCTCTCTCTGTAATCTCTAGGTCAGCCTGTCTTGTGTGGCAGAGATTGATTCTGCTTACAAAGGACTCACTGCAGCTGTAGTAAGTTTGGCCTCTAGCTTTCAGAGTTACAGTGTGTGGTCAGTTCACTCCAGTGAAGCCCATTACTCTTCTGCACCGAGGACACAGAATGAAAGAGGTGCATCCCCTCCAGCACTGAGCCTGGCAACGTGTTTACTCTTCACCGTGAAATTCTGCACAGTCTGGGTGAAGGAGTCATCTTTCCCTCCACCACTAAGTTATCACTAGCAGCTCCTTGAATAGTCTCCCACTGTTTTCAGAAGCATTACTGTCATGATAAGTGAGTGCTTTCTAAGCCCACCAGGCGTGACCGTCAGTCCAGCACTGCTCCTCGGAATCAGAAATGTTGTTTAGGAGATCAGTGTGTTTTCTGCGGTAGTGTGGTGAGATCAGAAGGATGCTACCTCTGTCTAGGTTGGAAGCCAGTCACCTCCTTCTGTGGCCTCTTGTGGTCCTGCCGTGCCTTGGCTCTCTTCCTCTGTGGTCAACATAAAGCTGCTCATTAATCTTAGCAGCTCTCTGTCCCACTTCTTCCTCCTCCTAATTTCCCTTATCGGTCACACTGACTTTCTTTTGTTTGTGTTTGGAAGGCTCACTCCAGGCTGTTAGCCAGAGGGTGCAGACAGGGTGCAGAGCACACTGAGGCAGTTTCCCTCCATCAGTCATGAAGCCAGGGGTGGTTTATCATTCCAGGTTTTGGTCTTTGCTGCCAGCAACTGCTCATTCATTTGCAGGGGATAGAGTGTGCTGAGAGTATTGATGGGGAAGCTAATGCTTTTAAGTGCAAGATTACACCACATTTAATAATGATGTTACTTATTGCTGCTGGCGCTGCAAACTGTCATTTGTCATGCACGCTCCCTTGTGTTTGTTCAGTGTGCACAGCGTTTCCTGCTTCCTCCTCCTCATTTCATCCTATTTCAGTTGAATCTCTTCATTGATGCTAAAGTGGAGCAAAAATGTCGCCAAGTCAAGTCCATCTGTTTCATCCGCACCCTGGATGTCTTTAAAAGTATTGGCTGCTGTCAGGAGGTGTCCCAGGGCGATCAATGATGCCCTACCAAAGCTCCAGAGCTCCAAATGGAACATCAAAAACAAGCCTCAGTGATTCAGTCAAGCCACTTTGGGAGAATCTGCGCCCCGTGTTTTCAGAACTATCCTTGTCAGTGTGAACTCTTGAGGATAAACTATGAAAACACACGTTTTTAGTTGTGGGGCAAATGCAGCGAAGCCGCTGCTGATTTAACTTTTCTGAACTGATGTCTCAAATGGACTTTTTTTCTAACGCATCAGATCTTGATAACTTCAAAACGCAGACAGTGAGGAGTGCAGTCAACGTCCGCGAAGGCCAAGGAGTGGTCCTGCTATGTGGTCCTCCCCCACATTCTGGAGGTAAGTCCACATCATTTCAGACCAGAACCAGAACAGCTTTTCTCTGCTTATTTGGGGCATTTTTATTATGAAAGCTGCATGTCTCCTAAATAAATCTTAAAAGATGCATGTTTTGTTTTGTTTTTTTTATTTTTCCTGTTTAGGGGAACATTTAGACCATGATTTATCTGGAGACATTTACATTTCTACATCACACTTCCAGCTCAGAGAAAATTCTTCTAAGTTCTGCATCTTTATATGATGACCACCAGTTTCAGTTGCTTATAATGTTGCATTAACTGTACGGGAGGTCAAAACTCTTTTGTTCATCATTAGTTTTTTAATACCGTTGCTCCTGAGAAGGACATTGGCTAACAGCGCTCTATCAGTTCTTTTAATGTTTAACGTCTTGATGAAAAACAATAACTACACATTCTTTATGCCAAACTTTTTAGATTATGGTCCATTAAATTCTGTCTTTGTTTTGGTGTCTAGTTTTCGTCTTGCTGGATAATCAAAGTGGCCGATTCACATAATGGCACCCTGAGAACTGCAACATAACAAAACATGTGATTCTGTCATTGCAAACATTATTATTATCTTTGTTGAATCATAATACACGTCTTAACACTCGCCTCTAAAACACTAAAAAGAACATATCTGAATGGATTGATAGTATTGATCTAAAAGTGATCATGCTGATAAACAGTTTACTGCATGACAACAGGGATCCCTTTCTGCTCAGCTCTGAATGATGGCAATTTGAAGGAAAACTGAATATGCCTGCCAGTCAAAGTGCTTTTAATGTGTGCAAACATGATCTCAAAGTGTGCTTTTTAAACTGGGTCCTGACCCCCATTGGTTGTCCCAAAATGTCCCAATATTTATCAAATATATTTGGGATATTTATTGAGGATGTCAAAATGAATGTGTGACTGTAAAAACACTGTCATCTCACGCGGCTCAGGATGGAGGACTGGATCAGAGTCAAGATTCGATGCCATCTGTTGGCTGTCCTTAACTAGGCTGTCATGAAATGGATCGAATTCAGGTGTCGGCAACGTGCCTTGTTCTGAAGTGGTGCAAAATTTATCTGTAGTTAATGGAAATGATATGATTTTATGAAGCAGATTGATATGAATTAAGGTTTAAATTCATGGTGAATGAAGAAGCTGTTTTATCTGAAGCATGCTGCGGACATTTCATTAGCATCTCAACAGATTGTGTCAACTTGTGAAAAAAGCACAATATCATTCACTTGAGAGTTAAATGACAAAACTGATGCAGTGTCTCCTTATCAGCATTAAGTATTAAGCTGCAGTAAGCCGCTGCTTAGCTTAGCTTGGCACAAAGACTGGAAGCAGGAAACAGCCTGCTAGGCACTGTCAAAAGGTGACAAAACCGCTGCAAGAGAGATTCTCTGTGGCTACCTAATTAACACGCTATATTGATTAGCTTATTCAGTGAAAAACATTGGTCTTATAAAGTGGGGTATGTTCAAACAAAACCATTTAAATTTAATCACTGAAGGTTAGCAGGCAAAATATTTCTAATGTTTAAAAGCTGTTTCTACGTTGTTTCCAATTTGAATGCTTAAGAGCATTAAGCTGTTGACTGGAGCCAATTAGTTTAGCACCACATATTCCAAAAAATGTGCTTTAATTTTGAGCGAGAGGCTGTAAATGAGAGCCTGCGAACAGAGAAGCAGTTGCTGCACAGCCTCACCACTCTGCATATCTCCAGAAAACTGAGTCCAAGCACAATGGCTGCTGCCTAGCTTGTCACCCCCTTGATATAATAGCTTTCATACTGGAACAGCGAGTTTCCTTCACAAGAGAGCGGTTTGCCGCAGTGCATTGTACAGCTGGTCTTTGGGATAATGGGTTAGAGTGCTCTGTGTAAAACACAGCTTGACAGCTTTCCCATCTAAAGCAGGCTTATAGGTGTCTGTAACTGTAGCACTTTTGTGTTTTTCCCTTTTTTTTAAAAAAAGTGAATTTTAAAAGAAGCGTAGCGATCCTACACAATTCTTCCTTCTTCACCTTGCTTCTCCCACGTTGACTCCTCCCTCCTTCCCCTTCTCCTTTCTTCTTCTTTTTACAGTCTATTTGAAAGCATTAGTGTACTACATAACCTCACTGTACTGTCCGACAGCTAGACTATGAGGTTTTCATTTTCAGTTTGCTTGATTGGCTTTGATTTCTGCAGAGGTTTATCCTTACACATGCATTATTACACCATTCAGATATGAAAAATATTAAACACAATCTTGTCAGAATAATAACTGTATTGCTAAACAAAGTCCTTTCATTGTATTTTCCTTCAGACTTGACAAACAATTTGAATGTGCAGAATTCCAACACTGCTGATTACAGCCACACAGCTCAGGCTGGGGCTGTGCTGACCGAGCTACGAGGCTTTGTATCTGCATTGCTGCACTCAGCTCGGACGCTTCAGCCAATCTAAAGCCAAGACAGTCATTACACACACCTTTTGGCTCAGACCTCCCCCTCACCTCTAAAATGGGAGAATGAGATGGAGAATCTCTTTGCTCCTGGAAGTGTGTGTATTCAGAGGTTCTAGAAATTACCCAGTAATTCATCATGACAGGTCTGTCCATTTTTATGGTAGACTTGCCGGTTGTTAAGAGGAATGACAACATGTTTTTGCCTCTATATGTCAGTCCATCGATCCCTCAATCTCTCTATTCATTCGCTCATGCCGCCCTGAAACGTAGTCTCTCAGGGACCCAGAAAATGGAGGCCATGTGTCAGGGGATGGCCAGTGACGCGCTGTAATCCAGTTTGTTTCGCTCTCTTTACTCTGCTCTCTCAATTTTTCTGCACTGATAGCTATGAGGTTCATGGTATGTCTTCTTAAGGAAACTGGGATAAGGGGATGCTGAAATGCTAAGGCCACAGAGGAGCGCTTCTGATCCAGCCACCCGCCCTCCATACACAGCAAGGCTTTCTGATGTGTGGAACCAGCAGAGATGTGACTGTTGACCAACACTGAATGAAAATCTTTTCCATTTCTGTCTTAGAGATGACATTTGCTTGGATCTTCAATGAGTATCCGTACTTTGTCCAACAAGACAATCGAAGATTTGTCTCTCAAGAGACTGGCAGTCTGTACATTGCCAAAGTGGAACCTTCAGATGTGGGCAACTACACGTGCGTGGTTAACAACACCATCACAAAGGAGAAGGTTCTCAGCTCTCCAACACCACTGGTCCTCAGGAGTGATGGTAAAAACAATTATTTTCTAAAATGCTTCTAAGATAACTTGGCTTGGATTTTTTAAATATGCATTCAGACCAAACCACATGGTGGAACTTCAACAAGCAGACATCTGAGGTGTGACAGTCAACTGCAGTGTTTTTTGTGTGACACAAGGTCCAAAGAACTCAAAGGTTCTTATAGTCTTTTACTATTTGTTGTATTTAGATTGCTCATCCATCTATGTTGTAAGTATGTCTTAATAGTAATAAGATGCTAATAGCAATAGCATCCTACGAGCAAACAATTAACACCTGTTGACCTGTCATTTGGCAGGTGATGAATTAACCAGTTCATGATGGTTCTTTGTCCTGGAAGTGCTGTCGCTACATTTCTCATGAACACAGTACCAAGACCTATCATAAACCATTTACTGTATGTGGACATGCTCCTGTCAGACCAAACTGCTGAGGGGAGGAATGAGAGGAATGGAGAAAATGTCTATGACCAGAGATTAAATGTTACAGGGAGAAAGAACATTTTAAACTAGAAGGAGACAGACTGAGCTGCTCATTTTCACCCACATTGTGAAAAATTCCTTTGTCTGTAATTCCTTTTATATCACCCCCAAATTTAATTGAAATCTAAATTAGACTGAAACCCATTTTTTCAGAAAAAGGTCACAAAAATCTGCGCGGTAGTTTTTGCATGAAGTTGCTAACAAATGGACGGATGGACAGATAAACGTGAGTGAAGACATCAGAAGACATAAAATGGCTGTTACGTTGCTATTGGCTGGTCTTTAAGCAAGAAAACAATATAATGTACTGTTAGGCAGTGGTTCCCAGCCTATTTGCCTTGAGGACCCCCTTCACGCACCCTTTTGTTAAAATACAAAATCAAGCCTGGCGATATTTCCACCATAAATAATCCATTCTGGCAGATTCATGTTCTTATGATACGAGAAATTAACAACATATAGCCTTACTTTTTAAAAAAAGAAAAATCAGGGACAATGTGTGGACATCCATCACAATGAATCTCAATGTTTAAAGCCTCAGGGACCCCCTGTGCTAGTTGGCGGATTCCCTTGGGGGGTCCTGGACTCCAGGTTGGGAACCACTGCTGTAAGGACACACAAACAATCCACACAGAAACAACCCAGCAAACCATTTTACCACTGGATCCCATCATTTATGGTGCAGAGACTGTGATCAACCACAAAACAGCTCCAAGTCACCTGGACAGTCGGTATCCGTCTTGCGGTTTAAGTGATGTAAAAGTCTTTCATGAAGGATGAAAGGAACATGTTTAACTAACTGGATTCAGTTGCATTTCTAATACTGCTTAATCCCAGACAAAAATTCTCTTAGTATTGTTTAAAAATACTTAAGAATGAAGCAGAAATGGAAAAAGTCTCAATGACTCGATGATTTTGGTTCCCTGGCGTGCGGAGGCAAAAAGAAAGGGCTGAACAGGAGCGACGAAGGGTACAAACAGTGGATCACTTCAGGCATTGCAATGTCCACCAAGAATATTTTGCTGTCTGCAGCCTGCTGGGCAAGACTTCCTTTTGCACCAGCCACTTACATCCTATTGTCCAGGAGGATACGCAGCTGCGCCACAGAAAAAACAGACATAGGGGTTCATTTATTTATTACATGTGGTCCCTTTGTAAGACTAGTCCCATCAGAATAAGGCTTTAGAGCAGCTCAGCCATTACATATGTGCGCTCTTATTATGAAATGGTTTCAGTCTAAGATCAGCATTAATATTATTATAGTATGAAAGGTGTGATTAAGGAAATTCTACGTGTTTTCCAAATGCTGCATCATCCATCCATTTCCTTAACTGCTTATTCCAGTTAAGGGTTGCGAGGAGCTGGAGTCTATCCCAGCAATCATTGGGTGAGAGGCAGGTAAACCTGGACAGGTCGCCAGTACATCACACAGCCAACACACAACAACAAACAACTGTTTTTTAGCGTTGTAATTGTAAGAGTAAAGGACTAGTACTTATATTGCACTTTTCTAGTCATGTTGACCATTCAAAGCGCTTTACACTACATGGCACATTCGCTCAACCATGCACATATTCACACCCCAATAGACACATTGGGGCAACCGTCTTGCTCAAGGACACCTAGTTATGCAGTTAGGGGAAACCTGGAATCAATCCACTGACCTTGCTGACCTTCCTGTTGAAAGATGACTGCTCTTCCTCCGAACCTACAGCCGGGCCCTGAGCGACAGCCGCAGACCAAGCCCAAGGCTCTGATTCTGTCTTTGCAAAGAAGTATATGACCCATCCGCCCTAGTGATGTGAATATAAATAAAGTCATAAATGAAGTCGCATTCATAAATCTCTAACAAGCGATAAATCTTTACCAAGCCAATCTTTTCCCTGATGTGCTCTCTGAATCTTTTATAACCCACCTGGTTTTTCGCAGTCCTTAGAAGCCCTTCAACGGTCACTTTTGCTTCACACCCATCAAGACTTTTGTGTTAGCATTCCCACAGTGTTAGTGCTCCTCTTCCCATCCTGCATGAGTGTAATTGCTCTTCATCACTGATGTGAAAAGGCTTAAAAATGTTCTCCTGTTTTGCAGGAGTTATGGGCGAATATGAACCCAAAATAGAAGTTCATTTTCCAGATCCGGTTCCAGCCGCAAAAGAATCTGTGGTGAAACTGGAATGCTTTGCTCTGGGAAAGTAAGTCAGTCTTATTGTGTATGTTTCATAAGCTTTAGGCTTACTCATGCATGACTTATTGCTACTCAAGATTATTTAATAATGTGTAACCATCAGTCAATCTCAGATCAGCCAATCCATAGGAGAGCAAAGGCCGGTGCATAAAGACAAGGGAGAAGAAATCAAAAGCTCCTTTAAGAGTAGCTGAAATCTGAGCAATCACAGTTTGATTTGTAGGGGAACAATAATTCACAAGGTTTTGGCTTCAGCTGCTTTCCTGCTTAATGTAATCACAGCCAATGACAGCTGCAATCCTGGGAACTTTTGTTCGTCTTTTGCAGCCCTGTCCCAGAAATAAGCTGGAGGAGAACCAGTGGTGTCCCTTTCCCCAGCAAAATCAAAATGAAGAACTCCAATGCTGTCCTTGAAATCCCTAATTTCCAGCAGGAAGATGCAGGAACATATGAATGCATGGCAGAGAACCGGCGTGGCAAAAATGCTGCACGTGGTCGCATTTCATTCCATGGTAAGCCAGTCGATCCAATCTGAAGGACAATGAAAGATGGAAAATGCACAGAAACGTCTGACATCTGCACTTTAATCATGTTTAGTTGTCTACAATATATTTCAAATGTATAATAGCTATAATTTATTAAATTTCATATTAATCCTTGGATTTGTGATCTCTCTCATCCACATGTTGAAATCAAATGTTGATGAAAATTCAAATTTTAATACAAGCAGTTTTTATGGGTTTATGACTCTTGGTGCCAGTTTTCTTCAGACCAGGACTTTCTTTAATTAAAACACATATTTCAAGAAGTAATCCTTTCATTTATTCCAAGCTAAACCTCACTGGCTGCAGACAATAGCAGACACCGCTCTGTCCATAAAGGAAAACCTCTTCTGGGAGTGTAAGGCCAATGGAAAGCCGAAACCATCCTACAGCTGGCTGAAGAATGGAGAGCAAGTGTTGGCTGAGGTATGAGTATTTTTGTTGTTGTTGTTTTGTTTTTCTTTTTTTTTTTTTTGTTTTTGATTATGCAGAAAAACAAAAAAATAGGTGCACTATGACACCACAAGGATGAAATAAAAGTAGGCTATATGGTTCAATGTGAACATTTCTCATTGACCCATCAAGTTAGTTTGACAGCGTACTGGTATGCAAATCCATGTGCACGTCAAGGATTTAGTACTGGCTGTAATTCTTTCTGCAAATTAGCTGAATCTATGAAATAAGCATTTGTAGAAATAGTTGTTTAAGTATATTTTTCTTTTTTATGTATAAAATAAACTTATTAAAAAGGGATTGGTTTCAGAACATAGAACTTTCTTATGTAGTTTTGGCTAACTTTCAGTTTTCGTTATGCTAAGCTAACTTCTTTTAGCCTCATCTTCAATGAAAATTATATTTTTTTCTGATTGACAAGCAAATGAAAAAGGATCCGCTGATTTAAAAATTTAAAAGTTAGCATTTTTTTCTTAGTTTTGTCATACTAACTTAATTTTTAGCTGAATATTTGATAACTGTATAATAACACATTGCTCTGCTTATTAGCTTAAACGGTGAATAAAACATCTAGTTTTAGACTTCAGACTTTATTTGTGGCCATTCCAGACCCAGCTCCTGGACTCCTATCACCAAGCCTCCACTGCAATTTTGAGAAACGGTCTGTCTAAAAAGACATAGAGACAGAAAAATAGTCCCTTCCTGTTATTTTTAGTCAAAAAAAGGACATGTTGGTATCAGAATTTAAAAGGTTTGAGTTTTGACATGAGCTTGGCTAGCTCATCTCATCAGCCATACATGAAAGTAGTAGTCACATGTCGGTAAACAGAAACAACATCAAATTTACATCATGTCATATGTCAACCTTTTAGTGGTTTGTCTTTAACATATCATTTTATGTCATTAAACTTACATCAACTGATTACATGGGGACAAGAGTACTACTGGATTTAGTGATATCAGCTTGAAGTAAATTCATGCAGTGCCTTTACACAGTCAGTGTATTTATCTACTGAGCAGACATCAAATGTATATTTAGCGACATTAGCTCATCTATTGCTTGCGTGTAATTAAGGAAGCATCGTTCCATTCCCCCTGCAGCATTGTGGATCCCTTATCAGTTTATAATGTTACAATCAGCCATCATCATCTGGGCTGCGATCATACTTTTTCCAGCTGAATGACTTCAGAAAATAAACAATGATTTAATCGACTGTCTGTGCTTTTGTCAACATAGCTGAATTTCTGTGTCTCAATTGCCAGTTAGCAGTTCTCACACTGCCTCCCCATCTATTCCAGTCTGAATATACATGCAGTGGCACAAGTCTCTCCAGGATTTCCTCCCCTTTTCCTCCCCCGCTGTCCTCCTCCCCTAATGGTGCACCAGTAATTGCTGCTGCACCTTTGGAAATAATAGGCTGGTCTCGGATATGCAGAATTGTTTTTTCTCTTTACTCTGCAGGGCCGGGTACAAATTGAAAATGGGGCCCTTTCTATAACTACGTTAAACCTGTCAGATTCCGGGATGTATCAGTGTGTGGCTGAAAACAAACATGGCAGTATTTATTCCAGCGCTCAGCTAATGGTGTTAGGTAAGTTTGTCTCCATCGTTCTGCTTTTGTTCTACTTATCTATGTAGCTGATGAACTGCAAAGTTAAAAACCAGCTTGCTATAATGTGCATCTGAAATCACTCCGTGCATATTTGATGTCAGGACAGGCTTTACCAGCGAAATTCTGAATCTGATAGAGTGTCTCATTTTACTGGCAGTCGATTTAGATACAGCAAACACATTGCCTTGTGGCTGTGTGCATGCTTTCTCATGTTGACCGGGGATATTGATTTATTTACAAAGCTTTGATCATTTCCATCTGACTGGCTCCATGAGAAATTCAATTCCCTCTTGATACATGTGATGGCACATGAGGCTCCTAATGATGGCTAACTTAAATATAATGAAGAGAGTGGACAGCGATTGCTGGCTGGAGACATGATGAGTGTTGATGTTGTGTGTGTGTGTGTGTGTACATGTGAGGGTGAAGGATGAGGCAACCAATCTGCCATAGCCTTGATCCCAATAGGCCTTTGTGCTGACTCTGTGCTGATACTTCAAGCTGGCCTTGCTGAAAGCCGAACGAAGACCTATCAGTGCAGCGCTGCAAATCTGCAAAGGCTCAGCTTTTCTAAATTTTTTTAATCTTACACCTTTCTCTGTTTCCATGCGCGCAGCCTCAGCTCCTAGTTTCTCCAAAAGTCCATTAAAGGCCTTGCTAAAAGCTCGCTCAGGCAGCGAAGTCACTCTTGAATGCAAGCCTCAGGCCTCACCTCCAGCAATTAGCCTGTGGAAGAAAGGGAATGAGATCCTGCAAAAAACTGAAAGGTAGGATAAAAGTCCAAGTGCATATTCCCAACAGCTTTCATTCACATTCATGAGTCGAGTCATTTCAGAAGTGTATTTGGCATTTGTGCAGTTGCATAATAGGAAAAGCTAATGAGCTAATGCTCATGGCAGGAAAACTTTAACAAACTCTAGCTAATGAAATGTACACTTTTATAGAGAAATAGCTTGTTATGATTTATGAGGGCACCAGGTGGTTGTATAAACACTGTATATGTTGAATATTTAAGAAGCTAAAAGGCTGGCAAATGAAATCACCAATGAAAGTAAAGTCCATCCACTTTAATCAGCATAAGGAATTTAAAAGTTAACCTGAAGCTGTTTCACCTGTAATTATCCACTCTATCAAGAGTGGGACTGATACAGTCACTGAGTGTGCAGTGATGACAGTGTAGTTGTAGACTGAAGAGCAGAGAAATCTCATATAAGCTCTCCACATTGACCTGAGACAATGATCAAACCAAAAGCTGTACTTTTAGCACTGTGAAGTACTACTGAATTTATGCATTCATAATCTTCTCTGTTTCACTCTGAATATACAAACAACTGAAAAGTACTCAGTTGAAATTTGAAGACCACATTGAAACTAAGAATTCCAAAAGCAAACTGGAGAATAAAATCTTAAATGGAAAACTTAGACCATGAAACAAGTTGCACATGCTGCTTGTGGTAAAGGGGGTCGAAAATTTAAAAAAAACAAAAAAAACAAAAGAAACAAAAACAGATTATGAGTAAAAAAGGACATGTTGGTATCAGAATTTAAAAGGTTTGAGTTTTGACATGAGCTTGGCTAGCTCATCTCATCAGCCATACATGAAAGTAGTATGGCTGTCCCAACAGCACTGAGTTCAGACGAGAAGCTGCATCTATACCAAATTCCCAAGCCAACTTACATTTAATGTATAAATGAAATAATTACATAAATATGTAAAGCCGACAAGCTTTTTGGCAGAGCACAGCACTGACTACATCCAAGCATGTGAAGGGAAAGACTCAATCAGACATATTGGTCAGCCATAGCACTACAACCAGCAGCTGAATTATGTCAGGGTTTTGGCAAAAAGCTGAAGGTGCCTTGGAGTATCTGGTACCAGGATCAAATCAAATCCTTTGAGCCAGACCTGGTTGGACTGGTTTATTTCCATTTCTATTCCAAACTAAAAATTCATTCTGCTGTAAGTTAATTCCAGTTGTTCTGAATGTGCTCATTACCATGTCCCGTCGCATTGACGTACATATTCCACATGGTCTTCTGCCTCCGGTCTCTGGTAATTTATCATCCTTGTCCTCCACAGCTGCTGAAAAAAGTGAAATAGTATGCTCATTGAGCTGGTACTCGAGCAAAAATGGTTCTAATATGTAGTTTTCCATGATTGTTTATTTCTGGTAAACGTACATACGTCACATCCAGCCCCAGTCCGAACCCTTTCCAAACCACCGATCTAAAGTGGAATTAAGTAAATCAAACCTCAATTCAGAATTACCATTTCCATGTAAATTCAAAGGAAAAAACTTTAATTTGGAATTATTTCATATTGAAAAATTATTTCCAAATTAAAAAACATCATGTAACCATCGCCAATGCTTCAAGCTCTTTCTAAGCAGGCTTTGCAGAAGCCCACTTCGTGCTGCTATGGCGATGGAGAGCTGCCGTTATTTTGTTATATTCATATGTAAAAGCCAGGATGCTATTTTCCCAGCAGGCAGCATTTTGTTACAACATATGATCAGTGTTAATGGCTTCACCTGTCAGTGTTTCTAACATTGTCACCAATCAAGGTAGGCAGCAAAGCTACAAATTTTGCTACTATTGAAAGCATAAAAGCATAATTTATTAGCAAAAAAAACCCCACAACTACTCTAAAGCAAAGACATCCAGTGGCTTCACTGCTGCAGTTGCACCTGGTGTGACCTACTCCAGCAATTTATCTAGTTTTATAGTTCAAGCTTGAAGTTGTTCTCGTGGTTTGGTTACCCGCTGGTGTCATACAATTAGCCCTAACTATACACAAAATTTGGCTTTATTGCGTAATTTTCTCTTACAACTGCAGTTATTGTAGCAATGGATTCACAATGCATTATGAAACTGATTTATTTTAGGTCCACCCAATGATTGATTTATAGTTTGTCTTTAGTCTCAGTTTTTATACCTTTGATTTTTAGGACTTTTACCTCTTTTATGTATCACCCTGTTAATTCCAACAGCTGTTAATTCTGCAGACATGCAGAATTATGCGGGGATCTATTGGAGCATGTCAGAGTAATCTCGCCCCCCCTCACAACAGCCATTCCTCTCCGACTATACCAACATAAAGCCTTTAAATGATATGTATTTAATTTTCCTTTTAGGTGTTGAGAAATACTTTCTGTAAAGTATATATTCATTTACTTATATATCCCTTAGCTCATATTATTGCTGAGTAAGGATGATGCCAGCACCCCTTCAAAATTTTGATTTTCTGGGGTTTAGTGGAGAGCTTTTAAATACTACCAGGTGAAAGTGCTGTTCTGTTTCTGCTGTAGAAAGAATATATATATATATATATATATATATATATATATATATATATATATATATATATATATATATATATATATATATATATATATATATATATATATGTATATATATATATATATATATATATATATATATATATGTATATATATATATATATATATATATATATATATATATATATATATATATATATATATATATATATATATATATATATATATAAATATATATACAATGTGTGTAATATGACTAAAATTGGTTAAAGTGTAGACTCTTTGAGAAGTAAAAACATATTTTTGATTTTAACAGGATTTCTTTGTATCCAAATGGAACATTAACGATTGCCAACATAACCAAACGGGATGCTGCTAGCTACACGTGCATCGCTAAAAATCAGTTTGGAACAGCGAGCACAACTGGAAGACTCCTTGTCACTGGTAAGCACTGTTGTTTTTTTTACGTCCATCAAAAGCTGCACAACGACAAATAGCCATAGTGTATTGTCCTGTCCCAGTGTTATTACAACATGAATAACAAACTCTACATGTGCTCCACTTTTAGCAATGACAAGAAAGATGTGTTACAATTTGAAGTATGCCTTTTACATAAATAGTTTGTGACTTAGTTGTTTCATTTAGTTTGTGATTTTCCTGACCACTGTGAAGGCGTTAGTCTGCTAGCTAACATAGTCATTAAGAAAAAAGTAAAGATACTGAAAACTTTTGGCACAAACTGTGACGCTAATGCTCTTCTCTTGTAACTTTTGTAGAATTAAATGTCTAGTGTTTAAGATGAAGTGTCTAGTGGCATAAGCTGTAAATTGCAATCAATGGAATATCCCCCAACATCTGAAAAAGGGAGGAGTGTCTTCTCAGGGTCAGGAATTAGGTCATACAGTCACAGAGTTCAGTATCCCGGGGTGGTATTCCTGCATGAGTGAGGCGAGGATGGTGCAGAAGATGGATGGGTGGATCGGTGCAGCACTTGCATAATGCAAAGAAAGGTGAAGAAGACCTGGGCCAAAAGGCAAAGCTTTATATTCACGAGTCGATCTACACTCATGTTATCCCTTAAGGTGCATTATTTTGGTAGTGACCAAAATAATGCGAATACAAATGTCCAAAAGGAGTTTCCCCCGCAAAGTGGCCAGACTTCCCTCAGTCATCTGGGAATGGATCACAGTAGATTTCTTTCTCCTCCGCGCCAATAGGAGCCTGAATCTTAGGTATCTGGTTAGGATACCCCTGGACAAGCTGGCAAATGTGGCTCAGAAGAGTCTGGGCTTCCCTGCTTAGGCAACTGTCCTCATGTCCCTGCCCCAACAAGTTACAAGAAAATGGATTAATGGTGATATGTAATGGTTAGAAGGGCTAATAATCCTCCTGGTGGAAGTATCCGTCAGAAAATGCTACACAATAATCATAAAGGGATGTGCATGGTCCGCAGCAATACTCCGGTAGGCAGTGGTGGTTAAGCCATGCAGCAGCCTGGCCCATTGATACAAGGCAGGGCCATCAAAAACTTGTCTAGAAAACTGCTGCCCATTGGACATTTTCTCCTTTATTGGCCAAATCTCCCAGTAGATGAGTAGTTAATGACTACTTAAACCAGCCCATTTGCCAGCTACTGTCTTACCCATTCCAATGCTTGGCTTGAACAAAGATGCTGGGAAGTGTGTATTCTCTTAGATAATGTCAGATTCTAACATAAGGCTCACAGTGACAATAAAGTGGCTCTTTGTAATTTTGTTTTTGGAAAGGTTATAAAGTCATCAAAAAAATTTTTTTAAAGAAGTATAACATACTAACTTGTGAGTCATTGGTAAATGACCTTTTTCTTTCCAGTTATTATTCTAAATACATATTTATTCAAAGCCAAAATTAATGTCAAATGTGTGTGTTCTTTGCATAGTTATGCATTAACAAACATTCTTAACAGGCCATTTTTTTTGAGTGGTGTGGCACAACATGTTCATGAAGTAACCTGGTTAAATCTGATGTGAGTTGTAGTCATCTATCTTATTCTCATTAGCATCTTTTTTTCGTACATTGACAGCTGAATCGTTTCATGTCAAAGGGTTTAATTACTGCGACCTTTCCTGAAAGTACAGTGGTTCCACCACAATCACATGAGCGAGTGTGCTCTGATCCTTGCTATCATGTTTAAAACATTCTCTCCCAAACAGATTCAGCTAAATAAAATGCAAAGCTAATATATCATTAAACATTACTAATGGATGGACTCAATTGCTGTATTAAGCACACTTGCACGGCTATTTTAATGACAGAGGCTTGATTTAGCTGGGAGTTGTAGTGAGACTGCAGCTGCAGGGGTCGAGACGGTATTAGAGGTGCTGGTGGCAAAGATATTAACATGCATGTGCTGTCATCTGTTGTCTGGCCAGAGCCCACTAGGATCACCATGAGACCCACTAACATGGAAATTATTGTTGGCGAGAGCATCGTGTTACCATGCCAGATTGCCAGCGATCCAGCTCTGGATGTCTCTTTCACGTGGGCTTTCAACGGCCAGCTCATTGACTTCCAGCAAGACGGCGAGCATTTTGAAAGAGTGGGCGGGGTAAGTCATCTTAAGCCTTTCACTCAGATACTTTCAGCTGGAGTGGGATTAATTGGGACAAGCCGTGTGGTCTGAAAGGCCATGTTCCACTGCCTTGCTAAGGGCGTCTCATAGATTCATGCCAAGAGTTGTTCATTTGTAAGTTTTGTCTGCGGTTATCAGTAAACGGAATTTCAAAAGATGGAGATATCCACTGAGAACTGATTACATTCAGTCATTCATGGATTTAAAGACCTCGGTAAAGGCCTGTTGGATTCTTTCTTACCTTTTGTATCGACTGCATGAGCAGCCGCGTGTTACACCTCTAATATTACATTGGTGAAATCTCATTTTTTATCTCACTAAGGGTCCTCATTAATAAAGTCTTTCTACTTTTCATCCCTGCAACTTTTAATTCTTTTACCTCAAGGGAGAACATTTTCTTATCATCTCCCACCACTGTAATTGAATTTGCATACCTATTTATGAATCGTGAGCCCCAGAATAATTAAGTAATGAGCTGGCTGGTATTCACCAAGGGCAAGCCTGACACCAGTAAATGTTCGTTTGAAATCCTTACACCTTGAAATAATGACTGCTAAATATTTTTTTTTATTATTTTGATGAAGGGCACCTGTTATTGTTGAGCTTGTCAGTGTGAAATTATTACTTGCTATATATGGTTCTGCTTATCACCCAACATTTGCAGAGTGATCAGTGTCAATCATGTCTTAAAGGTTGATATCATACTGGAGTACCTTCGCAGTGTTGTGGACATGCCAAACTGATATCTGAATGAATGTAAATGATAATTACTGTGACATTGAACGGTGCTGTGGCATTTTTTCACAGAATCTGTTTCCCCCCTGTCCAATAAGATTACCAGCCCCCTGCTCAACAGCTTCTGATGAATTAATTAACATAATTAAAGCAGATCTGTCTCATCACTTCCTCCCTGCCAAGACAGAAAGCCTTGCAACTCGTTGCAGGCTCTCAGGTCATCCAGGTGGCAGCTGACATTGAAAACCAAATCAGACACGGAGGCTAAAACAAACTGTCAAATGTATGGAGAGGAGATGAAAGAGGAAGGAAAGGAGAAAAATGGAGATAGACGTTTTTTCTCATGGCCGTCTAGGAACACCATTGGACTTAAAGAAATTGATCTATAGGTATTCTTTCCCTGTTGCAGCACAAAAGAGGTATGATGACTTCCCACTAGGTGTGATTAAATCTGCTGTGACTGCATTGGGTCTTACCTGGCTCGCCCCCAGGTGACTTGTTCCTAACGCAGCATACTTCTTTTCACAGACTAACATCCTTTGTGACAGGGTACTTCAAGAGGTGACTTATAGAAGGAGAATACCATCAGCAGTCAAATGAGAACACAAAGGAGCTGTGTGGATGAAATCTGTTCAGAGAAGATCATAAAAACAATTCTTCTCTAAACAGAAATGAGCTGTTTTAATCCATAATGGTGGTGAGAGGAGACGGTGTTATTATCACTATGAATCCAACCAGATGCCTTTACCGAACACGTCATGTTAGAAAAGCAAAAAGATGTTTAGAAACTGCTCAATGCCATTAGCTATGTCATAGTTTGAGAAATGGTTCATTTTCCTTGCACATTTGGATTTTATGTAAGTTTTTCTTTTTTACAAGTTACAACTTCAAACTGATTTAACCTCAATTTTTAACCCTTTCATGCTTAAATTAATTAAAACAATGCAACATTTTTTAACAGTGTTTTACCTCTACTGGTTTTTCTGTTTATCAGTGTTCTTTAGAATTTATCGTGATTTATTGTGGGGTTTTTTTTTTTGCCCGAAGGCAGAGGGTCCAGCCCATGTCAACTTAGTGGCAGCCAGGCCGCACCCTCCCTTCCCTCCAATCACACGCGCACACACACACACACTCCCTACACCAACCCTATCTACCCCGTCATTAACACACACTCCGTCAAGACTTGAAATAATCTGATGATGAAATACATAGTGTGATGGAAAATACTCTGGTCTTGAGAAGTTGTAATACATCTAAGAGTCAACTGTCTTCTTACAATGAACATTTTATTATAAACTAATACAAGCACACGCTGGAGCTTGGAGAGAGAACTCTCTCTGCAGATGCTGAAGTAACACCCGATTATAAACCATGCTTAACTCCTCCTAGTTGCTGAGCACACCATATGAAACAATCATTATCTCTTATTTAAGACTAAACTGAACTCACTAAGCATCAATCACTTACTATATTACTTTATTACCTTTAACCTCTAACCTTTAGACAACTGGTCAACCAAGCAGTTGACAAAAACCGATGCCCTGCAGGAAACTCTTCCTGTCTCAGACTTTGTCTGCACATTCCAGACAAGGATCATATGACTTAAAGAAAGCTTTGTGCATAGACACAAAACACAGCAGGATCACAGCAAATCAATGCATATATGTCTAATACTTAATACAAACCAAACTCATAACAATTTTCCCCAACAATAGTGCTATAAAGGCAGGGAATACAGATTATGATGGACTAAAGAATGCTGGATGCCAGGATGTGTGTCTGCTGTCTAACTTTTGTAACTGAACATATAAATTTCTCATGTATTTCTCATGCAGTAATCAGGCTCTATATAAGGAATATAAACACATACAGTTGGGTTATAGTAGAAGCGCTACTGGCAGGGCGCAGATCTTGACAGATCCTAATCTTCAACAGATTTTACTGTTTAAAAATTATATGACATGAATAAACTAAACACCGAAAAAAGAGCCTATCCTAATATACGTTGAGTAAAAATGTGAATATACACACTTTTTAGGTTTTAGGTATTGTAAAAAAAAGTTCATGATTAACCCTGCATGCAAAATAAAACATCCAATGTTTAAGCTTTGAAGAGAGGACATGGCATAAAGACAAAGACCACTTCCTGGTACCTGGTATATGTACAATAAATGCTTTTAGATTTTAGCCAGAAATTGCGCAGTGTGGTGTTGGTTATGTGAATGTTGTTAAGTCTATGAAATTATTGACCTCCAATAACAGCGCTAAAAAAAAACAAACATAAAAAAATTCCAAAAATGTCTTGCACTAAAAGCTAAGACGAATTTACTGGCAGAACAACAACCCTTAATCAATAGCTAACGCAACAGGTTAATTTTAAATTTACATTGTGAAGTCAAGGACTATGAAGATGCTAGTGCAATGCGAAACAAGTGCCTGTTCCCGCCTGTTTCCCAGTTTCTGCTGGGGATAACAGTCTTGGCACATTTACCAACCAATCACGAGTGGTCTTTCTTTTTTAAAATTAGTATTTTCATCCAGTACTGAGTGAGAAATTCAGACCTTTTCTGAGCAGGCCCATTTTCACTGCAATTCACATGTTAATCAGGTCCCGAGCTCTCGCACAAAACGTCATTCATTCCCGTCAACATGCAGCACAGAGGAGCACAGGGTAAATTGTCAACGCACAAAAATGAGGGAGATTTCTGGGTGTTTAGCAGGAGTACGGTCTGGCAATGTCATGTTAAAATAACCAGACATCCAGTCACCCATTGAAATGGACACTGATGTTCCCTCCGTACCATCACAGATAATGCCTGTTGCACCTTCTCCAGCTCGGAGCAAGTTTATAACTTTTTACAGAAACATTTGCTTCAGCTGTAAAAACATGTTCTACAATACTCAACGTTATTTGGTTTTCAGATCTTTTTCCGGAATATAAACAGTGCTCGTATGTCGCCATTAGTGGGCAAGTTGCAGTGCATTCTGGGAGGAGACGTGTTCCAGTGGTCCAATGGCTACCTTTCAGCCGTTTCAGTGTGATGCTAACTTGAAAAGAGCGTTTGCTGCAAAGAGCTGTGCTTTCTGCCCGAAGCTCTAAGAATCGAGACCAACTGGTTTTTAGATCATCACGTTGAATAATATAACGTGCTAAACAATCGTATCAACAGATATACCTGTATAACAGCGCATAAACATTGAGTGGAGAAAACTTTGCGACAGTTTGCCTGAATCCACACTCCAATCCCCCCCCCAACAAGATTGTTGGGGGGGGGTTGGCTGACCAAATCAGAACCAAATCCCCGACTTCAAGTCCAAACATTACTACTCACAGTATTTATATATTCATCCATTCATTATCCTATCCGCTCAGTCCTATGAAGGGTCACAGGGTATAATCATATATCTGGGATGAAACTGGTATGTTTATACAAAAGGTTTAATGCTAATGGGCTGTGAAGAGCACGGCACACGCTGTAGGATCAGATGAGAGCGATCTTCTGCCATTTGTCTTTTGTTATCAAGTGTCAGTCTCTAAATGTGTGGTGGGTTGAGGAATCCTGTAATGTGTTCAGCCTTGAAAATAGGAGTTTAGAAGCATTTTACTTTGATGATTTTTCACTTAAAACATCATCAGTATTTGAGTAAAACCACTAAAAGTAGCGCACAGTGGCCTTGTTATTCACAGTAGGCTTAATTCCTTAAACTGTGAAAGAACAGATTTAATGTTGCCTTATGCCTCTTTCTAGTCTCCTCATCTCGCCTGCAACCTTTTAACTCTTATCCTGCAAAGTGTTCCAAGGGTTAACAAAATGGCAACCACAACAGGTAAAAAAAAAAAAAAAAAAGTAGAAAATGAACACCATTTGTAATGTTATGTGATATTTTGTAACCATTACATGAAGTTAAACAGAACAATAATAACATGTTAATGCCAACTTGTGCTGATAGTCACAGTTCCTTTCAGTGGTTTTTCATATCTTTTATATCACACGGAGTCATTACACAGAAAACGTGTCCACCAGCTTTCCGTTGGGCAAGAACTAGGCAGCGTTTCTGCACAGAGAGGCTTCCTGCTTATGTAATAAAGGTCCTGGTAAATTTCTGCTCAGAGAAGAAGAAGGCTGACTTGAGTGAAAATAGTTTTTCAATGTAATCCAGAGGATTACTTTAGGGGACTATATAGCCAGACTGGCATGATGGCTTCTCATGCAGAACTACCTAAGCTCATCCAACAGCGGTTTCTGTACTTGGCCTTCACACAGTGAGATTTCCACAAACAGAATCTTCCCTCTACATGTCTGGAGATGTTAAACATAATAACATTTTTGCAATGTTGCACTGAGAAATGTTTTTTCAAACTCTTTGATGATTCTTTGACTGAGATCGTAAAGTGTTTAGTACAATTCCTTAATGCGCTCATTTTTTTATTTGTCCTGTCCAGCATTTAGGCAGCAGAATGATGGTCTGGATGTTCTGCTGAGCAAATTTTCTCTGTCAAGGGAAGCTTTATAGATATAATGATCCCCTTGACTTTCTGATTTTTTGTTTTATTTCTATATTTATTTTGCTTTCACCACTTCATCCATTGGCTCATGCACGCCCTCACCTTTCTTTCCCAACGTGTCCCCTGTGAGATACCCCCGGGTTAGCAGGGGATAGGAGGGCCCCGATCAGGGCCCCACAACTACCCCCCACCCCTGTCAACGCCCCCCCACCACCTCACACATGCAGCCGATCCAGCACCACCCAGGGCCAGCAGCAGTCCCACCCCCGCCAGGCCAGCCCAGACCCAGGCCCCCTGAACAGCACCACTCCCCCGCCCAAACCCCCCAGGCACAGCCCCGGAAATAGGGGCGTGGCAGGACCCCATCGTCACCCCCTCCCTCCCAGCTTATGAATGATTGTGAAGTGTGTGTTGTTTGCAATTAAAATTGGGAAGAAGTAATAATGCTCTCATCTTTAAAGCCGCACAGCTAAATTATGGTAAATTTTCTCAGAGCTGCCTCCAGATGCCGGCTACATTGTCATCTGTCTTACTCTAAACTCTCACCATTCAGTAAAAGTCAATGTTTACTCTTGTCTTATCTCCTGATTTTTGTCTTTCTCTTGTTCTTTTCATCTCTTTCTGCAATATTATCCTTCTGCTTATTTTAATGAAGTCAGACCCACGGCTTTTTCAAACTGGTCATTGTGGTGATATCCAGTTGCTACGGTGGGACACTGACACAACTGGATAATATTAAACTGGATGATAATAGAAATACCGTTTCTTTGCCTCCTAGGCAGTGATGGCTCCAGGAAATGTAAATAATGTGCCATCAAAATAAGTCAAATGCACATATTAATCAGGTCAGAAAGTTACGTAGCACGAGGAAAGATTACATTGTTCATGTAAACCCAATCCTAAATCCTCACCTGTTACCACTTTAAACCTGCTGACTGTGGTATCCTGCAGCAATGTTACTTGTAGAGACGTCGATATTATCAGCATACCGATATTATCAGCCGATATCAGCATTAAAATGCAGTATCGGAAATTATCTTTTTTACTTTTTTACACAACATGAACATATTATATATCAAACTCTTCAGCTAAGTCTCTTCTAATTAATAACGACAAAATATAAAACATGTTATGCTCCAAAAAAGTCTGCATTGGTTGATATTAGTACTGGAAATGGAGAGATGGACAAAATTTGAATATCAAATATCAATAAAAAAGCCAATATCAACTATTTCTCGTTACTTGTATATTTTATTAACTTGTTTGTGGTAATTTATTAACTACTGTACTGCTGTCATTGAGTTTAAAATGCCTTTTATCACAGAATAAGAAAGACACTGAAAAGACAGAAAAAGGAAGACAGTGAAAATGGTTTGAAGCTACTTACTTCTTTATCCATCTCCTCTAGATCATTTCAGGGGATCTGATGATTCGCAACATCCAGCTGAACCATGGTGGGAAGTACGTCTGTGTTATCGACACCGATGTGGAGAGCCTGTCCACCTCGGCCATTTTGGTTGTCAAAGGTAAGAAAACCAGTTGATTTCGACGTTTGTCTTTGTATGGCAGTTTATAAACAGGCTGAGCAGGAAAACGAGAAGTGTGAAACTGCTCATAGAAAAAGACATTTGACAGAAAATTGTGAAATCTCATTCAAGCCAGCTTAAAAAGTATAGTATAGGGAAGCAAGAGTTGCCTAATTCTGAGTCATGTCAACTTCTGTTCACACACTAGAGATAGTAGACGCTTCTGCAGTGTGACGAAGTCAACGGTGTCATGGTTCAGACGTGCTACCTCAGCTTGTGCTGGTGCATATAGCACAGTCTTCAGACTTTAGAAAATAGTCTCACATCTCTCCATCTTTAACTGGTTTTATGTTTCTCACCCATTAAATGACCCGTTGGTACCAGTTTTCAGGGGTATAATGGATCAATTCTGGTTTTCTGGCTGATGCCCTGTTGTGGAAAAAAGTGCATCAATGATGAGGAGTCTGGTTCTGAAGTGAAAAGATTACAAGGTTGGTTGAAGAGATTTGAGAATTGAACAAAGTATTTGGAGAGCCAATTTGGAGAGACAGTTCAGAATTCTAAGCAGAAACCTGAAGAAGCTCTCAGGAGTCATCGACAAAACTGCCTGTTAAGCCTTTGCCAACAGGACGTCAACTGCATAAATCTATGGTATTAGTCTGTTGTTATTCTAAAGGTTAGGTCAAACTGACCAATAATCTTCCCAATGGCACCATGGTATCTGACTTCCTAGTTGTCCAGATGTCTGGATGCAGACATCTCAGGCCTCTACACATTATCTACGTCAGTGAAGATAAAAAAAAAAAAAAAAAAAGCAGATACTGTGTAACTAAACTTCATTACTTAAGTTCATCATCAACTGGAAAGTTGGGGGATCGATTCCAGGCTCCCCCTAACAGGCCGAAGTGTCCTAGGGCAAGACACTGAACCCCAAGCTGCCCCCCAGTGTGCCTATCAGGGTTGGATGAGTGTGTGTGTGAATGGGTGAATGTGACAAGTAGTGTAAAGCGCTTTGAGTGGTCTGCATGACTAGAAAAGCGCTATAGAAGTACAAGTCCATCATGACCTCTTTAGAAAGCCTACAAAGCATTAATCAGAAATGAATATTTGCTCAAGATTATGGAATATATAAGATAGAACTTGAAATTTTCCACAACAGCCCTTAAAAATTTGTAAACAACATCATCAGTTTTTAGGTCTGGTTCCAAGCGGATGCCTAACTATCAACCAGTGAGGATTTTCTCTGTGTTTCTCAATGTTACTGAAAAATAAGTGGTTAAACCTTTAACAGCCCCCTGGATAAACAGCCCTCCATTTGAGGACACAGGTCTGTAATCTACCTGTGCATTGCTGCCTGGCACACCGGTGCTTTTAGGGAGGTGTAATCTGAATGTGTCCTTGGGCGTACATGGATAACCAGCTGGGGACCACCAGTCATAGATGTTTAACCTCAGTTCATCTCCTGTTGGTGGAGCGATAGCAGAGATCCCTCCCTGCCACCCCCTGTTGATGCCCTAGGTGTTGGGCCCCCAGTCCCTATACTTCCTCCTTTTCCACAGCCAGAAGCTGCCCTTCTCTGCCTCCTCTGCCAGATCTTTGATGGCTTTCTGACACCCTGCTCCCGTGCATCCTATATCACAAAGTAGGTGGACAGTTGAGGAACCAACGAAGCCTCTACATCCCTCTTTGACGAGGCACAAAATGGATTTCCAGCCAGCCTCCCCACACTCTGCCGCCAGATTGGTGGACTTGGCATGCTTGCACTCATAAGCAGCCTCCATACCCTCCCATGGGACAGTGAGTTCCACCAGCAGGATGGTTTTACACGGCACTGACCACATAATCAGGTCTTGCCGGAGCAATGTTTCTGTGGCCTGTCGGTCCAGGGCGACCCTCATAGCGCACTCACTGCCTGGCGAGAGGAGTCTTGATGGTCTTCGCTGGTGAGGGGGGTTGATATTCTCTCCGGCCCTTGCGAACAGGATGGAAAAGTCTCACTGGAGCAGGAGGTCTGCTGTCGGCCTCTTGTCTGCATCACCCCGCCGACTCTGCCAGCTTCCTCAGCACCAGATCATGTCGCCACCGATAGCGACTCAGCTTGGCTTTTCTGCTGACTCAGCCTGATGTACAAATGGTGGAAAATCTTTATGCTTTACTGGACAGAGATTCCTGTGTTGGTGCAATCTACCTGCATCTGAAGGAAGCTTTTGACACTGTAAACTATCATATTCAAGTTTTCAGGCTAACACAGTTTGAGATCTCCAAACAAGCACTCATGTGGCTCAAATCGTACAACACAGGAGACGGAAAGTATCCGTAGATGGCGTTGTTTTACATGCTCGGGCTGCAATGTTGGTGTTCCGTAGAGGTCACTGGTTGGGCCAGTCTTACATTCCCTTTTCATTAATAACAAACTTGTGTGAACGTGCCCTTAAACAAATGTCTGCAGATCATTCTGCATGGATTTACACCCAGATGCATTATCAGTGACGCACATCTGGCTCACGGATTCTGTCTCCTGCTTAGCAAAAAACTGCCTGCATATATTTGTCTAAATATCACTTTGGGGTAAGCTGTTCCATCATGTTGCTGGACTGGGTGGAGCTGGATGTTGCAACTGATTTTTGAACTCCTCAGTAACATTTTAGATCCAACAGTATCATTCAAAGCTCGTGTGGAAAGGCGGGGACTATTCATCTTAACCTTTAAAACTTCAGACGTATCAGAAAGAGCTCAGAACGCTGCAAAGATCTTCCTTCTGTCTCCCGTTGGATGAGCTGGCCACTTTCCTGTCCCACAGCTCTCTAAACTACAGACAGACTATAAAAATGCCCAAAGTATTTAATAAAGAATCTATTTTTCATCTCTACCTTATTGTTCTGGGGAACATGTGAGCTTTCGGAGTCCACTGCCACCACGGGCATCCGGTAGAGGACGAGAAGCTTTGGTTCCGTTACAAGCATCTCTACTTGCTGATGTTGTAGCTGAACAATAAATACAAATAATGTGTGTATCTCAGAGACACATGTGTATTATATTTACATTTAAAACAATAAAAAGCAAACAAAAACATCATATTACAGTAGAGCACGCCACACTGAGATGTAGTTTATCCAGCTCACTTCTAAGTGTGATGTAATAACTGCATGCAGTAAAAGTACATGAGTAATCTGGGCATGCATAACTGTTTTATACACGCCCATGAGCACGTCCACAATGTAACACACCCCGAGGTGCCAGACCACATCGTTATGTCCACGGTCACCAGCCTGAAAGGGGAAATGCAGACAAGTAGCACTAAAACCAAAGTGATACGGCTCCTTTATTGAGGACAAAACGTGTCCCTTGCCATCGCAAGGACGTTGCCACAGACAACCAGGTGACTTGTTGGGGGGGGAGCTATGTGAAACATATACCAAAATAAAATAAATTCTGAAAGTCCAAAGTTCCTTTCAGGCAGCTGATGTTTATAAAACACAGTTTCCTCTCACATCATGACTGAGATAAAACTCTGGAAAAGCTAAACATGTAGTATTATCGCTTCGCACTGCACAACACTTAAAACTACATGATGCTCCAAACTAAATACTTTTAAATCATGACTATAAAGAGTTGGATGGTCAAATCATACCAGCCTGTTCCAAACAACTAATATGATTATTATTTTGATTTAATGACGTGATCACCTGAAGTAACTGGATTCAGCCTGATCAATTAAGAGACATCACTTTTTTTTTTCCTCCAACACAAATTGTTAAACTGGACGTCACTTGAGCACGCCTTTGTATTCTGACTGCCGCTGGAAGCTGGCTTCTGCATGCTTTCCTACAAATCTGCATCATTCGGCGTGATGGATGACATGAACTTCTCACCTGACTGCAGGTGGATGCGTTTGCTAAGTATTAGCCTACTTATTGGGAAAACTCTGGAAACAGGAGCATTTAAATAATATTCAGCATCAGTCGTCATGAATAAACAAGCTTGATGTTATGTACATGTGTAATGCAGCATCAGATCCAACTATGTCACCTTATAAATGGCCTGTTTTACCGCATCAGAGGTTTTCAGACTAAATGCATCATTTAATAGTTCAGTCGTGCCTGAATGGTTCCGCTGCTTTCACCACATAAAAACATACGAACTGTAAAACACATTAGAAATTATTACATGTGGACAAACCACCACTTTATTTGAAAAATGCAATTTTTCATGATAAAATAAAACAAAATTCCAATCATCTCACCTGGATGAAGTCTGAAAGCCACAGAGGCGGACTTGCATCGCCGTCTGCCTTTTTAAACAAGTGTTAAAACCCAAACAAGTCATCTTGTTCAACACACACGCGGCAGTCACACCCGACACTGGTGAAACACAAGCTATCATTCACCACAATGGAAAATAAAATAAACAGTACTTTTAGCACAAGCCTGACTGATTTCAGGCAAAGTGCACGTGAACGTGACAGTGTGGATTAGATTACATATTATTACATATCATATTACATATTATATTATTACATATTTGTTTATATGTTAATGATACAGAGATTTTTTACTATGAAAACATTTAACTTTGCACCAACTATTTATATTTATTTTACATTTATATCTATATTTATATTTATATTTATATTACGTGATAAATTTCTGTAAAATTAATTAAATCCAAACGTGTTTAAGAAGGACTTGAATCAGTTTGGAACTTTTTAATCAGTTTTTCCCTTTATTGAGGATAATTGCTGCATCTTTTTGTTTTTATTGTACTTTGACTCTGTAATAAATCAGAAAGGGAAATATGTCGGGTAGTTAGGTTGGAAAGTGAGCTCTGAAACTATGCCGACTGTCCCAGATGCTCTGAAAAGGCCCTGTTTACCAGAGAAAACCGCTTTAATTGAAGATTTTACACATTCTTGTTGGATATCTTTAAAAGCGTCCGTCCATTTTCGTAACTGCTTATTCCAATGAAAGGCTGCAGGAAAGCTGGAGTCTATCCCAGTAAGCACTGGGCGAGAGGCAGGTACAGCCAGACAGGTATTGAAATAAAAGTGTTAAAGTAGAGAGGAGGTGAAGACAGCACAGTAAAGCAGAGGCTGTTTTCTGTTTTCTTACCAGTCTCATCCACACACCACACCTCCATAATTCCCATCCAGTTTCTGTCTCCTCTGTCACTGACGCTGTGCTCACATCACACACTCAGTGTGAACGTAATACACACCCATAAGTACGGTGAGGGAGGAGCTTGATGTGTAACGAGGTGCAGAAGTCTTCATGAGGTGGAGGGCAGTTTCACGTCTGGTCCGACCTCCTTGTTGTCTGACTGATGCAGGACCCCCGGGCCCGCCGGACAAAGTATCAGTGGAGGAAATCACAGACAGCACAGCACAGCTGTCCTGGACGCCTGGAACGGATAACGGCAGCCCCATCACCGGCTACATTATCCAGGGTCGAACACCTTTCACCGTGGGGTGGCAGGCTGTTGACACAGGTACCCCGGAACTGCATCTGCTGTTGCTACGTATTTATTCATCATTTAATTTACTTCCAGTTTTTCAACAATATCTGCTTGAAACTTTGCAGTGCCGCAGGTGGTCAACGGCAACTTGCTGACAGCCACGGTGGTGGGACTCAACGCCTGGGTGGAGTACGAGTTCAGGGTGGTGGCGCGCAATGCTGTTGGCCTCGGAGAGCCAAGCCCCGCCTCCGCCAAGACCAGGACTGAAGATGCCAGTATGTCAAACTGAAAACAGCACAACTTCTCTAACTGGGAAAGATATTTCTGGACAGGATGACAGAAAAGCGTTTTTGTTGACACACATATTGTCTGATTCTGTGCTAAGTGGGAGATTTATTTCTGTTGCTTTCTGGAATATATTCAGTAAACTGCTAAACATTAGCTGGTACAATAGGAGATCTTCTTGGTCTATATTGGTATAAATAAGGCGTACATAAGGTTTATGTTTGAGATGCACACATGCTTGAATTACATCCATTTTAAAACCATGGATGTATATTTGTGTTTGTTCTATTTAATGTGTAAACTGTAGATCAAACATTTTCAGTGTCAACGCCAATATGTGGACAAATGAAAAGGTATCCGGTTCCTACCAGCGCATAGAATTAGGCGGACTGGATACCAGATTAACAACCACAAATAGTTAATGTTTTTATTTATTCAGTAAAACGTGAGCAGACCACAGCAGCATTGTTGGGAAAATGCAGTCTGTCTCATGATTTCATCATTTGGCAGGAATAACGTGATACTAATCAGTCTTATGCATCATTGTGAAGGAATTTTCTCCACTTTTTGATCAAATTTGAATTCATTTCAGTAAAAACATATTTATTTACAGTCTGTTCAGGTCCGCCGACAGCATTTTATTTTGCTGAAATCTGGACTTGGACTAAATCAGCCTTTTTTCCTTTTTTTTTTTTTGTGCTGCTGTGTTTGGGATCATTGTCCCGTTGCATGACCCAGTTTCAGCCAAGCTTCAGCTGTCAGACAGATGGACTCACATTTAACTCGGGTGTCCAGGTCTGTGGCTGGAAAACGAGCCCAAATCATCCCCCACCTTCATCCTCTGCTGCTCTAACAACCAAAAGGTCTTTTTTAATTTCATGAAGAAAAGACTGATATGCAGAGGTAACGATGCTAAATGCAGACCGACTGCCTGCTTATGACAACTGAGCTCTACAGTTATTTGCTTTGAGACTGAAAGAGAGTTTAAACAATATCCTGCTTTAGTGTCTACAAATAGAAACATATTCTATCAGTTTTCTTTCCAAGTGACCTTAAGTCGCTGGGGCCTCTTGCCAGGTCATCGCTGTCAATGAGAAGTTGCTCTCAACTGATTTTACCTGGTTAAATAAAGGTTAATAAAAATACAATAAATGAAATTTTAAAGCTCTGTTTTATAAAAGCGGTGCCGTATTTTAGTTAAACGTCTAACTGAGCTCAGGAATAGATTTTGACATATTAGTTGGTTTCATATGACCAGAATAGATTTAGTAAAACCAGTAAACGACGTGGTATCAGTAGCTGGAACATGAATCAAACAGAAAATCCCGCCGTAGCAGAATTTGTCAAACTGACAAACATTGAATCAATATAATTTATTGTGTAGCGATCAGTCCTGCAGGTTATAGCTTTAATAATGTCTGAAGTGTTGGGAATGGAACAGCGTGCGCTGCCTTCTTCACAGCGGTTTGCTTCATCAGGAAGTCGCTTTAGAAGCGGCTGATAGTGCCGCTACCGGATGTGTGAAGTCTGTCTCCAAACGGAGAGGAAGTATGGACAAACTGACACGATGGACTGGATTCTCCACTCATGATTAATATCTGTTGGACAAATTGCTGCTTTGTAATCAGAGTTCTGCTTACTGAAGGATCGCACGTGGATGTGGTGGAGTGCTCGCTTTTGCCAACATGCTGCCGTGCACAAGCAGCCGAATGAGAATAGAAACAGCGTGGGTCGAGTCAAATATCATTTGTAAAATAGATCCCAGCCCACGGGGGTGTGCACTGTAACATTTGGGCATTGTTAGTAATTCTTGCCTAACTGAAACACTTGTGTTTGCACAAAGCGGGGCGTGCCAGGTGTGTAAAACACATCTGCAGCAGGAAGCCTTGACATTATGAAACGAGTAGAGTTGAGGCTCCTCGTTCGCTTGTAAACTGTTTTCTAACTGCTGCTTCTCTGTGTTTTCCCTCTCAGTACCCGATACAGCTCCCACTGATGTCGGCGGTGGAGGTGGCACCAAGTCTGAATTAGTGATAACGTGGGAGGTAAGTCATCTGTCACATTTAGCTGTTCTCGTCACTGCAGAGTAATGGCTTGGCTTAATTGTGCAGAATTGAGTGGAGCAGTTTTATGACCTACATTAAGACGGAGACACCCCTCGTCTGCTAAGCTAGCAAGTGCCATTTCTCTCTTCCAAAGCAGCGACACAAAGCTCTTCCCCTGAAGTGTTTTGTACTTTAGCTACAATTACAAAACCATGCAAGAGGAAAAGATATCATGGAGAGTTCTGGGCTCTCAGTGCAGAGATGGGCCTGTCTGTTTCTTTGTCTGTATGCATTTTAATATCACTATAGTTTTGTGTTTCGCTCCCAGCCGGTGCCCGAGGAACTGCAGAACGGTGAAGGCTTTGGCTACATCATCGCCTTCAGGCCTACGGGCACAGTCACATGGACCCGAGCTGTCATCTCCACGCCCGGTGTGTCACGCTACGTTTTCCGCAACGACACCATCCCGCCCTTCTCGCCTTTCGAGATCAAAGTGGGGGCTTACAATAACCGAGGGGAGGGGCCCTTCAGCTCCATCGCCACTGTGTTCTCGGCAGAGGAAGGTACAGAGGCAGAAAGTGATGCTTTAATAAGCTGTAATCTCTCCCCGACTACTCTGACCTTGAACAGCAGTGATGAAATTAGCATTGCTTGTTTTTTCTTTCCAGCGCTGTTATTTCTCCTCCCCTGTCAAAGCAGGGAATGTCAACTTGATATTAGTTATCCTGCTGGTAGATTACAGGAAATCCTAGTAGACACTCACCACACCACACTGTCGGGGAGGTATCCTGTTAATTGAATTTGCTGGTCAGATAGTCTTCCCTTCTGTCAGTCACTGATCCCATTAAAAAGAACGGGAAAAAAGCTTCAGGTCTGTTTTGTGCCTTATCTCTCGTTGCTATTAGTGTGTGTGATGGTGTTGGATGAGTCTGGGGAATTCTCGCCACATTTCTGCTCTATTTCTGCAGTCCCCAGTGTGTCTCCAAAGAGGGTTAGGGCTCGAAGTTTGTCTGCAGAACAAATGGAAGTGATGTGGGAGGCTCTGCCTGACCTCGCTGAAAGAGTACTTGGATACGAGGTATGACTCGGCAGAATCGCTCTGAGGTGATGATTAAGGTGTGGCCTGTGGTTTGTTTGTGTTTCACGCTAAAACCTCCTTTTGGTTGTTATTTTTTATTAAATTAGCTTTTTTTTTTTCCTCCCACGTGTCGCTGCAGAGATCTTGTCCTAAAATTACATTAAAAAATGACCTTTTGAACGTTCTTAGAATAATTTCAAGAGGAAAATTAAATGTTTTGGTTTTTTTTTTTAAGTTATTGTGATGTTTCATTTGATCAACCATGTGGGGCTCAGGTAGATTTAGCAGGTATATACCCATATCATTTAAGACTTGGCAAACAATGTCTTATTTAAAAAATGCAGCAGTTTTTATTATTGATACATTCTCCATGCTTTCCGACAGGGATCTCTTTCCTTGTTTAATAATATGAGCACCTTTCAAACACCACCAGAAAAACTTCACAAGAGAGAAATCAAGTTCCTGATCTTTCAGAAATGCCAAAAAAAAAAAAAAAAAAAAAGAGGCTTTTCTGTCGTGAGTCCCCGCCGTGCGCTTTGAATATCTTTCACCTCTTGCCCTTGGTGCAAAGCTCTCCGGTTGCCATAGCGCTGGCCACACTGTCACGTCAACACAGAGCTGAATTCCTCAGTTGCAGCCCTGAAGTGGATTAAGGCCGCTGAATCTCAATTGGCCACAAACAGAGCTCTGGACCCCTTAGGTGCTTATAGCTAAATGAGATGTTGATAGGATTGCAGATATAAACCTAATTCTAAATCTGATCCTCCCAAAGGATTATATCGCTGTCAGCTGTCCACTGGTGTTTAACACACACAGATTTGAGTTCAAATTGGGAAAATTATCATTTGATGGCCATGGAAAAGCCAGAGTTTTCACATTTTAATTATGAAAATCCATAACTGTCAGCTGATAGCCTGAAGGAACAGCAGATTTTGTTTAGAAAGTAGTTATTTAGTCATATTTGTTTGCTTTACGAACAACATCCTCGCTTTCAACATCTAGTTGTTGCTGCTGATAAAAAAGAAAAAAAAACGGCAGATGGAGCTAGAATTATTCTCCTTGCCTACATCTAAGCCCTCGCCAACCGCTTCTGCAATACAAACGATGCGTCACAATGGAAAATAAATGTCATCACCCACATCAAATGCACCACGAAACCAAAGTGCTTATGATCTTGAACAACCTCTCCCCCGTTTCTTCTGCCAGGTTGTGTATTGGGAAGACGACACCAAGCCTGATACTATCGGCAAAGTGCGCCTAACTGGAAACTATACACTGGTTAACATCACAGGGCTCAAAGCGAACACAGCATACTACCTCTCTGTGGCTGCCTTCAACACGGCCGGGGCCGGACCGCAGTCAGCACCAATCAACAACACCACGAAAAAACCACGTGAGTTGTGTGTTCGTGCCATTAGAGGGAGAGAAACGTCTAACACACACTTCACACTCCCTTCAGATCTTCTTTATGGTTACAAAGAACATATGCAAGACCACTTTATTCGGTTTACACGATGGATCCTTTTTCTTATGACTGCTTCAAGGTATTAATACATCCAAGTGTTGGTTACACAGGGTTAAAAAGGGATGCAATAGACTCAGAGTGCCTGCCACATTTATAATTTACATATTTATGCTTAATTGGTGTTATTGATGTTAATGGCAGAGTTGAATAATCCAGGTGCCATAAAGTAAAAGTCCAGTCCGGCAGCTGTTCCAACCAGTCACTAAACCAGCTGAATTTAATTAGCTGAGCTCCACTGCTAGGTAGATGAGCCTGTTAGTGGAAAAAAAACTGTTTTAAATGCACAGGTAGATCCAAAAACATGGCAGGACTTTTACTTTATGGCACCTGAATTATGCACCTCTGCTCAAGTGGCACTAACCCCCTCCCCCTCCATCTGCATTGGTTAGGGCTATGAGCACTGGAACCTCAGCCCCATGTGGAGGTTTTTTTTAAATGCAATTTCCTCCTAAACCTATTTCCTACCAGTTCTGTTGTGTTGAAGAGTCACATGTTTGTCATCTAGTGCTGGAAAGTGGTAACAGGTTTTAGTTCTCTTTCTGGCCCGTTTATTGTTTTTGCCCTTCCTGACGGAACCCTCTGCATTATCTGGGCTTTGGACCGGCCCTCAGAACAAACCATGTCCCCTCGGGGCTGCGGCAGCGTAGGGGGGCAGGACTTGAACCAACGACCATCAGGTCACAAGACAAGTGTCTCTCTTTCTGGCCCAGTACTTGTCAAAATTTTGCGTCCTCATTGCTATAAGGGGTACCAGGTCCTTAAACAAGCCATAACACATTCCGTCTCATCAGTACACTCCAGCGTTTATGGAGCCAGTCTGAGCACCGTTAGCCTGAGAAAAATGGGAAATGTTCAGTCTTCTGTGTCATTGTGGAAACATTTTGGTCCACTCTAGAACAAATAGAACAAATCCAAAGGAGGGGCCCTCCAACACCGGGTTTGATAGTTTCTGTGTTAGTGTGGTTACATCTCATGTGGTGCGGTGCTTTGTAGCCAAACTCCAGTCTGTTTTGTCTGTCCAATGACTTGGTTTCCCAAGTGGTTAGTTCAGATGCCACGCTGCAAGCATAAGGTGTCCTTCCATGTTCTGTAAAGAGAAAAGACTGTCTCATGTCACTTGCTACATTTTCACTGAACTTTACCTGATGATACATTGCTCTGTTTCATCTGAAATTATATTTACCTCATTTTAGGACTAGTAAGGATGAAAAGTTCTACTTTTTGTTTGTTTGTTTTTACTCTAAAGTCCTGGTTAATAAAAAGCTGAAAATGTAAAGAAGACAAACTTGGTTTTACACATGACTGTATTTGAAACTTTTCTGTATTTACAAGTTCACTTGTACAGGTTATGTACTGAGCCTCAGGATTGCCTCAGAGTTCACAGAATTATTTCATTTTTCGTGAAAATGCTCTGTTGGAGGCTTGAAGCTGGAACCTAAACAGTTCTGAATACATATATCTTCCTCTGATTTTTATTTCTAGCTCCAGATCGGGCTCCACTTAACATAAAGTGGACCATGATTGGCTCCACTCTCACACTTCACTGGGATCCTGTTGTAGCCATGGATACGGAGTCAAAGGTGACAGGGTATTTGGTAGGTCCTTCCGCTCTCTGAAGCCCTCATTTATCCTGTGATTAAACTTGTTGCATTAACTCATTTTTCTGCGTCACCCTGTCCTGTCTCAGGTGCTGCTGAAAAGACATCGCTACAATGACATGATCACTATGTTCACCAACAAAACCACGGCTGAACTCAGTGTCGTAGCCAATGACAACTATCTCATTCAGATCAAGGCCTTGAGCGAGGGCGGTGAAGGTGTGGGCAGTGAACCCATCCACATCCACAAATTAAGTGAGTTTAGAAATCGAACTCGTTCTTATAATTCTCTTTTAGACCACAGATAAAGCTTAACCCCAAAATCCCACTGGGTGCATCTGCGCCTTGTTTCGTCTGCGCTGCAGGAGTTGGACCTGGTCATGCCTTTTTTAGTCATGATGTGATTTGCACCGGATGCACTGTGGTGGGTGCCATGCACGTACCAAAGGCACCTCTTCACAGATCTATTTCTGTTCTACAGTTATTTTGGCAGGTGCTTTGATCCAAATTGACCTATATGTGATGTGATCAATTAAACCCACACGAGCACGGGGAGAACATTCAAACTCCACGCAGAAAGGCCACAGTTCAAATCTCTGCCCCAGCTGAGGCTCGAACCAACAACCTTCTTGCTGTGAATAATAACAACTACGCCGCAGTGCAGTCCGATGGACCATGCTTCCAGAATGCATCAAGCCCAGCTGTTCAGATGGAGCCAGACAGGAAATCAGACACGGCATCAGTGCAAAACATCCTGTAAATTTCAAAATAAATTTGCGATGGCATAACTCTGTTGACATTACGTCATTACTGGTGAGACAGGGGCTCCTAAGTGTTTTTTTCATGATGGAAGACCAGACATTCATCATTTTTATTGTACACTACACATCCACATGTTATCTTTGCACACTTCAGACACCAGTTTGGCAAAAAGTCTGAAAAATGCCGTAAAGTGATATAGCTATGAAAAGAACATGTGATTGCGCGATCTCGCCGATGTAGTTATGCAGACTATATCAGCAGGTCTTCCAGTGTGAACTGGCATCCTGTGGAGGTCGGAACAAAGTGGGAATGCGGCCCACACATATCTGGTGTAAAGTGGGATTAAATTTGGGTGCTTCATTGCATCCTTTGCCAACCATACGTGATTGACCTATTTTGAGTGCAGGAAAAGTGAAACTTTTTGGAACTGCATGCAGCTATATCTGTCTCAACCATCAGGTTATTATTCCTTGTTGACTGGCTGCATAGAGCTACAGCATATAAAGCAGTTTCCTGCTAGCATCTCACTGCTTAGGCTGCTTAGTTTGCTGCTCTCTTCTTTGATGTGATACCAACTTCATCTTCTCCTTTGGAAAGCCAGTAATCGGGTATATATGGAAAAAAAAAAAAACCTTCTTGGCTTTTGATTTATAATGACAGGTTGGAAATTTAGAGGGATGAAAGGGATTTTTCTGGCTCACCAAGCTGTTTTTGGTTGCAGGCATGAGCGCTCGGGGCTCAGGAGCACGTCACCTCAGCCAGCTGTCCTGCTCAACACTACTCATTGGCACACTGCTCTGCTCCCTCTGGTGAATGGTGGGAAGGACTGGACAGCACCAAACTCTCAAAGGGACCATGCCACTCCTTTTTATTGATCATCACATGGAGTTGCGCTAAATAACATGCATGAAATCTTTCTGTATTTCTTCCAGTGTCATAAGTGCCACCGTGCTCTAGGTTTCATTTTTAGAAGTTCTGATGTCTATGTGACGCATCTTCTTTAGTGTCTTTGGAGATACTATTGCCTTAAAAACCACAGAAACAGCCCAAACCAAAGTAGGCTGCTTGCTTTAACCCTGTATGAAATTGTTTTAGCAAAAAAGGTAATCCATCCTGTCAACCTCACAGGCATAGCAATTACAGTATAAACATTGTATACCCATTCTTTCTCAAACTATCCATTTATCCCACAGCCATTGATTCACACCCACCCTTTTCGTGCAGCTTTTGCCAGTAGAATCATCCATTGCAGGCGTAGGATTTTTACCAGGCTTTTGTCAAATATGTGGTCAATGCATAATTTATCAGCTGTGCCTGAAACCCACTTATCTCTGCATACTGAAATAATATTAAGTCAGTTAGAGAGCCACGGGCTCCTGAGCTTTAGGCCCCCTCCACAACACTGATAGATCTTGGCATTTTGCTCACTATCTCATTCTCCTCTAAATAATAAATGCCTATCATAGTCCACACACACAGTCTAGAGAAAAAGTTGGGATTGAGGAGAATTGTTTTGTGGTGTAACTGCGCCAAACGGATCCCATGTGTACCACACCTTGTTCAAAGTCATATCATGTACCATCAAGACCCCAGATGACCAGCTGCCACAGTGCACTAGGGACTTCAGGATAACAGTGCCTTCACCTCACCCCAATGTTTTTATTTTTTCCTCTTTAGATAGCTTCTGAGAAAGATCCAGGCAGAATTATTACATGCTTTGCTTTTATTCCTGAATAATCTGAGAAATGAAAGGAAGCTCAGAATTTAGGGGGAAAACCTTTCCTGAAAATGGTATGTTGATTAAATTGTCATTGGGGCGCGGGTACATCTAAAAGACAACAAGGGTTCATAGATTTAGCAAAGCTGCAAGGGATTGCGATAAAAGGTGGTACAATAAATCCTATTACTTCATCTGCATTGTAGTTTATGGGCTATTAAGGCATCAAACTAATGGATGTGAATACCATACTGGCTGGATATGGAGCACAAGGCAGGGCTGTCATTTTAGCTCCGCCCAATTCCCACTACTATTTGTTGGACGAGCAGAAGACTGAACCTTAACAAAGAAACTTTTCTGCTCCATATGAGTCTGTCTGAATCCATCCAAGTAAAGACCCAAGTGTGATTGCTGGGTCCTGGCAGTTTTCAAGTGAAATGATGCAGTCAACGAAACTGCTAAACATTACTGTGCCTTTGCCAAATGTGGGGTTGTGTACGGTTGTTAACTAGAGGCTTTTCTTGTCTGCGTTTTGCTCTCTTTACCCCTCCCAACCCGGCACCCCGAGTAAAATGCAAGCACAAGGAACTGATGAAAGCTGACTTGAGAGTATGAAAAGGTGTGGGGGACGTCAGAGGCAGCCGACATAATCAGGCTGTCCTATCTGCTCCCTGACTGGATTCATAAAACTGTGTTGGTTGATTAGACTGCTGCTGAGCAGTCAATGGGATATTGATTTTTCTGGCCCATTATTGTGGCTGTCACAAATCAGCTGCTTGATTGACTGATGGTGATGTTATAATGCACTTGTTCTGCTCTGTTACAGTCTGTGATGTCCTGTATGGTTTCTACCTATTTCCACCACGTTACTCCAAAAAAAAAAAAAAGAAAAAAGAAAGAAAAAAAAACAGACTTCAAGCCTCTCTTTTCAAATGGTATTTACTGTTTTCCCTCCCAGAGCATTTACTCTGAAAAATCAGAAAAGGATGCTTGTGGTGAAGTGGTAGATTGTGACTTAGAACTTGAGCAGTGACCTGAAATTGATTAGTTGGTTGATTCTTTTGAGTTACATATCAAGATACACCAAGCATTGTGCTCCTGAAGTAGTACTGTTGATCTGTCTTGCACACAGCATGAGAGCCCAGCTACAACAGCCTTTAGAACTGTGAAAATCCTTCCTTAACAGAAATGCAGACTTTGGTCATAAGAATCACTTTTCAGCCTCAGTTTTAATGTGGTTAGAGTTTTGTTGTTTTGCAGACATTGTTTACAAAGAATCTAAAATTAATAATGCTAGTAGCTTTTCTCTATCTGTATACAGTTTCCTACAAATCAACTGAATTGAAATCAGCTTTACAGGAGTCTTGGGATTTTGAAAAAAAAAAAAGTTTTTTGAGATGCAAACAAATCTTTTTGATGAACTTCCCAACGTTAGCTTTTAGTAATTAGCTTCCCACCAAAGCTAACGATTTGATAACTGTTAGTGCAAGTCCTGCTGAATCTGTTTTTGTTTTACAGAATTAATGCAGACGAACCTGTATCAGTGAGTAAATGTCCCACCACAGAAAAATGAAAAGAAACTCAAGAACTAGCATGTGTCATGTTCCTGAGTCGCTAACATGTTTAGGTGTTAGCTTAACAACTGAAATGGGAATATGTTTTGACAATGCTTTAGTTACATGCAGGCAATAAACATTGTGTGGGGCAAAATAAGTTCAGATGCACCAGATGAACATTATACCACTGAATATATACTTTGACAATTTTTTAAACTATTATGTCTGTGTTCAGAAATGTGTTAAATAGCTCTGTGACTAGCAGTCTATCGTAGAGTTACTGAGTGCATCGGATGAGTGAAAGCATTGACCATTTCCCCCATGACTTAAGTCCTTAGATGAATGCTGATTGGTTTCTGGTTTGAAACGTTCATTTTTAACGAGTTCTTGCAGTTGAATACACAATGCTGTGCTATTTTCCCGCCTCAAAGCTGCTTTTGTATTGACTCAAGTGGTGTAATTCTTTTTGTTAACATTTCTAAATGAGGTAACCTGACTGTCAGATTGCGGGCTGATGGATTAATAATTTACATGATGGAACCATGTGGCGCTTTCTCTGCATAGATGTAGTTGAGACTATGGCTTCTTTGCTCATGTTCACATAAGAAACCAAAAGATAGTTGTTTCTGGCCTCTTCCTTTATTCAGTACAACAAAGAACAGTCTAAAGAAAATGAAGAACATTATGAAAACATTTGGATTGGTTAAAACATTGATCATAAAACATAAAATATTTATTTCCATAAGGTTAGTTAAGTTAGCTTAGCCTCTGTGGTTGTTTTGATAGAAATGAGTGCACCGGGTACAGTGTAAATAGCTTGCATATATTTTTTAACATAGCCCTCAATGAAAGTGTTACTGCTTTTATATAGTGTGTCTCTGGCTTTAATACTGGTGTATGAATCACTGATCTCTATGAGATAATGACATGTAGAAAGGCATTTTCATATTGAAAAGTAATTGTATTGTCTTGTATACTAAAATTGTGCATGTTAATTGATGTTTGTTCATTTGTGTTTTGTTTTGTTTTTCTAAAACTTGTATCTTAATAAAAAAGGAAGTTTATTTCTGTCACCAATATTTTCTGTTGCTTCTACCAAACAGGTTGATGACCAAATTCAGCCATACATGGATGTCTCTAGAAATTGTTGTTTTGCATCGTCCAAAGACCAAAACATTGTTCGGTTCTCTGTGGTGGACTCGATGCAAAGGGTTAATAAAACACGGTGTCACACTTCGCTTGCTGTAGCCTTTTATAGGGAGGGAGGACAGACTCCCCTGACAGAAGGGAGGAGACGGCAATTCACACGATCGTACGGTTGGACCAGCTGGTGAACACAAGGTGAGAGATCAAAAGGAGGGATGATGTGTGACATCATGCCCTTCCCAGATGACATCACACCTCTAGTTCTGCACACATGTAATTTTTCATTCCTTCAATCTAGAACTGATGAATTTCCACTTTTTTCCCTTTTAATAAACTTTTAAATCCCTTTGCTGATTGCGTAACTCTTAGATAATATGTATACAGCAGCTCAGCTTGTTTTTTTATTCTGATCATATACACATCCAGTCAAAATTATGGACACATTTATCCATAAAATTTAATTAATGTGTCCAAACTATGGCCTGCTACTGTAGTTACATGAAGTGGTGCTTGTCACAAAATTAAGATACAGAAAGACCAAAATAAAAATGTCTTATTCCAGCTGTCATTTCAGTTTATTTTGATTATAAAATAAGGTAAATTAGTGTAACTGCAGAATATGATGTGTGTTTTGTTTTGGGATCATTATGAATTTTGGCAAAGGGACGTAATAGGGGCCTAAGAAGGGGCCCTGAAAATCAACTGACCATTGATAACAGATGTGTTTGAAATAATTTGATCAAATCTGTCACATATCACATACACAGTATTGTCTTTGTATACATTTCATATCAAAAATAGAGTTTATGACATAATTATTCCTTTTACAACACTGATTTGTGTGAAAACGGAGCTTGTCCTGTTACACGACGTAGATCCAAGCATGGACGGATATTTTGCAGCTGCTCGATACAAGCTCAGATCCAAATCCAAAATGTTGGCTACTGTGCGTGGAAATGGACTTGACATTAATATGATAGTTTTTATTTTTCTAGTTGTCAAGTTTACCACAAAGGAATCTACATCTTTATGCTCAATCTGATTTATAATTAATAGCAGTTTATCGAGAAAACTTTACATACTGTGTATCAAGCTTGATGTTATGAGTAAATGAAAATAACTTCCCAATATTATACACAGATTAGCAAAATCAGGTGCATTTTCTCCAATAGCTCAAAGCTTCTGCTTTCTGGGTTCACGTTGCTGCCAAACAGGCCTGTAGTCAGCGAGATCTGAGTGGGATTACTTAATGTCACAGCAGTTTGTAGAGCAGAGGAATGTTTTAGAATATAATCACCATTTCAAAGCCCAGCTTTGCACTGCCGGCTTGGCTCTGCAGTTTACCCGTCATCTAGCAGAGCACAGACAGCATCTGGAACTGAAGCTTATTTCAGACCAGGAGTTGCGTAATACAAAGGTTGCAGGCGGTTTTTTAAATGTGATTTCTCCACATTGTTATTAATGGCAATTTATAGTTTATTGAAAATCTATTTTCATAACACTAAAAATTGCCCATGCCTTCCAACCATTTTTTTTGACTGCTTAGTTGAGGGTCACGAGTAAGTTTCAGTCTATCCCAGCAATCTCTGGGTGAATAGCAGGTACACCTGGACAGGTCGCCAGTCCATCACAGTGTCCGTGCCTTCGTTTATAAAAATGATCTTCAGTTACTCTTAAAACATAAAACAATATGGTGTTGAGCATAGACTGAATGTGGTTTTAGGTTTTACTAAATTCTTGTAAAATTATTTTAAATATTCATATTTATTTCAATGTTCAGTTTTTATTAGGGCTGCACTGTGGGACATTGGTTAGCACTGTGGCCTCACTGCAAAAATGTTCCTGGTTTAATCCTCAGCTGGGGAGGGGTTTGGTCACTGGCCTTTCTGTGTGGAGTTTGCATGTTTGCATGGGTTCTCTCCAGGTTCTCCAGCTTCCTCCCACCGTCCAAAGACCTGCATGTTAGGTTAACTGGGTACTCTAAATTGCCCCTAGGAATGAGTGTGAGCGTGAGTGGTTGTTTGTGTAGCGGTTACTACTCCTTAACTTGTGTAGCGTTAAACATCAAAGATTTATATCTTAACTCCGATTGATTTTAAAAGACCTGGTATTTGGACAAATCAAGTAGATAACCATTCACTTAACACTTAAATTAGCATTAGCATCCCTTACCGGAGCTCTTTATGAGAAGGCCTGCTAACAGATGCGGCTCTTCACTCAACTGTTACACAGAACCAAGACCTTGACAAATAAACAATATATTAACAGTTGGTACAAAAGGATTACTAATGAACTTCTGTCTTAAACTCGTGTTTTCATCCCGAGAATTTCAGCAAGGTTAATCCTGGTCTTTCAGACAACGTCTCCGTTCGAAAAGAACGTAGAAGAAGAAAGGATGGGAAATCCCTATGGTGTAGGCGCCACCTGGTGGCAGTGCAGGGAATTACAGCACCATATGCACAAGGCTGGTGGTCCCATCGCTCAGGTGGGCTACATCTGTCTCTGTGTGGCCCTGTGATGGACTGGCAGGCCTTTTGCCCAAAGCCAGCTGGGATAGGCTCCAGCTCCCTGCAACCCTGAATTGGATTAAGCGGTTTGAAAAATGAATGAATGAAGTTTTTTTCAATAAAAAAGAGCAGTCAAGAAATGTTTTAGTGATGACTAAAGAGGACCAGCAGCAAGAGACTGAATTAGAAGTTAACTGAGTTTTATTGCAGACACGCTGGCTGGGTGAACGGGACGCGGTTCTGCAGTCATCTACAGATAGAAGCAGGCTCAGAACCGGGTAGGCTATCCACAGTCCAGAATCTTAGTCCAAAACAGGCAGGGGTCACAAATCACAAAGAGTTACGTATCATGAAGGCCAGAAGCAGAAAAGAGAGTCGGGTCCAAAGCAGGTCAGATCAGGTAAACAGACAGATGCAGGAAGCAGAATGCTGGAAAGCTGCTCGCTGACAGGCAGGTTGCAGACAGTCTGGCAAAGCGCTGGTGTGAAGATCCTGCTGGTAAGCAGAGGAGAACAGGTGAGACGGAGGAATCAGGAGCTGATTGTCATGAGCAGAGAGTGGAGGTGGTGACAACATGCATGGCTACATGAAGGCATGAACACAGGGACCCAGGGAATAGAATGAGCATGTAAGCCTTTTCTGTGGTTATGCAGCAGTTAATGGGGGGGTGGGAGGTGAGGGGGGCACAATAGACTGTATATAAAAAGATGGACGGAGCCTCCATGATGTCGCCAATAGATTTCTAATGAACTGAATGGAAAGTTGCTGGGCGGTTCCTACCATCGCCATCTTGGCACCATCATGCGTGTTGTCTCTCTGGGAAAATACAAAGATGGGCAAAGAGGTGGAGCTGAGAGAGGGGGGCTGTGAGCGTGGGGGTGGATGATTGACATCTAGTGAACTCTGACCTGTCTGTGGCTAACCTGGTGCTAACAGTGGTAAGCGGGCTAAAGCTAAGTCACGCGGTTAACTGTCTAAAAACCGTGGTTTTTCAACATTCCTCCATCTTAAAGCGGGAGATCGCTACCTGTCAATCAAAAGGACACATCCATAAATATGCCAAATTTGGAGATTAAATTACTTTTAAACGGGCAAGTTAGAAAAAAAATTCACTCCCCCCACAGTGGTCATGAAGGTAAACCTGACCTATTAAACCTTAAATTGATTTTTTTTACCTGGCATGTTTATTTTTGCTGTAAACATGTTTATTTCTGCTGTAAACATGTTTATTTCTGCTGTGAAGTTGGTCTTTTTAACATGGGAGTCTATGGGGATTTGCTCTGTTTTGCAGCCCCTAGTGGATGAAGGGGGAACTGCAGTTTTATGCACTTCTGCATAGGCTTCACTTTTAACTGCCAGAGGTTGCCGTTTAGTGGCACACGCACTGCAGTTGAGGGAGGAGGATGAACAGCGGTTGATTTTGTAAGACATCACTTCCAACCGTTGCAAACGGTAAAAGCGACTGGATGGTGTTTATTCTGCACAGGTGACAGAACGTTTTTTTTATTGTTTTTTTTTTTTTGTCTTACAGCATTTCATTAACTGTCCGCTGTTGGGGCGTGAAGGGGAGTTTTAGCAACACTGTAAAAATGCTCCTGTAATGCTGGGCGGACACTGTGCGATTTTGAGGCGATTTCACCAGGATTTTGCTGTCGCAGACGTCACGCTGCGTCATCGTGGAAACATCGTAGCGTCAGGATGTCCGGTCGGGAGGTTGTAAGCCGTACAGTGTGAGAACACTCACGAGGAGGGATTAATTGCTGCTACGTTCTAACGATGATGCTGCGACCTCCCGATAAAACTTCTGGCATGTCAGAAATGTTCGCCGTCGCTCGTACAGTGTGAGTGGTGTTACGTCACGATTCTACGTTCGCACCTGCGCAGAAGACACCGGTGGAGCTTTAAACAATGGCGGGCAACCCCAACTTCCGACGTGTGCGGTGGACACAGCTGCTAGAAGAGAGATTAGTAGAGCTATGGAGAGAAGACGAGGTTTTCTTTTTTTATTTTGTTTCAGCGCACAAGACGGCGCACACAACTGCAACAACTTGCTGCCTGCTCGCCATCTTGTTGTCAGGCACGGTTGTCATAGGAACTAGGAACCTTTGTTTTTCGTTGTTCACACTCGAGCACGTCGTGCCGTCACACGCCGACTGACGCCGACAAGTAGTCGTGGTTGTCAATAATGGTGGCTGACAGCAGTCGTACAGTATGAGTACACATGTCGTCGGGTCAGATAGAGTACGCGGGACAAACCCGGTCGTGCAGCGGGAGCATTTCCCCGACAGTCAGATTTCTAAAATCGCACAGTGTCCGCCCGGCATAAAACAAGTATTCAGATTGTTCACATAGAACATAGAATTGGAAGAACTGACAGTCCTTAACTACAACAAGCTGTAAAGACTCTTTCCTCGTTCCCAAACTGGTTTCACTGGTTTCCCTTAAAAAACAAAACAAAAAAAAAACATAAATCTCATTCATTTCTATGAATGTGCAAATGCACATTTAATAAAAGAAATGTAAGTAACCAGGCCACAGTATTTGCCTAATGCATGTAAGACAAAGTCACTTTTATAATCTGCTTATGGAATACATGAACATATAAAGAAATATCTTTGAAAGTTCATAAACATATGTGTAGGAACAAAAATACTGCAGTACTTTGCATGCTTCTGCAGTAGTGCGGTTCAACAGTCCATGATTAGAGCTAGGCACTGAGATACCTTTCAGCCATTCTTTCAGAGATCTGTCGCTTCGCTTGGGTTCATGATCCCACTCATGATCAGACTCCTTTGGACGGGGAATTTGTTCCATCTTGGACATTTAAGTCTCTGCTTTCTGGGATCCTTCTTGTAAAACATGCAGCTGTCAGTCTTGGCTTTTGTTTAGCCAACATTCCAGCTATGCTGGCTGAAGTGGAATTAAAAGAGAAACAGCTGCTCCGGTACACTTAACAGCTCTGATACCTTTCAGTCAGAATTCCTTCCACAACACAAAACTACTCCAGTTGTCTGACTTAAGTCCTGAATGACGTCCATGTAAACATGGACAGTGGAGGGAAGTTCGGTTTCGTTTTTGCTAAATCTCAAGCCCACTTTTGACACTGTAACCTCCTGTCAAACCACCTTTCTGGTTCTAAATTGGTTTTAAATCTTACTTTAAAGAGGTTACATTTCTACATTACATTAACCAGTAATTACACATCTACTCAAACAAAGATGACAAGCAGCGTTCTCCAGATTCACATTGAGTCTAATATTGTTCTGCATCTTCATGTTCCAACTAACGGCTCCCACATTTCTTCTCTTACCTAAGTTTCTTCTGGTTATGTGCAGCACAGTGGGGTTCCTCATGTATGAAATGTGCTTTATTAATACATTTGCATTCCATTTTGTCTGAACAACCTGCCAACTAGAGGAAAGTTCTCCCAACAACACAGATAATAAGTGCATTTCTACACCACATTTCACTTAAAAGACGATTCAAAGTGCTTCATATAAAAACATTAAAAGCATGACAGGGAGTGCAGGAAGCATTAAAAACAAACTTTAAAAATAAAGAAGAATTAAAGAAAAAAAAGCTCAAATAAAGTAGATAAATGGATGAAATAAAAGTTCCAGTGGGAGGAATTCTGGATTCTGAACATAACTGGTCCTGAACCTTTTCAAGAAGAAAAAAAGACTGAAATGAATCTCAGAGGTCCTAGCTTGGACATGGTTCCACAGATCCAAATGTTGGCACTTGTCACTGAGGTCATTGTAATCACAACTGTTAAAGCAAAAGTTGCATAATTAAGAATGTTACACTGTGCATTTCAAGGAAACATAGTTCAGTGTGTGTCATCATTATAATCACCAGCACCACGAGTCTCGACAAAGAAAGAAGAATCTTAAAGGATGGATGATAACTTCCGATTGCTCCTGCTTCATCTGTGGTCATTAGAGATGCTCTGTCTGTGTTCGCTAATTAGCAGGGCACCGTTTTTACAGACAACAAGGGAAGACGAGGCAAGAGCGAGGCTTGGAAATTAATCACGAGGCTTATTAATGAGGGGGTATCAACTTTGTGTACCCACAGAACAAAATGAAAAGGCGCGATGAGAGACGGCTGCATTCATCACTCTGAAGCTGTGCAGCCACCAGCAGGCAGAAGCTTCCGAAGGCTATATTTAATGCAGACACTTTAAATAACGTGATTTTCTGAACCATATTCTTCAGAAGAGTATTGGGACGCGCTGCACGGTGGTATAGCGGTTAGCACTGTTGCATCATAGCAAGAAGGTCGCTAGTTTGAGTCTCAGCTGGGGGGAGGTTTCAACAGCGGCCTTTCTGTCTGGAGTTTGCATGTTCTCCTCGTGTATATGTGGCTTCCCCCCAGCGTCCAAAACACATGCACGTTAGTAATTCTGAGAAAAATCTCAGAATTCGGAGGCTTTTTTTTCCTTTAACAATATGGTGACTTTAAACGTCACTGTTTGCCAGTTGAGCTGCTGTACAGATTCAGCAATTATTCTGAAACCTCCATATTTTCATTTTTATAATTAATTTCCTGACAAATAGAAATCGATGAACTGTTGGACAACAAGTGTCCAACTTGTGTTGGGATTATGTTTAAGCTATTCATGTATGTTTCTTCTTCTGTTCAAACATCCAACTGGCAAAGTGGTGCGCTGACTGGAGATTGTGCTTACCTGGGGTTGATGGGGGATGCCACTCACCTGCGACTTCTCAGTTCAGCTTACTGAACAGCCAGTCTGCATTCACTTGTTGCCAGATTGTTTTGGGTTTTTCCAAGTGAAGGATTGGTGCATCCTTGTGACGTCCCGGGGGATAAGGTTCGGTGATTGGTTACCTTCTACTGGTTAACAAGGGCATGTACAAATACATCAGGCGGGTGGAAAACGTGGGATAAAGTTATTTCCAACGATGGCTGGTGAGTTTACCAAAGAGAGACATCCTGCTGCATTCGTTGCTGTGGGTTGCTGTTTTCCACTTCGTTTTCAGGCTCTGATTCAGGTTCCAACATGTAGGGCTGGATGCTATGTGTTGACATTGTATTTTGTTTTTTTATTGAGTTCATATGAGCCTAATCCTTCTGTTTATGAGATGTTACAATGACGGTGAAAGCAGGTGCGGTGCGCGCTCCCGATGTACTGCAGTGGCGGGAGGCGGGGCTTAATGCGGAAGAGTCTCAATCCACTCGTTTTGCCCGCAGGCTGATCTGACAGCCTACGGAGAGGGTCGGTCTGAAGTAAATAAAGCCATTTGTGACAATAACTCCATCAATCCCAGCCCTTCTGGGCTCAGAAATAAATTAGCCTGAAATGCACATAATAGTTCCACTTTAAATAAAACTGTTATCGCTTCATTCCCCTCTGCTCCGTTCCTGGATCCAGCCTGCTACCATCATATCATAACAGTCATAACTCCATAACTTTCACTAAAATATGCAACAAAGGCTCACTTTTTATTGGAAATTTGCCTTTTAATAGCAATGATTTTCTTCTCTAATAATTAAAACTGAACTTTTTCTAGCATGACTTTGGTGAGATTAATCTTAACTTGGTTTTGATCTAATTTTTATCCAGAAATTTAATCCAATAATTAACCAAAATTCTTTTTATCTGTTCATGATTGACAATTAAGTTGATACCTTTGAGATTTAGATCCCATATCAACAGCTTTTAAAGCAGAATAACTAAGGTTTTACTGTAAAAATAAATGAGAACCTTGTCATTTGTTGCCCAGGACAGAGTGAACCTTCCTTATAAACAGCCTGTCTTCCCCATCAACAATGCCTTTGTCAAGCTTTTTATTCTTTCAACATGAGAGTTTCAGGATGGAATGACTTTGTGTAGTTCCTTAAAGGGGCATTGCGTAACATTTTCTGTTGTTTGTGGTGTATCATGTCCTCCACTAACCCAATACATTCCAAATTCCATTCTAGACTGCACCGTCTGATGGCAGCAAATTGTAGTCGTTTTGACTTGCTATCTTGATGTTTTTGAAAGTATAAACTCTTCTCACATAGATATTAGCTCAAATTAGGTCTTTTTTTTTTTTCCTGAGGATTTCATGCCGCTTCAGAGGATGTGCTGCAAGGGAGATTTTTCTGCATATTTTTGGCTCTCTTAAGACTTGTTATGATGAGTCTCCATGGCAACAAAAGACTTGTTTACAATCGGGACCAACTAATTAAACTCTCCCAAATCAGGCTCATCAGCAAAACAACACATCAAATCCCGATGGAGCTGAAAAGAAAGAGAAGAGGATGCAGAGCAGGAGTGAGACAGATGAGAAAGCAATGGAGATTTAAACCATTTCTTCCGACCATCGTCATAGGTAATTTGAGATCGCTAGCTAACAAAATGGACGAGCTCGGGATGCTAACAAGGTCTCAGAAAGAATACAGAGAGTGCAGTATTATGTGCTTCACCGAGACATGGCTGCATGAACACATCCCTGACTGTAATGTGTCTGTACCGGGCTTTAAAACGGTCCGTGCAGACCGCAGTAGACAACACAGCGGAAAGCTAAAGGGTGGTGGAATTGCAGTGCTGGTTAACCAGCGTTGGTGTCATCCTGGACATGTTACTGTCAAGGAGAAAATATGCACAAGGGACATGGAACTGTTAGCTGTGAGCTTCCGTCCATATTATTTACCCAGAGAGTTTACCTGTGTTATTCTGGTAGCGGTTTATATAATACCTGGTACCGCACCAGACACAGCCTGTGACGCCATCAGCTCCGTCGTTGCTCGGCTACAAACACAGCATCCAAACTCATTCATGCATCAGAACCAGAGACTTGAAGAGAATCAACAAACTGATCCAGAAAGCTGCTTCTGTGCTTGGAGTAACTCTGGAGCTGATTGTCCAAAGAAGAATGCTGCACAAGCTGATGAAGATGATGGAGGATTCTTCACACCCTCTCCACAACACAGTGATGAAACAACAAAGTGTGTTCAGTGAGAGGCTTCTTCAGGTCCGATGTAAGACTGAAAGATACAGAAGATCATTCCTGCCAGCAGCCATCAGCCTCCGGAACAAGACCTCCTCTAGTTATTATTATTATATACTACAATATTGAATTTCCCTTTGGGGATTAATAAAGTATTTTTCATTTCATTCATTCATTTAATTTCATTCTCGTTAACAAAGAATTTTAGATTCGTTCATACATATGATGAGCAAGCAGACAGGGAAGCGCCATGACTGTCTGCCATTTTAAAACTACTGTTATGGTGGCAGTGGAGATGGTGAAGGTGTGGACCCAAACGCAGAGACGAGGGAAACAGGGATGTAGATTCTAGTGGATTTATTTTAACAAAGGAACTCAAGGGACTAACTATAACAAAGTCACACAACAAAATGATCCAGCAACCAAGGAATGAAACTGAGGGGTATAAATACACAGAACAAAACGAGACACAGATTAAACAAATTAACTAAATGAACCCAGGTGAACTAAATCAATAGGAAATCTATGAAGCAAAACAAGAACCAAGGGAACTAAACAGGAAAAACTACAAAATAAAACAGGAAACCTGAACCAAGGAAAAAACACAAACAACCACATCATAACAACTACAGCCGCTGGTAAGGGACAAGTAGCGCCAGTGCTTCATAAGTACATGTTCTCCCTGCATGCCAGCACGCAGTGATTGAGACGCCAGAGGAGAAGATCAGCTAGAGAAGCTTACTACTCAAACAAGTTGAAAAATCTGTTCAACCATGTATAGCAGCAGCAGTACAGAAGCCATTTTTCATCATCACCAAGAAGGCAAAGAGAGGAACTTAAAAAGCAGCGTGACCGCAGCATCCAAAAAAGGATTTACATTGGGTTATCCTTCCCCAAGTGGAAGGAACTCACAGATTTTAAAAGGCACACTGAAGTTGTCGGCTTTCTGCTCAACATGTAAGTCAACTGTACTGGCTAAATTAGCCTGAAGCTAACTGTTCTCATTCAGTTTGTTAGACAGTGTTGCTTGTTGCCATGGCAGCATAACAGTAAAGCATGGACAGGTGCTGTATCCCATGTAATATAATAATTCCATACATTTAATATCCTGAGTGTAAATATCAACAACCTTTGAATTAGCACGGCTGAATTATTTATTCATGAACTCTGCTGCAGGAAACCTTCCCATTGCAGGGTTAATATGACACATGTGGAGATGACTAAATCATTTAAACATCATATGACTGCTTACTGTGAAGTCACGTTGCAGTTCTAACACTTGAGAACAAACAATTTTTTTATGAATGAACAAAATGTGTGAAAAAAAAAAAAACTCAGAATAGAAAAAGTTGGGGGAGGGGGGTGCAACAGGAGAAGATTAACCAAAACAAATCAAAGTTTATTCATATAGCACCTTTCATACAAGAAGCAGCTCATAGTGCTTTATATATATTAAAACAACAGCAAAACAATAGATACATCATTTACACACAGATACACCCCGAAACTCATGTTGCCTGATAAAGCTTCCAAAATAGTCTTCTGTCTCTTTAACCAATTACTGAGTTTATCAAGGAGATAGATGGTCTGAAAGGATAGCTATTACTGTGTAGCTAACAATGAGTACAGTAGTCACTGTACTCATGATTAGCCATTTCTGAGTTTGTTTTTTGACTATTATCATTATTTTTATGGACTGTATTGAGATTTTTGTATCTTTTTATCATTTCTGAGACTTTGAATTTTGAGACAGTCATATTTTTTCATTATTTGTGATGCTGAGAAATATATATATTTTTTACTTAGAGGATTTTATTAGACATTACACTTTCTACAGTACTTGAACTTTCTGATCTGTTGCTGGTGTTGGCAAGTGTTTACTGAGTCATGGTCTTCATCCTGAGAAGTTGAAATAAATATTAATGCCATTTGTTTGATCTGGCTGTCTTTACTTTGCTCCAGTAACAGACAAATGTGAGTCTGTAGGCTTTGTCAACCTTTAAATCTCATTTGTAAATTCTTTAAAACTCATAAATAGTACATACACTTTACATGAGCTCACACCATGTACTTCATAAGTAGTAAGTGCTTTGTAATTACTTACAATAATTAATTCCTATATTAATAACTGCTTATAAGACATTGGTTGGAAGGAAATAAATATTCTATACAAACTCACATATTAAGTAATTTACTAACCACTAGCACACATCTTAACCTTGTAAGTACAAGCATACATAAAAGTAAGTCATAAATGGTTGGTAAATGATGTAATACTAAATTTCGAAATGCTGAATCAGTATGAAAATCAGTATGAAAATACAATCATTAAACATTGTAGATGAGCTTATCAATAAAGAGTACAACATTCATAAATGTGTTTATAAAGAATCTACCAATGAGTATTAATGTCAGAAACTTGCTTTATAAATGATTAATTTGGGAATTTTGAACTCCTAACTCATGTCCTCATCAATAATGAGTAAAACATCTACAACTGTTCTTATAAACCATTTACAAATTATTTTTGCTGTCAGAAATATGCTTTGTAAATGATAAATTCAGTATTTATTTATGCTTAACCAATGCTTCATAGTGTGTAGTTATCATAAAGTGTTATCAAACTATGTTTTCAAAAAGTCCTCTCCATGTCATGAATTTGTTCTGCTCATGTACTAAACCAGGTGATTCCAGTCAGCACAGTGGATCCACCTGCTCAGTGGTGGAGCAAACACACAGCGTGGAAATGACTGTGAAGGGTTCCAGAGGGATACTGCGGCTACCGCTGTTGTTGAAGAAGTTCGAAATGTACCCAGCATGCACCATTGTTTTTAAAGAACACACAGTTTCAACATTAGATTGTAGTAATTACTTCATAATGTCCGTTCAACAAATCATCTGACTGTCCAAGGTTGCCAAGCAACAGCGCAGGTATTTTATGTCGTCAAAAAAGCTGCAACCTGCAGAAATGGAAGCCGGTAAAAGAAGCAGGAAACCAGAAATAGTTTCAGCAAAACCTAAAAAGTCTCTGCAGGCTTCCAAAATAGCAAATAACCAAAAAAGCCGAGTGGAACGAAGATGGATGATCTTTTGATGGGAACAGCCTGAAAGACCAAATTAATTTCAAGACGGATGCAGAGCTGGTAAAGTTTCTCCTCGACAGGTAACTAAGTTAACCGAAAAGTTTTACCTAACCCACGAAGCATTTTAGTCTAAATTATTTGCTCAGCACTCATTAAATTAATCTGTGAGATTTTATTGATAAATTGTTGAGTAAATTGGAGGCCTATAAGTTTGAAACACAAGTAATGATACTCAGCCTGTTGAAAAGTGTGTTTGGCTTCTAAATTTCTGAAATTACTATCAAATGTATTTACTTTTGGGTCTGTGTGTCTCTTCATGGGTGTTACATCCCAATTCTGCTAGGTGATGTGAGGCGTAACAAATGAGAACTGCGGGCAGATGTTTAATGTGCAGAGAATTTATTGTTACAAGTGGAGATGGGAACAAACAAATAGTGGTAATATTACTAGTGCTGGGTTTAGCGAAGCTGCTTAAAGAAAAGACAGCTACAAAACATCTATATAAACACACACATAACTCAAAACCAGCCGGTACAAAAAAGGAAAACAAGGCACAAAATGTGTGTAAGAAAAACTGGCCTGCAAAGCTAAAACACAAACAGAAAACGAAGCAGCTCCAATAGCTATGCTCAACAGACAAAGTACTATACAACAGAAGTCCTTAACTAGCCCAACACATTTTAACTTTAACCAAAACGCTATTTATAAATGCAACAGAAAGAGGAGCCAAAAGGGCTTTACTTTTACTATGAAAAACAAAAAAGAAATAAACAGAACGCAAAACCAAACAGTTTTAACACTGTTGAAAAAACACAAGGTGTTTTTAACACAGAAACAAACTCTACTAACTCAACAAAGTCAACTCAAATTAGCACCAACAAATGCACATGTTCAAACTCCACAGATTGCAAGCCCAGGGCAGACCGTCTGTGCCAAACACTTGCCAATGAGTCCACAGCTGAACCAATCCTCAATATGTGATGGCAAACAGGGATTTGCAGGCAGCCATAACAATAGGTGTGTGAGCTAAAACTAAAGCTGAAACTTTTGGTCTATTCAACAATAACGAGCAATGGTTTCAGCCATTAGACAACCAGGTTCTAGCAGGTGGAACCAATTAGGCAAAGCCCTGATCAGAGAATCTCCGTGACTAAGGAAGCCTATGTGGTCAAAAGGAGCAACTCTGTGATTCATTTGTAACCAACAACCTTTCTTTTTAGTGTGAAGAGGGCTTATTGAATGTGTGAAAGGTGCACGATTACACCAACCACTTTCCCAATCCAGCGATAACAGTCCTTATTATCTTCACCTACACCGTCAGTAACAGGATGTACAGATGACTTGGCCTGGATTGTTCGAATAGTGATTGGCAAAAAAGCAACAGAAAAAACAACAACAACAACAAAGAAACTTGAGAGTCCACACCGGTGCTCTGATAAACCGGCAACACTGCACCGTCTGAAGGGGAGGCTGAAGAACGACATCCGTGTGTTTTCTATGGACTGTGGTTTTGTTTTGAAACACTTTTACTTTTCACATTTACCTAAAAAATGACATAATGACCAATTAATCAAACACTGAAAGTAGAAACCTGAGAACCAAGACATACTTCAATCCTACAGTGGGGAAAGTTTGGGCACCCCTGGTAAAAATTGATTTTATTGTGCAAAAATAAGACAACAAAAGGTGGAAAATATCCAAAAGGTGTCAAATTACAGAATAAACTTTCTCATAACGTTAAAAAAAAGCTAGATCTTATTTCCATCATTTAACCTTTCAAAATAACAGAACACAGACAATGGCATCCGCAAAGGTTTGGGCACCATGCAGTTAGTACCTTGTACTCCCCCCTTTGGCAGTTATGACAGCTTGTAAATGCTTTTTATAGCCAGCCAATAGTCTTTCGAATCTTGTTTGAGGTATCTTCGCCCATTCTTCCTTGCAAATGTCTTTCAGATCTTTCAGATTCTGGGTCATCTGTGACGCATTGCTCTTTTAAGGTCTATCCATAGACTTTCAATTATGTTGAGGTCAGGAGATTGTGAAGGCCATGGCAAAACCTTCAGTTCATGCCTCTTGATGGAATCCACCCTGGATTTTGAGGTGTTTTTAGGATCATTATCCATTTGTAGAACCATCCTCTCTTTAACTGCACCTTTTTCACAGATGGCATTAGGTTAGCATCCAAAATTTTCTGGAATCCCATTGAATCCATTTTTCCTTCTACTCGTGACATGTTCCCTGTGCCACTGGCTGCAATACGACCCCAAAGCATGACTGATCCACCCCCATGCTTAACAGTTGGATAGAGGTTCTTTTTATTAAATTCTGTGCCCTTTCTTCTCCAAATGTACCTGTGCTCATTCCGGCCAAAAAGTTCAATTTTAACCTCATCAATCCACAGAACTTGTTTCCAAAATGCATCAGCCTTGTCTATATGTTCCTTTGCAAACTTCAAATGCAGATTTTTGTGGTAAGGATGTAAAAAAGGATTTCCTTCTGATGACTCTTCCATGAAGGTCATAAATGTACAAGTACCTCTTTATAGTGGAATGGTGCACCATAACTCCAGTATCAGCCAGATCTTCCTGGAGGGATCATGCAGTCAAACTTGGGTTTTGACTTGCTTTTCTTACAATCTTGCGAACTGTTCTGTCTGATATTTTTCTTGATCTCCCAGATTTTGCTTTAACTTCCACTGTTCCCAATGACCGCCATTTCTTGATTACATTCGGAACTGAGGATATTAGCGTCTGAAAACACTTTGCTATTTTCTTACACCCTTCTCCTGCTTTGTGAGAATCAACTATTTTCAGTTTCAGTGCCGATCGTTGAGGCAAGGTCAGATGAGTCTGAGCATTTAAAACCTTTGAGATTGACATCACCTGGTCTTTTCAGACACTAATTTGCAAAAAATCCAGGACACTGTCAGGTGCTCAGCTGTCAAAATGTGGGAGTACAAGGTACTAACTCTGCAGGGTGCCCTAACTTTTACAGGCACCATTTTTTTGTTTTCTATTATTTTGAAAGTTTAAATGATGGAAATAAGATCAAACCTTTTTTGACATGTTAGAAGAATGTCTAATCTGTAATTTGATGCCCTTTGGAGATTTTCCATCTTTTGTTGGCTCCATTAAAATGAATTTTTACCAGGGGTGCCCAAACTTTCGATCTCCACTGTATATGTTGGACATTTTTTATATGCGATGGCTTTTATTAAATCAATGATGGCGATATGTGGAAAAAGACATAAGTGGGCGAAGTGCTCTTTTTATGCCATATGGTTAAGATATTTTTATGAAAGAGTCTTGTCTAAACCTCCTTGTCCAACTCCCAGAGTTTTACAGGACAAATATTAAAATTCTTTCCAGGAAGCAGCTGGTCACACATGAAGGACCAGAAAAGTGCTGAATGTTTATTAGGGTGCATTTATAACTACAGACCTGCACAAAGCCCCCAGGACCAGCTGAGGGGGAGAAGTAGGACATTGATTGTTGCCATGAGAAGCTGAGGAAGATGTGCTGCACAGATCGAGAGAGGACTACTGTAACAAATCTGTGAATATTTTTAGCAGTGTGTGTAAAGTCTGGGTGGACCGTCAGTTGTGAAGGCAAGAAATACCAGTACAGGTGTGTTTAACAAGCAGCTTTCCCAGTTCCCAGATGTGCAGAAAAAAAAAAGCCTGGGGAGAGAATGTGAATGAGGAATGATTTTTCCCCCTCCCCCAATGCATTCTGTCAAACTGCCCACAACACAGTCACTTAACCCCAATTTGACCTTCTGTGGCCAACAGAATGGCGTTGTGCTGGAAAGTCAGCCCCCACCCCCACCATGTGAGTTTAATGCTGAATGAGCTGGCATGGAGCTTCACGCCACAGACAAATCAGAAAAGCAGGTTACCAATGACTGAACATTTCAATCTGAACACACTGCAGTGTCCTTTCAAAGGGTGACCTGGATTTGTTTAAATGGCTTTTTCACGCTGAGGACGAGAGCAACTCAAAGGAGTCAGCTGATAAATGGATGGTTATTTAATTATTTTTTAACCTTCATCTGTTAAAAATTGTAAAGGGAAAAATATTCCAATTCCAGGCAGAAATTTCTTTTTGATATCAAAATAGAGGGCAATCCAACTAATCTTGTTGAAGCTGTTTTTTCTAAAAAATGTACTATTGATCTGTGAGTGTGATACACATATTGAGTGGTCGCTCTGTGGTTTATTTAGACTTGTCTACAGTCATTTCTCCTGGTTTATACAGGTCAGCATATTCTGATAGCACATAAAACTGTAAGCTATAATGGTAATTAGTATTCCAAACTACTAAATGAGAGTATTTTTTTGAATATCTTGTTAAATGTGAACTGAACGTCCTCACGTGGTTAATGTGTTGAAAATGGCGGCAATTGCTTTGCGTGCCTGCTTTACAATTCATTACAAGGCTCTTAAAACTGCATTATGTTGGTATGCAAACATATATATTTTTATGTATTTATTGACGATAGTTTTTTTTTTCAGCTAACGTGAATGCATTTTTTTATTCATTCTTGCATTCTTGTCATAAAACGAGACAAAAACAAGTGCTGGCATTTCAGTCTGAATAACTAATGTGGCTTGTTAGCACTGTTAACGTTTAGCACTGTCACACGTGGTTCTGTTTTTATCCATTGTTTTATGACAACAACCAAGATTTGGTATTTTTTTTACAAACAATTAAGGACTCAGAAAATGTCTATTTTTTAATCATAAGACATGCAGAAATCTTTCGACCTTCTGGTTGAGGAAGTCTCTACTGTCAGGCTGCAGCAGTGGAACATCCTGGACCTGGTGGCGGAGATCGAAGCTCTGCGACTGCAGAACATAGAGAAGAAGAAACGGATCTGGAACTATACATTTACATGAATGACATAATTTTGAGTGGGCTGAAGGTCAAACTGCGATCACATGCCCATGCAGTGTCAGGAGGGGATGAAGGGGAACAGAGTGTGGACACCGCCATTGTGTAAATTACAAAAAAGTGTCTTATATCACTGGATTGTAATTTAGCATGTTTTAAATTATTGTTCATTATTTTAGTCTCCAGTTATCTGACTGTAATAAAGTCTACCTTTTCTTTAATGAAAGCCGATGAAGACATCTGAGGACGACTGGAATGAAATTCATTTGTGGTTATTGGACACAAATATGTGTGTTTATACATAAAAATAAATAAATAAATGGTCTGGCTGGTGTGGTACCTACACCAGAGCTCTGCTGCTCATTATTTTCTATCAGGAGCGCAAGGGATTCTGGGATAGGAGAGGGTGCAAAGGATACATCTCTTGTATCCTTTGTTTTAAGCTAATCTGGAGCCAAACGAAGTGCGGATTTGAAGGGTGGACTCGAAGGAGCCTTTAAATTGGGACAGCACTTGGCGGGCTACGATGACGCATGCAGCCGACGAATCCGCACTTCGACGTGTGCAGAACCTGAATTGGGAAACACCCTTGGTCATGCCCTGCCTTCCTGGCTCTACTTGCTCTCACTCAGTTTATCCTACCTCTCCAACCACAGCTGCACCTGGCTAATCAGATGAACACACACCTGCTGTCCATCTTACCTATTGCTCAGCCTGTTCCCTCCATTACAGCAGTCACCGGTCTGTCAACAAACTCTGTTTCCTGAATCCCTTCTGAGGTTTGTTTTGCTTTTAAAAACCATTTGGATTACTCAAACTTTCTGCATCATAAGTCCTTAAAAACATTACAGTTTGGAGTGACTTTGTCATGTCCTGCCTCTCTGGTGTCCCCTGCTCTGTTCCTGCTCATGTCCTCCCTCTCGGCATGCAGCTGCACCCAGTGATTACACACCTGTCCATCATTTCATCAAACTCTCCTGGTTTAAAACTAAGTTGCTGCATCACCCATTAGACAACATTCCCCTGTGATGTGAAGTCCACACCAGCTTGCCCACTCTGGTGCAGTCAGTCTTTGAGACCTTTATCAGCTTTTGAGTCCTTCTTTACATCATGACTCACACATCTGTGTGTGTCAGGTGTTAAAGCACTGCGCGCATGTAAGTAACTACACTGGATATTTAAACATGACCCAAATTTCAGACCAGATTTATGGTGTCTTCAGCTCCATACTGCAGATGATCGAAGTATCTTTCGTCTGTTCAGTCCTTTCAATATTGATAACTTGAAAGAACCAATATAGTGATGCTGACAATGTACAAAACCTGGATCAATGCAGTGTTTTTGTTTTTTGTTTTTTAAGTCTATGGTCCACCAGGAGTATTTCATTGTTGAGCTTGAGAATCTGGCCAGATTCCCCAGTTTACTTGCGTATTTGAGGATTGTAAAGTCATGTGATAGCTGGTGCATGTGTGGGCGTTGAATGAGAACAATTGACAATGAATTTTTTGTCCATGACTTCTGGCATCGACTGAGACCTTTTACCTGATGACTTGGTTCCTCTGCCTACTATTTCACACATGATTGATTAGACATGACATGAACAAATTCTTCTGAGTGGCTTTTTGCAAATAAGAAATGAAAATCAAGTTGCATTTGTGAGCTCTCATCTGCAAGTTATATTAAAATGATTCTGCAGACCATATGCTGCCTTCAAGTGACCTGTCATTGTCTGATGTCCAGTTTCTACGGCCATTTCAAGTATCTATAGTATTGACACCAAGGCTTGCATTGGTGTCATTTGATACAGCGTGGTAATGTGTTTTTATCTTTTTATTTTTGCAGAGGAATTTGGGGTTAAAAATCCAAAGTAAATGAAAACCAGCCATAAGTGGGTTTTTGCTTTTGTTTAGCTATTTTGCCCCAGTATTGGATCAATATCAAATTTTGCAGGATCTCCCAGCCCTATAGCTCAGTTATTGTTTTACCACAAGATTTTTTTTTTTTTTTTTTGTGCGCAAATATGGTGTTTTCACTGTTGAAGCATGGATACAGAGCCACCTTGTGGAACGTTTACCCAAGCCAAATGAAACCTGGAACACTATGTTAGAGTAATGCTCTTCAAGGTGTCCAGTATAATCTGCTCGGGCCACATAACCTGCAGCTCAGTCAGCCGCAGCTGTTGCATCAGGCCTAACCAGTGGAGGGAAGTGAGACGATTCTTTACGTTATGTTACATGATAGCAGGTATCATTTCAGAGAGCAAGTGCACCTCTTACTGCTTGTGTGTCAAGAGGATGATGCAAAATGTTGTTTCAAAGAATCAAAGTCTAATGGTTTCCAATTTTTTTTTATTGCAAGAAATATCATTTACTCTGATCATTAAATGTGTATCAAGTAAGTTGATCCTAAGTTGTTTTTAAAAACATGATCCACCAGTCACTCTGTAAGACATAAAGCCTTAAACAGAGAAAATATTTTAAAATTAAATGCAACATTGCCGTTGATATTTGAGATGCTGGCATGTTCATTAGAGTAGCATTTGGGCCACCCCACAACACATTTACGATGTGGCGGTAAAGTCCATTTAACCCCCCCCCCCCCCCCCCCCCCCCCCCCAAAAAAAAAAACATAAAGTTATTTCTTTAACATTTTTCCCCTTCCAATTTTATATTTACAGTTAGTTTCCCTTCTTGTAGAAGTGGATCAATGGGCAATCACAAAAGTCATCACTTTCCAAAAGGATAGTTATTGGATTAGCTGAATCATCGACACGACACCTATGCCTTGAAACGTTTCTTTGCAGACAAAAAGTTAAGATTGCTCATTTTATACATGGTCCTTACTTTAAGTCAGCAATGTAACCTTTACTTCCACTTGAGT
>NC_136624.1:5277236-5605049 GCF_933228915.1 Telmatherina bonti
TAAATTACAAAAAAGTGTCTTATATCACTGGATTGTAATTTAGCACGTTTTAAATTATTGTTCATTATTTTAGTCTCCAGTTATCTGACTGTAATAAATTCTACCTTTTCTTTAATGAAAGCCGATGAAGACATCTGGAGGACGACTGGAATGAAATTCATTTGTGGTTATTGGACACAAATATGTGTGTTTATACATAAAAATAAATAAATAAATGGTCTGGCTGGTGTGGTACCTACACCAGAGCTCTGCTGCTCATTATTTTCTATCAGGAGCGCAAGGGATTCTGGGATAGGAGAGGGTGCAAAGGATACATCTCTTGTATCCTTTGTTTTAAGTTAATCTGGAGCCAAACGAAGTGCGGATTTGAAGGGTGGACTCGAAGGAGCCTTTAAATTGGGACAGCACTTGGCGGGCTACGATGACGCATGCAGCCGACGAATCCGCACTTCGACGTGTGCAGAACCTGAATTGGGAAACACCCTTGGTCATGCCCTGCCTTCCTGGCTCTACTTGCTCTCACTCAGTTTATCCTACCTCTCCAACCACAGCTGCACCTGGCTAATCAGATGAACACACACCTGCTGTCCATCTTACCTATTGCTCAGCCTGTTCCCTCCATTACAGCAGTCACCGGTCTGTCAACAAACTCTGTTTCCTGAATCCCTTCTGAGGTTTGTTTTGCTTTTAAAAACCATTTGGATTACTCAAACTTTCTGCATCATAAGTCCTTAAAAACATTACAGTTTGGAGTGACTTTGTCATGTCCTGCCTCTCTGGTGTCCCCTGCTCTGTTCCTGCTCATGTCCTCCCTCTCGGCATGCAGCTGCACCCAGTGATTACACACCTGTCCATCATTTCATCAAACTCTCCTGGTTTAAAACTAAGTTGCTGCATCACCCATTAGACAACATTCCCCTGTGATGTGAAGTCCACACCAGCTTGCCCACTCTGGCGCAGTCAGTCTTTGAGACCTTTATCAGCTTTTGAGTCCTTCTTTACATCATGACTCACACATCTGTGTGTGTCAGGTGTTAAAGCACTGCGCGCATGTAAGTAACTACACTGGATATTTAAACATGACCCAAATTTCAGACCAGATTTATGGTGTCTTCAGCTCCATACTGCAGATGATCGAAGTATCTTTCGTCTGTTCAGTCCTTTCAATATTGATAACTTGAAAGAACCAATATAGTGATGCTGACAATGTACAAAACCTGGATCAATGCAGTGTTTTTGTTTTTTGTTTTTTAAGTCTATGGTCCACCAGGAGTATTTCATTGTTGAGCTTGAGAATCTGGCCAGATTCCTGTGGTGGAAAATACTCTGGTCTTGAGAAGTTGTAATACATCTAAGAGTCAACTGTCTTCTTACAATGAACATTTTATTATAAACTAATACAAGCACACGCTGGAGCTTGGAGAGAGAACTGTCTCTGCAGATGCTGAAGTAACACCCAATTATAAACCATGCTTAACTCCTCCTAGTTGCTGAGCACACCATATGAAACAATCATTATCTCTTATTTAAGACTAAACTGAACTCACTAAGCATCAATCACTCACTATATTACTTTATTACCTTTAACCTCTAACCTTTAGACAACTGGTCAACCAAGCAGCTGACAAAAACCGATGCCCTGCAGGAAACTCTTCCTGTCTCAGACTTTGTCTGCACATTCCAGACAAGGATCATATAACTTAAAGAAAGCTTTGTGCATAGACACAAAACACAGCAGGATCACAGCAAATCAATGCATATATGTCTAATACTTAATACAAACCAAACTCATAACAATTTTCCCCCAACATTCCCCAGTTTACTTGCGTATTTGAGGATTGTAAAGTCATGTGATAGCTGGTGCATGTGTGGGCGTTGAATGAGAACAATTGACAATGAATTTTTTGTCCATGACTTCTGGCATCGACTGAGACCTTTTACCTGATGACTTGGTTCCTCTGCCTACTATTTCACACATGATTGATTAGACATGACATGAACAAATTCTTCTGAGTGGCTTTTTGCAAATAAGAAATGAAAATCAAGTTGCATTTGTGAGCTCTCATCTGCAAGTTATATTAAAATGATTCTGCAGACCATATGCTGCCTTCAAGTGACCTGTCATTGTCTGACGGCCATTTCAAGTATCTATAGTATTGACACCAAGGCTTGCATTGGTGTCATTTGATACAGCGTGGTAATGTGTTTTTATCTTTTTATTTTTGCAGAGGAATTTGGGGGTTAAAAATCCAAAGTAAATGAAAACCAGCCATAAGTGGGTTTTTGCTTTTGTTTAGCTATTTTGCCCCAGTATTGGATCAATATCAAATTTTGCAGGATCTCCCAGCCCTATAGCTCAGTTATTGTTTTACCACAAGATTTTTTTTTTTTTTTTTTTTTGTGCGCAAATATGGTGTTTTCACTGTTGAAGCATGGATACAGAGCCACCTTGTGGAACGTTTACCCAAGCCAAATGAAACCTGGAACACTATGTTAGAGTAATGCTCTTCAAGGTGTCCAGTATAATCTGCTCGGGCCACATAACCTTCAGCTCAGTCAGCCGCAGCTGTTGCATCAGGCCTAACCAGTGGAGGGAAGTGAGACGATTCTTTACGTTATGTTACATGATAGCAGGTATCATTTCAGAGAGCAAGTGCACCTCTTACTGCTTGTGTGTCAAGAGGATGATGCAAAATGTTGTTTCAAAGAATCAAAGTCTAATGGTTTCCAATTTTTTTTTATTGCAAGAAATATCATTTACTCTGATCATTAAATGTGTATCAAGTAAGTTGATCCTAAGTTGTTTTTAAAAACATGATCCACCAGTCACTCTGTAAGACATAAAGCCTTAAACAGAGAAAATATTTTAAAATTAAATGCAACATTGCCGTTGATATTTGAGATGCTGGCATGTTCATTAGAGTAGCATTTGGGCCACCCCACAACACATTTACGATGTGGCGGTAAAGTCCATTAAACCCCCCCCCCCCCCAAAAAAAAACATAAAGTTATTTCTTTAACATTTTTCCCCTTCCAATTTTATATTTACAGTTAGTTTCCCTTCTTGTAGAAGTGGATCAATGGGCAATCACAAAAGTCATCACTTTCCAAAAGGATAGTTATTGGATTAGCTGAATCATCGACACGACACCTATGCCTTGAAACGTTTCTTTGCAGACAAAAAGTTAAGATTGCTCATTTTATACATGGTCCTTACTTTAAGTCAGCAATGTAACCTTTACTTCCACTTGAGTGGAATCTGTCAAATTAGGACACCAAAAGCTCAAATTTCTCAGTTTCAAGTGACTTATTGTGACTCGAGCCAATGAGGATGTTTAAAATTGGCAAGATAGCCACTTCTCTCCACAACATTAATTCGGCCTTCACCCTGTAAGCAGAACAGGTTTACTCTATTGAGGTTCATATAAATTTAGGAACCACCAACACATTTGAATTGGGGAAAAAAATTAAATTACAAACCTCTTGAATCCCAAGAGTTCTCAGAGGTATTGGTTCCCCAGCAACGAAGACCTTTTTGATTGTAGACATCTGGTGGGAGAGGAAAGAACACCTTGCAACTATCCAGCTTTGGGGCAACAGTCAAGAGACATACACAAGCCTCAGTCACTTCATCCTCTATCGAAACAAAATGGCCTCGCTTGATATCGTTGTTTGTTTGTTAGGGGGGGAGCGTGGCTTTCCTCAGTTCTTCAGACACTGTCACTGCTGATGCTCTGAAAAAGTTGTTTGTATGTTGACATGAATGAAATATGGTGGTGCGGTCCCTTTGATGGTGTAGCCTGGCAGCCAATAGCTCCCAGGTTCTGGAAGTCTGAAATTCCTCAGTCAGTCATTTTAGCTGACTGAGGTCCCTGATGGCACTACAGTAACCTTGTTGTGTTTTGTTGTTTTGGGAGTTGCGTCATTTTGGGGGAATTCCTTCACAAAGACCTAGGAGCTATTCAGCACTTCCACAATCGCCAAATGGAGGTGAAGGGGGGGGGGGGGGGGTGTAAGGTGTTGATGGCTTTGATGAAAGCACGTCTCAGAGACATCCTGAGGAAAAAAGAAAAACCACACGTTAGTTTGAACTGATTACACATTATAGGTGCTATTAACCTACAATACCAAGTTTCTTGACCAAGTCAATAGTAAAGTGAACTTGGCAGTTTCCCCAAAAGTGTGCCATCATTTACAGACCAAACAGGAAATTAAAAGAAAAAAACCCTCTGAAACACTTTCCATTTTTATGTCAAAGTTGTTTTACTGCAAACAAAAGACTAGTTTAGGCAGTTACAGAAAATATTTGTTTTAAAAGTTAACTTTTTAAGTTAAACTAGTGCATTCTTTCACATGTTAAAACCTCTGGTTACCTCTGATTTTCTCCTTTTCTACTGCCATTACTATGAAGAACTTCTTTTATATATGCACCCAAAGGCTAGCTAAATTGCTTGCACTCATGATTCCAATTTGGCAATTTACAATTGTTTCCCAAAGCAAGAAATAAAGGAAAGACAAGGGATTAAAATTCAATACACCTGATTCAGGTCAAAAAATTAAGTGGGGACATGGATTGGACCACCTTTAACTTTTGGGTGAACGTCTAAATTGTCTAATTACACATGACAATAATGAACTTCTCCATCTGCTTAGAATGACTGAGTGTGAGTGTATTGTTAACGTAACACAAGTAGTCAGAAAAGATGCTGAAGTGTTTCAGTTGTGGTTCAAGAGCTGCAACAGAAATCCTTACAGCCCATGTATCTTTATGATTTCACAATTTAAAATGTCGAACTTTACATTTTAAGACTCTTCTACTGTGTTAATTACCAAATAGCTGATTTTGTAACTGAATTTATCTTGTGTTGCTTATCATATTGCATATTAATTCAAATTATATTGTGCAAATACTTTTTTTTTTTTTTCCCCATGTACCCGAATATGTTGTTTTACATAAACCGCAACACTGCCACCATTTCTGCTGGCCATGTCAAGGAAATTTGTGTAAGACACATGTCTATTGCATTTCAACATGTTGTAGCCATCCAAGTGAAGACCACCTGCAACAAACGAGCCGCATAGATGGGTTTTGGTAAAACACATTATGTCAGCTAAGCAAATTGAGGTGTTTTTTTTATGTCTTCAATGTGAGATCGACATTGGCTTGTCTCATGGTCTAGGTGGCAGCAGTAACCTTGGAATTGGCGTAGATTTTCTTTTTATAAGAAGAGAGAGATGTGAATTTGAAAAGAGCTACATAAGCCATACCAGCTTCAAAGACTTTCATTAGCTATACCATGGCAGCTTGTGTCGTTAGGCCCTGGGTTTTGTGAACAGTACAAGAAAATGCTAGCTTCACAGGGCACAGTCTTCAAACAACTCCTGTCCATTTCAGATTTTCCTCTAATCTTTCAAAGTAAATTAGATTGTCATAGTTTGTGGGTCCAGCTGCTGTTTGATTATCCATCTTCAGGCTAAGTTTCGTAATACGCTAATTAACCTCACAAGTTACAATACTTACCAGTGTACCAAAAGCACCGTTTACCAATCCATGTTGGATGTTAATATTACTGATTAGCATTACACGAGCTCCCTCTGCAACTTTGAATGTATCAGGGAACTCATTTTGTCGTCCTTCACAAGGCGTATCTTGTTGTACCAGTCTACCGCTTCGTAAGTCTTTTTGGAAGTCTTCTGCGTTTATGCAAATAATGTTGTAATGTAACAAAGAGTGCTGTGCTCCTCAACTAACTTATTTGTAGGAAAGATATGCAGGACATGTGCGGGACAGTGTTGTGGTTTAGTGATGACTTGTATCAACTTGCGGTCATTTTCAGATCGCTCATCTTTTTTCTGTAACCCCGAATCCCATTTAGCAATTCTGGAAAGTCAACGTCGCCTTTTTGATGCATGATCTCAGAGTGATCAATTGGAAATGTGTCTGCCATAGGTCAATCTGAGATGGGTCATATACACAGGGGTTTAGCCTGTTGCACTGGTCGCAGCTGATGAAAATATCCAACAGCTAGGACTGACATTTCTCCAAAAGGTCTGTTAACACCTTTGATCTGTTGGAGTCGAGCAACTACATAGGCAAAGAGCTATTTGAAAAACCATTGATATTTCATCAATGACAATGATTTTGGCCTGAACAACTCAGCTCTAACTTCATCTAGTTTGTTACAGAGTCCTTTTAATGGGGGGTTTCAAACTGAGGCAAGCAAAGGAGAGAGTGTAACGTCATACCACCGATGCCGAAGGCTGGCAGTGAAAGCGCTCAGCAGAACAGTAGGGCTAAACATGTCAGCTTCCTCTGAATTTCTTGGCAGTCTGCTCAGAACTTTTGTTACCTCTGTGTGAGTACATTTAATCAAGTGAGATTTACCTGTTCCTGCACCACCATTGATATAAAAAAAAAAAAATTAAAAAAAAAAAAAACAGCTGTGGACTGATGCACAGACATGGTTAATGCACAAATAGAACACACAGGCCTGCTTCTGGTTCAAGTTTTGATACATTTTCCTAAGAGTGGTTGCATCGATTGCAGGGGGCTCTGTGATGACTGAATTCTGTTGGAGCAGCGGGACAAAGGTCAGACACATTTTCTTGCTCATTTTCATTAGTTTGCTCCCTTTCCTGCAGATCATCATCACATGGCAACCTCACAACTTGTGATTTGGGGGCAAGATTACACCATTCATCGACTGGGTTGTTCTGGTTTTGCTCAAATTCGTCAAAGGCGTCTTCAATCTCTTCACTGTTTTCTCAGACTTGTCATGATTTCTTCTATATGTTTAACGTTTTCGCAACACTTTAAACCTGGTTGGTCGACACAGCCACCTAAATAAAAAAAATTGTATGTAGGAAAATTGCTTTTTAAGTCTAACTCTGATCTGTATGGAAGGTACATTGAGAATTTCTTGAAACTGTTCAGGAATCTTTTGCGGTGAACAATGGTAGTACCTTATGATAGCAGGCTTCTTATATTTGCGCCTCTGTACATATTCTAGGTCATTGAGCAGACAACTTTCTGGAAGAGAAGTGAGGTAGGATGTTACTATGGCCACAAACTTCAAAGCTGCTGCCAGCTGAACAGGGACGGGGTTGGGAGCCGCCATACAGTCAATGTAGTACCGTGTGACTGAATGAATCACAAAGAAATCTTCATCAAAACTGTCCATACCTGCTGGGTCCATGGTTGGCGGGTTCATTCTGTCGTGGGGATACTGGAGGTGAAGACCCATATGCAGAGACGCCAGGCGGGAATGTAAAATCAAGCTTTTTCTTTTTTTTTTTTTTTTGTTTTTTTGTTTTTTCATAGGCAGGAAACCGGGACACGGGACTTAGTAAATGCAATGAACCTGCACAGAAGAACAGAAAACTAAGGGTATAAATACACAGGGACAAAACAAGACACAGGTGAGGTGAATGAACTAACACATGTGAAACCAATTAACAGAACGAGGCCAAACAAGACAAGAAACAAAATAGGAAACCAGAACACACATCCTGACACTTTCATCAAACCACTACACCACCTTAGCAGCAACCTGGCAGTAATTTTTTTTTTGCCACTGACCTGTTGGTGAACTAAAACAGGACCATAAACTGAAAAGTACGCAGTTTCTTTTCATTTCTGGTCTTAGAGTGCCATCTAGTGGCGATGAAAGTAAATGCTCATGTTTCATTCATTTTAGGTGCTGTTAATAGGTGCTAAAAAAAATAAATAAATAAATAATTAAAAAAGCCTCAGCTGATACTATGCTGATTCAGGATGAGAACCTGGGCCTTGTACACTTCTATACACGTGTCGCTGTGCACCCTGATAAAGCAGTCTGCAGCTCATTATGCACAAAATGGACTAATTATTGAGTTGAATTTCTGTTTTCAATCCCAAAACAACTGAAAAATATGCAAAAACAAAGTGGAAAAACAAAGTCCAGCCTGGCGGCAGAGACGAACGGGGTTGACTTGGCCCTGGGGGACGGCCGGGAGGCCGAGACAACGGGGGCAGGCCTGGTTCTGGGGGACGGCCAGGAGGCCGAGACGATGGGGGCAGGCCTGGCTCTCCTGGACCCCCTCGGGATCTCAGGACAGAGAAGGTGGACGGGTTCTGGGCGCTGGCGTGGGAGCCTGCAGCGCCGGGGAAGTGGACCAGGGCTGGGACGCAGGCGGCGTGGACCAGGGCTGGGATGCAGGCGGGGACACTGGAGACGGGGGACAGTGGAGCAGGCGGGGACACTGGAGACGGGGGACAGTGGAGCAGACGGGTACACTGAAGACGGGGACACTGAAGCTGGAGTCATGGGTAGTAACCTGACCCCAGAGACGAGGATAGACCTGGGGCTAGGCGAAAAAACTGCCACGTACTGTTTGGCCTGCTCCAACAGATCGTCCATCCCATCCTGCTCCAGACACCAGGGGTTAGCGGTCACTACCTCCACAAACCTCTTGGCTGCTCCCAACTGCACATGAATGGGATAGTGACCGGCCGTGAAATCAATAAACTCCTTGGTTGCTATATGTACTACCGAGAACTCCATCTCCTCTGAGTCCATTTCTGCTGGGTCCGTGTCAAGGTGGCGGTGGGGAAGGTGAAGGTGTGGACCCAAATGCAGAGAAGAGGGAACTGGGATGCAGGTTTGAGACGGATTTTATTCTTAACAGAGGAACTCAGGGAACAAAGCACAACAAAATTATCCCGCAACCAAAACGGAAACTGAGGGGTATATATATACTGGGGAACCAAACAAGAAACAGGTGTACTGAATGAACTGAAACAAGACCAGGTAAACTCAATGAACAGGAAATCAAAAAAGCTAAACAACAAGAGAACCAAACAGGAAAAACTTAAAAATGAAACTAAGGCACAGCACAAACCACATCATGACACCAAATATTTTTATAATTGGTGAATTGCCCCTTCCGGGTCGGGAGTCAGGTCCTGCCTCAAGTGGAGGAGTTTAAATATCTCGGGGTCTTGTTCACGAGTGAGGGAAGGATGGAGCGCGAGATCAATTGGCGCGGCGTCTGCAGTAATTCGGACTCTGCGCCGGTCTGTCGTGGTAAAGAAGGAGCTGAGCCAGAAGGCGAAGCTCTCGATTTACCAGTCAATCTACGTTCCTACCCTCACCTATGGTCATGAGCTGTGGGTCGTGACCGAAAGAATGAGATCTCGTATACAAGCGGCTGAAATGAGTTTCCTCTGCAGGGTGGCCGGGCTCTCCCTTAGAGATAGGGTGAGGAGCTCGGTCATCCGGGAGGAGATCAGAGTAGAGCCGCTGCTCCTCCGCATCGAGAGGAACCAGTTGAGGTGGCCCGGGCATCTGGTCAGGATGCCTCCTGGACGCCTCCCTGGTGAGGTGTTCCAGGCACGTCCCTCTGGGAGGAGACCCCGGGGAAGACCCAGGACATGCTGGAGGGATTACATCTCTCGACTGGCCTGGGAACGCCTCGGGATGCCCCCGCAGAGTTGGCAAATGTGTCTGGGGAGAGGGAAGTCTGGGCTTCCCTGCTTTGGCTGCTGCCCCCACGACCCGACCCCGGATAAGCAGCAGAAGATGGATGGATGGATGGATTTTTATAATGCTATTTAACAAAGACATAAGATAACTATAACATAAATGTACAAATGAATTTGGTACTAACATGTTTGTTGATGCATTTGGATTAATCTTAATCCTGTCAAATAACAAATCAATCAAATATAAAAAAGAAATACAGTTTTACAAAGTCTGAAAATAAACTATGGTATAGGCAGCATGATACTATGCGGCATCTATGTATATGATGTCTATGGTGCTCCAACTACAGCCATTCTCCATTGCGTTGGTGTAGCCGTGTTTCCCACCATGGCCTCTGTGTACTGTTCCTCGCCATGACTCATACGCCACCACGTGTTGCTGCTTGATTCTCCATGTCACGGTCTCTCTGTGTCCACCTAGCAGAAGGCACAAAAATGGATCCACCAGCCAATCCCTACCCAGCTGGCCTGGGCATCTCATGTGTTTCTAATATAACTGTTTGTAGGATATAGAGAGTTTTGACCCCTGGTATTTTAATGCTTGCTAAAGTTTCATTTGAACCTGCAAAAAAAAAAAAAAAAAGAAAAAAGTCAAATCTCACCACTAAATATTACTTATTAATCCATGCTCCTTATATCAAATCAAACATGCAACTACTTCCACTTGAGGAAAGTCTTTGGAATTGAGGAAAAGGCCAAAGGTTGAGCTGGTAAGCGTCCGGAGAGTCATTATCACTCAGAGCCTTGTTCAGGGTTGGAAAAATAGCTGCTTCCCTCCACATTGAAATGATGATCCAGGCTTTACCAGTACACAGAATTAAACAGGCTTACATGAAGAGGCTGAAGATCAAATAATAAAATGATCTTTGACCAATAAGTTTTCAAACCTGTTTAATCCTGAGAGTTTGCTGAGAGATTGTTTCCCCAGCATTAATGACTCTTTTGTTTTAAGATATCTGATCGGGGAGGAGAGAATTGAGACCTTCCAACAATCCTTGGACCAGATTTAGGCATTAGAGACTTCCACCAACCTCAGTCACATCCCCTCCTATTGAGAACTGGCCTTGCTTGATGTCACTGATATTGGTCACCTCTTCAGACACACACACACTGCTGATGCATGGAAGAAGGTGATTTGTTTCCTGATGTAGATGAAATATGGTGGCCTGGTTCTTTTCACTGTGTAACTTTGCTGCAGTAATTCCCTGTTTCCAGAAGTTTAGAAAACCTTTTTTGGTTGATGTGGTTCCATGACTTACTGCAACCACTTAGTTTTAGTGGTTATGGGGGTCACTTGATTTCACGCAAAATCCCATGCAGTGATGATTGTGCTGTCTGCCACAGTGAGGATAGCTAAGTGTAGGTGTGGTGGCAGGTAATAAGAGGTGGCTGGTTTGCGATGTCAGACAAGTTAGTTCAAACATGACTGTTGTGTTTGCAGAAAAAAGCTCAGGTGCTGCAAGTGGACTGTTACTGTGGATTCAATTGAGAGTAATGTGTCTTAAAAGTCAATCTACTCTTTGGATAAACAAGCAGCGCCCAAGTTTGGTCCTCTAGATTTACTATCTTACAAATTTCTTTAAGATGCAGAGATGTTCGCAAGTTTGTTTGTTTTTTTTCTGTTTTGTTTTTTTTCCTTTTTGCAAGTCTTATTGCTCAGTTTAAGTCTCATGTCACTATCAACTGTAATAAGTAATCTGCTGTGTGACACCTGCTGTCTCTTCTGCATAAAAGACTGCATTTTAATATGCACAGAATTCAAAGCCTGTACTCGCCCTCCATCTACCAGCTTTTTGAAGCAGCTCTGTTTTGCTTTCACAGAAACATCCTGCTGGAAATCATCCCGGATTATTTCTTTACTGAATTTAGAAAACCTGTAGATCAGTGTTTTTAAATTCTGGTGCTCAGGCCCCTCAGCCCTGGATGTTTTGGACATGATGGTGTGGTGATAAACACTCCTTAATTACTTTTTTTTGTTGAATCAATACATGTCTGATTATTTTTATAAAATGTACATGTTTTGAATAATATTTTCCAAAGAAATAGAAATGCTTCCAACTGTGTAAATTCTCACAGGTTATTTTCTTATAGCTTGCAGTCATGTGAAGAATCATTCTTGCTGTGCATTTCTGGCATTCACATTGCCTCAAGGTTTCCTGCAGACTGTCAGTCATGGCGCTGAGCATTAATGAGGTCTAAGGCCTTCGCTGAAAGTTGCATCCCTGACCCACCTCATGTGTACAGCTTAATTAGGGCTGAAACACATGTGGGTTGTGCATCCTGATGCTGTTGAAATTTCCTGGTAAACATACACACAGGAACAGTATTCACTGTAGCAGGAACATGGGAACTTTGCCTCAGTTTTATGTGTCTGCCAACATGTGCATTTTGGGACAAATATTGAACTGCACCAGGGTCAGCTGAAGGAAAACGACTCTCTGAGCTGCGGCAGCGGTAATTCCAGCGTTATGTTCCATATCATTACATTAAGGTAATCTCCAACAAGCAAGATCTACTGAAAATCTGCAGGTACTAAAACGTGTGAAAACTCACTGCACATGCACTGACGGTTACATCTTTCTAAGGTGCAAAATAGTAGCCTGGCACGCCAGACTGGACTTCTCCATACATTCAACACAGAGCTACACAGGTCATTAATGTCTTCTGTACTGCACGCCATGTTTACTTTCTTCTTTTGCTCTTCTGAACACTTCTGGACATTGTAGGCTGCCGCTTTACTGACGTCACGTCCCCCATTTTTCTGACTGGTTCACTCCACGCTTGTTCGTCCCGCCCTAGAAATCCGTTGATGCAAGTGAGTCCCCAGACTCTACGCTGGCGCAGAGAGAGAGTCTGGCTTGCCAGGCTAACAAAATAGCACGTCTCCCTTGAGTCTCTGCTGTATTAAAAATTAAAAACAGGGTGTTTACACACTATTTTGGTGGCAGGAGAAAATGTAAATTAATCTAGCACCTGTAATGTGAGCTATCAAACCTGAGAGCAATGATGCTGATAGAAACTGTGTCTATATTTAACGTTCAGACAGTCTGTGTGTGTAATTGCACACATGGCCGCAGTTATTGTCATCTTCCCTCCAGAAAATGAGCCACTAGCAGCATTAGGACCCCCAAGGAGTGGGACAAGCCAGGGGCAGCCATCCCTCAACCAGGGCTCTCAGCAACTGTAGCCGGCCCCAGAGGGCATCCACCACACACCAAGGAAAGGGAACGGGAGCGAAGAAAGGTAGAGGGAGCAGAAGGAGATCCAAGATACAAGGTGCCCCCCGTTGTAACTTTTTCCCAAATTCTCTCTGAGTTTAAATGTGTGGCAGTCAGATTACTTTGCCGCATGGCAAGTTCGGAGAGAAAACATGACCTACAGCAAACCACAAAACGTGCTTGTTGTTACCTGCCACTCATTTACACAATCACTCCTAGTAAATCACCCACAAACTGTGGTTTAGCCCCACACGCAGAATTCTAGATAGCACATGCAAAATACTACATGCAGATTGGGATCTTAGATCTGGTCCTTAGTTTAACTTTAATATAGCTGAAACGTAATTTGCAGAAGACAAATGCAAAGAGCAGCCTATTAAATGTTTCACGCACATCTGCTGCATTTAATGAGCCATGCACTGAGATGTCTTTTTTTTGTAATGCAGAGCAAAAATATGCGCTCATGCACTCTATGTGTCATGGCTGTGAACAACAAATCTATTAGGTGACACTGTCATAGTGAGACAAAGGCAAAGGTGAGTTGATCAGTGCTTATCTAGATCATGGCAAAGTGGCTTTTCTGTTGCTTCAAACCAGGGCTTCCTTGCTCAGATGCTAGTATTCTTTGGCAGGCCGTGAATTTAGTGCGTCTTGTCAGCTCAGAGTAAGAATTACTGCTCAATGTTCCTCGACAGTGCTGAGCTGGTGGCTTCATCTGTTCTGACAGGCCCTGGACTGTGTGTGATGATGAGAGACAGCTCCGGGGTTGGGGCTCAGCACCGGCCCTTCAGCTGACAATGTGAATTATGGAGACCCAAAGGAGCAACAGCATGCATCAGCAGACCCCCACTTCTATTAATCCTTCCCTCAGAGGTTCCACGCCAGAGACCTCAGTCATACCTTGTTGTTGCTCAAGACCACTTCAGACAAAGGCGGCAAGATGATGTTGGCAATGTACGCAGGTGCTCCACTGATTCTGCATCTTAGCTGTTCCTCTAAATAAAACTCTGTGTATACAATTTTCTTGATGGCAATAAATAGAATCACACTGAAAATTAGTTTATTATGCTTTAAGGAAAGCTTTAGTATTACGTAGCACTGCATACTGTACAGTATTCCTCCATCTCAATCTTCTTTCTTACTGTATCCCTTCAACTTTTTTCCATATATCCATGTTTGAGCCACAGAAATGACGTGCTCAGGAAAGAGACCCAGATGATCCCTCCCAGTAAGACTCTCCCAGTTTCGACAGGTCCCCAGGTGTTCCTAGACCATGTTCCAGATAACCACATTGCTAAAACCCCAGGAGAAATCCTGATCTGTCTTAGCAGACTTGGGACTGGATGGGCATAAACTAGTCTGCACATCGAGATAAATGTTCTTTAGAAATGAATGTATGTTGATCTTTGACAGGGTGTACTTGCATTATTATGGAATGAATGTTATTTTAGTTAAAGACAGTCTCAAAATGACGACAATAATCGGTTAGCGCAATATTATCATCTTTCGCAATAATTTGAGACAATTAATTGCATGGCAAAATTTCTTAATGTCACAGGCCTAACAGACAGAAAAGTTGACATAAAAAAAGAAAAAAAAAATTTTGAAGATAACTTTTCTAGACTGATACATTTCAGATGAGGTGCATTGTTAAAGATTGTTCTGTCAAACAACAGGAAAGAATTGGCAGCTTGGTTGCCAATTTGGTTGCAAATTACTGTAAAATTAACAGCTGTTGCTAATTTTAGTTTGCCGCTGTTCATGTAAACAGCATAAAACTGTTTTTTTTTTTTTTCACTTTACAGTAAAATACAGACAAAATGTTTAGCAGTGAACTAATGCATATTTACAGGATTTTACTGTATACCTCTGTACAAATACAACACATACGATTGTAAAAGTTATTAAGGACTGCCAGCAAAAAGGACAACAATGTTTTTGTTTCTTTACTAAATCTTGTAATAAGTTAAACTATTGCATGGCATTCTTGCTAAAAAAAAAAAAAAAAAAAAAAAGTTACATATTTTTAATACATTGTAAAAAATATTACTTTTGAAATAAGTTGAAATTTTAAAAATGCTGATTAAGCTTTTTTTTTTTTCAAAACTTCTCTCTTTATTAAACTTATGAATAACTTTGAAAAGCTTTCTTTAAAAAACAAATAGCCTGAGACGTGTTTATAGGAAAAGCTCAAATTTCAGCCATTTTAAAATAAGTAAACTTCAATAAATGCAGTAGCATGAACACTTGGCACAAATAAAAACACAAAATATGATCAATATTAGTATCTAAAATGCCACATGAATAAAATCAATGAAAATGACAAAACATACATAAAATTATGAGGTAAAAAATAAAGTTATTTAGGTAAATAAGTAACTTTATAACACATGCGTGCGTGTGAGTGTGTGTACGTGGCGATCTCTCCAATCTTCTTTGACAGAATTTTTCCTTGTTCAGGCTTGGTGCCCCTGTCAGGATTGATGCCTGAAAAACAAGTGTGTGCAGAATTGGTATATAGGTATTTATTAAAGTTTACTCACTACTAAAAATACAACAAAGTCTATTGTCGTAACAAGAACAACGCTATGTTACTACATGAAGTGTAGATAATGTTACATTTTAGCCTTTTTATTAACAGTTATGCATTGTCACCTGCAATCCATATGGAAAACTGATTCATAGACTCCCCTCCCTGAGCCGCCACCTTATCGTGGTGGAGGGGTTTGTGCGTCCCGAAGCTCCTAGCAGCTATGTTGTCGGGGGCTTGACGCCCCTGGTAGGGTCACCCATGGCAAACAGGTGTCTAAGGGAGGGACCAGACCAAGCACGGCTCATCGACCTCTGTGATGACGTCAAACCTGGGCATAAATGTTCCCTTGCCCGGACACGGGTTACCGGGGCCCCCCTCTGGAGCCAGGCCTGGGGGTGGGGTATGAGATTGAGCGTCTGGTGGCCGGGCCTTTGCCCATGAAGCCCGGTCAGGCTCAGCCCGAAACGGTTACATGGGCCCCACCTCCCGTGGGCTCACCATCTGCGGGAGGAACTGTAGGGGTCGGGTGCAATGTGAGCCTGGTGGCAGCAAGGGGCGGGGACCCTGGCGGTCTAGATATAGTTGGGCTCACCTTGACGCATGGCTTGGGCTCTGGAACCAGTACCCTCGAGAGGGGCTGGACCTTCTTCCACTCTGGAGTTGCTCATGGTGAGAGGCGCCGAGCAGGTGTGGGCATTCTCATCAGCCCCCAGCTTGGTGCCTGCACGTTGGGGTTTACCCCGGTGGATGAAAGGGTAGTTTCCCTCCGCCTCCGGGTGGGGGGACGGGTCCTGACTGTTGTCTGTGCTTATGCACTGAACAGCAATTCAGAGTACCCACCCTTTCTGGAGTCCTTGAAGAGAGTGCTGGAGGGTGCTTCTTCTGGGGACTCCATTGTTCTGCTGGGGGACTTCAATGCTCACGTGGGCAATGACAGTGAGACCTGGAGGGGAGTGATTGGGAGGCATGGTCCCCCCCCCCCCCCCCCCCCCCCCCCCCCCCCTCTGAACCCAAATGGTGTCTTGTTATTGCATTTCTGTGCTCGTCCTGGATTGTCCATAACAAACACCATGTTCCAACATAAGAGTGTCCATATGTACACCTGGCATCAGGACTCTCTGGCCTTCAGGATGATGATCGACGAGTATCATCGGACCTTCAGCCATGTGCCTTGGACACTCGGGTGAAGAGGGGGGCGGAGCTGTCAACTGATCACCACCTGGTGGTGATTTGGTTCAGAGGAGGGTTGAGGACACCAGTCAGATCTGGCAGGCCCAAACGTGTCATGAGGGTCTGCTGGGAACGTCTGGCTGAATCCCCTGTCGAGCCACCTTCAACTCCCACCTTCAGCAGAGTTTCAACCATGTCCCGAGTGAGGCGGGGGACATTGAGTCTGAATGGGCTGTGTTCCGTGCCTCTATTGTTAAGGCGGCCAGCCGGAGCTGTGGCTGTAAGGTCGTTGGTGCCTGTCGTGTCGGTAGTCCCAGGACTCGTTGGTGGACAACAGCCGTGAGGGATGCTGTCAAGCTGAAGGAGGACTCCTATCGAGCCTTCTTGGCCTGTGGGACTCTAGAGGCAGCTGATGGGCGGCTTCGGCTCTCGCCAAGGCAAAAACCCGGGCACGGGAGGAGTTTGGTGAGGCCATGGAGAAAGACTTCCGGACGGCTTCGAGGAGATTCTGGTCCACCATCCAGCAGCTCAGGAGGGGGAAGCAGTGCTCCATCAACACTGTGGAGGTGGGGAGCTGCTGACCTCAACTCAGGAAGTTGTGGGTCAGTGGAGGGAATACTTCGAAGACCTCCTCAATCCTACCAACACGTCTTTCGATGAGGAAGCAGAGCTGGGGGACTCAGGGGTGGATTCTCCTATATCTGGGGCTGAAGTCGCTGAGGTGGTTAAAAAGCTCCTTGGCGGCAAGGTCCCGGGGGTGAATGAGATCCGCCCGGAGTTCCTTAAGGCTCTGGATGCTGTGGGGCTGTCCTGGCTGACACGCCTCTGCAGAATTGCGTGGACATCAGGGACAGTGCCACTGGACTGGCAGACTGGCAGAGGTCCTACCTCAAGTGGAGGAGTTTAAATATCTCGGGGTCTTGTACATGAGTGAGGAAAGGATGGAGCGTGCGGCGTCTGCAGTAATGCGGACTCTGCGCCGGTCTGTCGTGGTGAAGGAGTTGTTGAGCCAGAAGGTGAAGCTCTCGATTTACGTTCAATCTACATTTCTACCCTCACCTATGGTCATGAGCTGTGGGTTGTGACCGAAAGAATGAGATCTTGTATACAAGTGGCTGAAATGAGTTTCCTCCGCAGGGAGCCGCTGATCCTCCGCATGAAGAGTAACTAGTTGAGGTGACTCGGGCATCTGGTCAAGATGCCTCCTGGATGCCTCCCTGGTGAGGTGTTCTGGGCACGTCCCTCTGGGAGGAGACCACAGGGAAGACCCAGGACACGCTGGAGTGATTATATCTCTCAGCTGGCCTGGGAACACCTCGGGATCCCCCACGCAGAGTTTTCAAATGTGGCTTCCCTGCTTAGACTGCTGCCCCCGTGACCCGACCCCGGATAAGTGGCAGAAGATGGATGGTTGGATGGACAATGGATTTCACCTTTGTCAATGTCTGGCTTATGTACTGCAGTTACAGTAGAAACTGCAGCATCCCACAGAGAGGTCCACAGCTTGCTCAAGTTTGAAAGTAAGATTGCAAGATGCCTTTTCATGGAGAGGAGGAAGAAGAGTGGAAGACCATCGCAACATGTTGAAGGAGACATGGCTGGGAAGAAGAGTAGAGGTCCCACAGCACCAGTTACACTTTCAAATATGCATTAAGACAGCACTGATCACTGGATTGCTATCATGACAAAAATGGGCTTGTACAAATACCCACGTTGTGTGGGTGTGCAGTGCACAAAGAGAGACCTACTTTTGCCTCACAGCTGAGAACTGTTTTAATTGTCACAAGCAGTAAGGCAAATACAACAGCATAAAACATTGATCAAATAAAACAGTTATTAAAAAAAAGTTGCATTGTTTAACATTGATACTACTGAGGTACTGTTTACAACTATTTCCTGAGTTGTTAACCCTCTATGGTACCATGTTGCCCTCAGGGAACAGACACATTCTTGCCTCATCACATCTCCACAATGCATTCCTTTAAAAGGGAAAACCGTATCGAACCTATAAGCATGCTTTAATTTTTCATGACCTTCCTGAAGCCATTTTGAAACCCTTTTTGGAGAGCATTTTCAGAGGTGACAAAAACTAAGTTTCGATAGCTTCATTCACTCCTTTTGTAGTCGAAACTTGTTAAAATGCAGCTGTTGCCCTAAGGAAACACTGTACCATTATGGAAAAATTGCATAATGTAAACCATGATGGATTCACTATGGCAGTATTAGATTTTGTTGGTCTACTTTTAGGTATATATGTCATGTTCAAAAGCATAACATTTTTAATCATTTTAATTATATTATATTATATTATATTATATTTATTATATTATAATTATTATACAGTCTATTAGTGAAGTTTATATATTTCTACCATTTCCACAGATTTTCATCCATTGACAGAATTAATTCAGCCTTACTCTATGCCGTTCTAAGGAAGAGGGTAAGAAATTAAACTTTCAGCAGTGCACAGTAACGATAATGTAGGACTAAGTAGTGGCACTGCATGCCCAAATTGGCTTGCAGGGTACAGGGCTGGGGAACCTTAATGGAGAAAATGGCAAACCATAGTGGAATCCAATTCAGCTGTAAAATGGAATGATAAACGTGCTATCCATATCCTGTCTACAGGTTGTTGGGGGCCTCAGCCCACCCAACAACCTCTGTCCAAAGAGGAGATAAAGGCAGAAAAGTAGATGTGAACGTTATTTTATTGTTAAATTAATAATCCATCAATCCACTCATTGCACTCTACTGGACAAAGATCAGGCTCAGGACGTAGTATCATTCCAGGATTATATTCCACATGCTGGATTTCACTCTCGTGTTGTACTGCATGGATTGCATGGACTGTGGCATCCAGAGGTAAGGTCAGTATAGTTTGCTGAAATTTAATGCTGAAGTTGCAGCTTATTTTTGCAATGAGAGGTAAATCCATAGCCGTGATTTAAAGTGGTAAAGTTGGTAAAGTTTAACATTATTTGTGATTATTAAAATTTTAGACTGAGCAGCTACTCGAGAAATTTTCAACTAATGGAAACAATTGTGGCAAACTATTGTAAATGAGATAATTTTTTCCCCAAAGCTTCCTTAAATGGCATTCCCAAGGGAGTATGAAGTGCTATTACTACTATAATCTTTTGAAAATGGGCTCAGCAAGCACTGAACCAGGATTTTTCACTCCTGGTTCTGGTGACTTGTTGCCTTCCATGTTTTTCAGCTCCAACATGTAACATCCAATCAGCTTATCCTTAAGCTCTGCAGAGGCATTCCCACCACCTGGATGTGCTGGTGAGTGGGCGAGGAGGGACTGTGACGTCCTCGGGTGGGTTTGGGGGGGATTGGGCCTTTGGTCTGGGGCAGGGGTGTCAGAATCCAGACCAAAGGAATCCAGTCCTCGAGGGCCGGAATCCGGCAGGTTTTTGTTGTTTCCCTCCACCAACACAGCTGATTCAAATCAATGGATCCAGCAGCTTCTTGTCAACCTGTTTGAGTGTCTGTCAGGTGTGTGTTGGAGCATGGGGACAGCAAAAACCTGCAGGACACTGGCACTCCAGGACTGCAGTTTGACACCCCTAAGTGAGCGTGTGTATGTGTGTGTGAATGAGTGTGTGGGAGGGGTGAGAGGGCCTTGGTGCCCGGGGAGCGCGGCAGGTGCACTGGGGTGTGGCTTGGCTGCCGTTCGGTAGCGGTCTGGGTGTCCTGGCTCTCCATTGGCGTGGGCTGTACCTTCTGCCTGCGGGGTGGGGGTTTGCCTTCGGGCTCTAGGGGTCCTGGGGCCCACACTCTGTCTGGCCTGGGTGGCCGGCGGAGCAGTCCGGGCCTGCTGGTGCCTGTTCCACCTGACCGTGGGGGGCTCTTCTTGGGCCCCCCCCTCTGCCACCTCCTGGGTGGATGCATGGCTGGCTCCGGAGTGGGGTGGTTGGGGGTCTGTGCTTGGGGACGGCCGCCAGCTGCCCGAACCTCGGGGTTCTCCTGGCCCTCCTCTTGTATGCGTGTGGGCGGGGTCACATTGACATGATTGCTCTTCTCTGAACACGTTCCACTCTGTATGTTCTGCATGTGACAGTCACTGAGTCGTCTGCAGGTTCATTTACTAACAATGGCTGGTTTTCTTCCTGTGTGTCTGATTTAGCTTGTAAAATCTTCTTTAGAGGATAATGTGTAATGCTAATTTATCATCAATTTCTAATGTATATATTTACAATATAAAATAACTTGTTACTGATTTCAATAGCTCAAAGTAGTTTCCCAGTTGTATTGTAACTGATCGAGGAAAAATTCTCATGAGGTAAATTTCAGTTCTTAAAAAATGTCTTATTTCACAGATATGGGTTATTCCCTTTTAATTACAGATGTTAACATAACAGCTGTGGCATTTTTAAGTTTGCAGCCTTGCAAATCACCCTTAGCTCATTAGCTTCAGCATCCTTTGCGCTGCATGTACTTAAGAGTGACCGAAGTTCCTTGTTGGTTGCGTTTCCCCGGTGATATTTAAAACATATCTCATTTTGTGTTACTTTAAGTATGAAATTCATTCTCATGCATTAGTTTTTATTTGGTCAGGTATTAGTCATTAAAACAAACCCTGAACCAATCCTCACCTGACCAACGGCTGGAATATTAGTCTGCATGGTACCAGAGCTGGTTTTCTGGTAAATCAACTTGACTGGAGAATTGCAAGCCATCAATGGATATTCAGTTTTGGGAATTAAAAGTTGCGATGACAGCTTTATACACAAAAAAAAATTGTCACATTATGTGATTCATACTTGCAGACATGGGTTTGTACTTGTTTTTCCAAGCATTCAAAGGGTAAACAGGGTTTCTCAGCTCTATATGTCGCGTCAGGTAAAGACCCAGCAACTAATCAGGAGCCGACCCAACACTGTTCGTGATCCTCCCAGGCAACAGACCATGCGGAGACTTCAAGGTTTAACACTTTATTAATTTAGCCACGAGGGACTCGGCAGATCTAAGGCGCCACCTCCTCCCACGACTTCCTCCACCCTGTAAACACCCCCCCTGTTAACAGCACAACACTTTGTAGGAAGACATGCAAAAAAACAAGCCACTACAAGACAAACCCACTCAACATGCATAAGAAAAACTGTTAAAACATCCAATATTACAGGGAGACAAGATGTTACTGCAGGTGGAAGTCTTTAGGAGTGGCTGGTCCTTTGGCTACAGCCAGAGCCCAGGCAGCAGGTTAAAACAACAAAACAAAAAAAAACACACACAACAAAAAAGGAAACTGGTACTGGTCAGACTGCCTCCCTCCGACCAGTACAAATAAAACTCTATACCAATCACAAGGGTGACTCCACTCCGCTTGCGAGAACCTCTGATGACGTCACTGCTGGAGGGGAATAACGCACGGTGTCCTGGTGCTCCTTCGCTCCACCGTCTTCCTCCAGTGAAAGCTGGTCCACGTCCTCCGCCGACTGTCCGATGCTTGCAGGGAGCTGCAGGGTGTAAAGCAGGACCAATGAACGAGAGGTACACAACGATGGCCAACCTTGCTATTCAGCCTTCCGGCTGACACACGTCCCTTTAGGGAATACTTAGCAGGCGTTGATCTATCTGATCTCCAGGTTGCCCGTCACACTCCTGTTGGTCCCCGTTCCACCCGTCGGTGATTTCCTCTGCCAGCCTCCGATACCTCCACCTGCTGACTCTCAGGTCGACCCGGCCTTGTCCCAGCACTGCGTTGGTTCCGTTGCTCCTCCAGAGCTCTGAAAAGTTCTCCCAGCGATTAGGCAGGTCTCCAGTCCTCTGCCAGCCTCCTTGAACTTTGATGAGTCCTCCTTATATTCCCGTTGATCTCCTGAGTATCTGATTGTTCACAGCTGCAGCTACTAATGAGTCCACAGCACTCAGGCTTACACACAAAACAATGCCATATCCCCAAATCCTCCCCGTGACATATACATTTAACAAAGTGAGGATGTCAGTATCGAGGTGAATGAAATCCCTTGTTTCTTCTCACTCCGCTCAAAGCGAGCAGGCTCTTCTGATTCAAGTTGAATCAACAAGAGAAATCTTATTGTTGCTGCATGAAATTTTGTGCCATTCCAATGAAGGCCTATGTCCTTCTGCATGTTCATTAATCTTTCTTCTGGACAGAAAAATACATTGCATAGCCTGAGAACAAGCCACCTAGGCTGAACGCAATCTCCAGCAGACAATACAACTGGTGAGTCTGTTGTCTCATCTCATGTCTCTGCTAAGTTTTACATGCCCACACACTCAAACAAGCACACACTCTCACAAGCCAATGCCAGAAGCATCCTTTTTATCACCCACTACCTTCATAACCCACGCACTACTACATACCATCATGATATGATGGGTTTATGTCCCAGAAGGTTTCACTGAGCTACAGCAACGAAACAAGTCTAAGAGGAGGGATTCCGCTCTTATGGATTGCTGAGTAAAATGCTATTTGCTCTTATCTTTTTTCAAAATTGATCTCTTCCATAAATTCCAATGACAGATAATTAAATAATAATATGAAAGTTAATGGATCCAGCATAGTAATATTGAAAATCCAACATACAACCTTACCAGCAGTGCACCTGAGACTATCCTGTTGCACACATGCTGTTTGCTAATTTTATTACTTAAAAGAGCAGCCTCCACTATTGGCATGTTGTCTAAGGTTACCCCATCCCTCCTCCTCTTCCTCCTCCTCACTCTGCCCAGCAAACACAAAATGTGTGACTGTTGAATATATCTATTACACTTTCAGTCCATTGTTTTCCGTCAGTGGGGATGTTTGCTTGACTCTAATTAGGCTACAATTGATTTCATATTCCGGGCATGCCGTTTTTTTTCCCAAGATGTCGGATCAGGATGTTCCAACATAAGAATGTTTCTATATTATGGTACAAGTCAGAGCATTTAAGTCAGCAATTCCTATATGATTAAGATTGTTACTGAATCTCCCACTAGATGTTTGTTCAGTAATTTATTTTATTTTCTACAAGATGAGATGCTTTTCAAGGTAAAACAAAAAAAGTGGAAAAGCTTAGTTTTTCTTTTCAGTTTTACATGACAAGACATTCATTGTTAATGCATGCACTTCAAATCCAGTGGCAAAGCAGCAAACATTTATTGTTTTTGTGTTGTTGTATGCCATTCATACGGAGTTCCTTCCTGTCAGAAACAATCATATTTCTGCAGAAGAAATTGTCAAGTCATATCAAAAGGCTTTCACCTCGACTCAGTTGCATCAGATTCTGGACCGGTAAGGAAACATTATTGAACTGACAACTCCTTACTACCATGAGCCAAACCTCTTCCTTTGACACTACAGTATGCATTTCCACAAAACTGGATTACTTTCATTTTAGTTTAATTTCTTTTAGTGTTTTTACACATTAGCATCATTGTCCATTATCCAGTGCTTTTTGGAGGTCTTTGGATTATTCCATTGCTGTCACTGTGTTCTGCTTCATAAATACATTTCCACCACAATGCAGGGTTGCAGGATTTAAGGAGAGAGCTCCTCAATCTCAGGGGGATGTCTGTGTGAGGTAGTGTGTGAATCCCCATTTTCCTGCAGTCCATGATGCACTGACACAGGATCCCCTTGCCTGGGGTGTACATGATCCGTGCAGTTGTTACAGAGATGACACTGACCTTACACATGAATTATGAAGAGTGCAGGAGAAGTATAGAATATGGGATACAAATTATGTAAAGTCACATGTCTGGGAAGTGAGATACTGTGGCTTCTCAGAGGGATCAAGTAGAGGTTGCACATTAGACTTTACATTTACTAGTGGTGTATAATGCTTGATAAATGCATGTAGCAGAGGGGGCAAAGCCTTCCTAGTTGTTGACGTAAATTGCCAACAATAGCAGCGGAGGGTGTTATCATAATGCAGGTTTAGCTAATTAGGAATTAGGGTGTGCTTTATGCGCCGGTTGAGTTTCATAGACATATAATTTAAAATTGGCTTACAAGAACATCTTTATCTCTAAGCAGTTCTGCAGGACCACCAGAAGTTATTCAAAAAATCCTTCAACCAATGGATGAGGCTGGACGGGTAATTGATCTCTGCTGCTTGCAAAATATGAATACAGAATTATTGTACGCATGAAAACCAACATAGATAAAAATCAGCTGTTTAACATAAAATTAAAAAAAGAAAAAAACACTTGAAGTGTGAATCTTTTTGGCCAAGTACTTAAACAAGCTTCATTTTTGATTAAAAAAAAAAAAAAACCTGTCCACTGTTCAGTTGATTGCCTCTTTCTCCATGACCACAGAATTTCTATGGGCTTCCCGTTTGTCAATATTGATGACAGACTATTTCCTGAGACTCATTCTCCATGGCAGTGTAGGTGCAGTATTCAGTTTAGTGACCTGGGTTGTCTATTCTTCCACTGGCTGTTGAATAAGATAATAAAGAAACACAATTCTTCTAAAGTGATTTCTAAAAACTGTGCACATTCACCATCGTGCAACCCATGGTGCTGCACAACTGGCAACCTGGGTCACAGAACCACAGCTGCTGCTGTCTTTTAAAGTTTGTACTTTTTGTTCTAGATTTTCTTCATAATTCAAGTGCGGGAACTCGTGCAATTTTATGGAACATTCTACAAACTCAGCAAATAATTTGGCGTAGCAAACAACTAGAGCAGACGAATGCTTAGGTTAAAGCTAACTAACTATAGCATCTAGCGTCATGTAGCCAATTCCATATCACTAATGCTAAGCGGCCAAGTCCTGGGGTGGAGACGAGACTTAGCTGGGACAGGAACCATTTGTGGGGGTATGCTGACAGCAGAGAAGCGACACCAGTGGATGCACTAATGGTGATCAACAGCGGAGGGTGGCCTGGTGATACCCTGAGAGGGAGTGACCCGGCAGACATCCACTGGGAGGCCAGCCTCTGCTGTTGGACAGACAGTCCAACTGTGTACTTGTCTACCCATTTAAACCCTTGTAATGTTGTCAGTTCAACATTTACAACTATTAACTGAGATATATATATATATATATATATATATATATATATATATATATATATATATATATACACACATTGCTCAAAAAACAAAAAGGAACACAAAAGTAACACGCTGTAGATCTGAATGATTGGAATAGTTTTAATACTTTGTTCTTTCCATAGTTGAATGTGCTGACATCAAAATCACACAAAAATTATCAATGAAAATCAAACATATTAACCCATGGAGGTCTGGATTTGGAGTTGTACTCAAAATTAAAGTGGAAAAACACACTACAGGCTGATCCAACACTGATGTAATGCCCTTGAAACAAGTCAAAATGAGGCTCAGTAGTGTGTGTGGCCTCCGCGTGCCTGTATGACCTCCCTACAACATCTAGGCACGCTCCTGATGAGGCGGTGGATGTTCTCCTGAGGGATAGTTATCAATGAAAATCAAATGTACCCATGGAGTTCTAGATTTGGAATTACATTCAAAATTAAAGTGGAAAAACACACTACAGGCTGATCCAACTTTGATGTAATGTCCTTTAAACAAGTCAGAATGAGGCTCAGTAGTGTGTGTGGCCTCTGCGTGCCTGTATGACCTCCCTACAACGCCTGGGCATGCTCCTGATGAGGCGGTGGATGTTCTCCTGAGGGATCTCCTCCCAGACCTGGACTAAAGCATCCGCCAACTCCTGGACAGTCTGTGGTGCAACTTGGTGTTGGTGGATGGAGCGAGACATGATGTCCCAGATGTGCTCAGCTGGATTCAGGTCTGGGGAACGGGCGGGCCGGTCCATAACATCAATGCCTTGGTGTTGCAGGAACTGCTGACACACTCCAGCCACATGAAGTCTAGCATTGTCTTGCATTAGGAGGAACCCTGGGCCAACTGCACCAGCATATGGTCCCACAAGGGGTCTGAGGATCTCATCTCGGTACCTAATGGCAGTCAGGCTACCTCTGGCGAGCACATGGAGGGCTGTGCGGCCCTCCAAAGAAATGCCCCCCTACACCATTACTGACCCACTGCCAAACCGGTCATGCTGAAGGATGTTGCAGGCAGCAGAACGTTCTCCACGGCATCTCCAGACTCTGTCACGTCTGTCACATGTGCTCAGTGTGAACCTGCTTCCATCTGTGAAGAGCTCAGGGCGCCAGTGGTGAATTTGCCAATCTTGGTGTTCTCTGGCAAATGCCAAACGTCCTGCACAGTGTTGGGCTGGAAGCACAACCCTCACCTGTGGACACCAGGCCCTCATACCACCCTCATGGAGTCTGTGGCCTGCTGGAGCTCATTCTGCAGGGCTCTGGCAGTGCTCCTCCTGTTCCTCCTTGCACAAAGAAGGAGGTAGCGGTCCTGCTGCTGGGTTGTTGCCCTCCCACGGCCTCCTCCACGTCTCCTGATGTACTGGCCTGTCTCCTTGTAGCGCCTCTCTGCTCTGGACACTACGCTGACAGACACAGCAAACCTTCTTGCCAAAGCTCACATTAATGTGCCAAAAGTGACCAAAACATCAGCCAGAAAGCATTGGAACTGAGAACTGGTCTGTGGTCACCACCTGCAGAATCACTCCTTTATTGGGTGTGTTTTGCCAATTGCCAATAATTTCCACCTGTTGTCTGTTCCATTTGCACAACAGCATGTGGAACTGATTATCAATCAGTGTTGCTTCCTAAGTGGACAGTTCCATTTCACAGAAGTCTGGTTGAGTTGGAGTTACATTGTGTTGTTTAAGTGTTCCCTTTATTTTTTGAGCAGTCCTCTAAAAAAGGTGTATATTTTATATATACACATAATATATATATATATATATATATATATATATATATATATATATATATATTTTTTTTTTTTTTTTTTTTTTTTTTTTTTTTTTAAATGCATGATTAATGCATGTACGGTCTGCATAATTTCAGGGAGTGATCCAGAAATGAGGTTGTGGTTCTCCAGCAGAAACAGACTCTCAAATTTGCTTCTCTGGAAAAGTCTAGGGTAATTATTTTAACGAGTAGTTAGTTTATTAAGTTACAGCGTAATGCGTTGCTTCTCAAATACCAGCTGCTTTTTGTACCGATCATTCAGTGAGCTGTCCTCCTTTAAAGTCAATCCTTGATGGACAGCTTCTGTTATTACTGGGTCTGTTTCAATACTCTGTGCACATAAGCTGTGCAGGAACTGACGAATTTTAGCTCGTTATTTTTATCAAAGGAATGTCAACATCGCTCCTTTAGACTACAACACTTTTGTCACCCTTGAACATTCACAAACACTTCCTTTCCAATGTTTTACAATTCAGAATAAAGGTTCTGCAGGGCAGGTAGTGCAAATATTGCAGCTTCTAGCAGAAACTCTCTGATAACTATACGAGTAGCATTTTGCCCGTGCCCATGTATGTTTGTGTGAAGTCGTTCAGCATCAATTTGATTTCACAAGTAACTAAAGTGTTTATAGCTACATGTACACAAGAGCAAACAGGACAATTAAAAGAAAGGGAGTCAAAGAGTGAAATTTAGAGACAAGACATGAAAGTTGTATCTTGCAATGAAATCATTCTATACTAGACCTTAAATTCTATCACACAAATCAAATTGCATGGGAAGCACATGTGTGGAAAAAAAAAATTCATTGTAACGCTAATATATTCAAGTTCATTTTTGGTCAAACAGATACTTTCAGCTTACGTATTTCCTAAAATTACAGGAAAAAAAGAATGGTGCCAAATTTCAGCAATGTTATAGGATATGTTCTCAGCCTGGACAGACGCTTCAACTCCACATCTTTTCTGATTAGAAGTTAAAGAACAGAAATAATCATAGACACATGAGCATACTGCATGTCTGCAGATCTGCCAGCCATCCAACAAATCCACAGTGAAAGGCACCAGCCCTGTTTTTCTCTGATATCAATACGACATTTTGGTCCAGTCAACCATTTCTCCAGGTTTGTTGGACTATTCCTGTAAACCTTAGAGATGGTTGTCTGAAAATGTCAGCAGATCAGCAGTTTCTGAAATACTTAGACCAGTCCATCAGGTACCAACCACCATGAAACTTTCAAAATGACTTAAATCCCCTTTCCTCCCCATCTCAATACTGGGTTTGAGCTTTAGCAAGTTATGTTGATCATCTCTACATGACCTTCAGCTTTGCATGGGCAGACTCCCGTCCAACTGTAACTGTTCAGTATTTTGGTCAAACTTTCATTGATTGTTTGGAAAATTCTTCCTCAAGGAATGCAACATATGCCAAACACTGCAGAAAGCATCTCACTTTGTTTAAATAACTGGACACACAGTTTTCTAAAACAGATTCTTGAGTTCTTGTTGTTTTTGGGTTTAGTTTTCTTCACATGTTCAATGAAAAATTTCATCATGTTGTTCAAACATTGATTAAACTCATACAAATATTAAGTTATTTGACACTTGTGCAAAACATTAATTCAAAAGGCAAAAGAGGGCAAAAAAGATCAAAGTCCATAACTATATCCTGAGATGATGTAAAGCGTGCAATGCATAACTGTTATCTGGAGAAAAAAAAAAACTAGTATTACAAAGTAAGTGTGGCACACAAATAAAAATACTCTGCATAGCAAATTCATGTGATATACTATATTTCTCATTTTATAGTGCCTGTGTAATACCAATATATATATATATATATATATATATATATATATATATATATATATATATATATATATATATATACATATATATATATATATATATATACATATATATATATATATATATATATATATATATATATATATATATATATATATATATATATATATATATATATACGCCTGAGGCGTTGTCATGGCAGCTGAGAGATAAAATCCCTCCAACATGTCCTGGGTCTTCCCCAAAGTGTCATCCTAGAGGGACATTCCTGGAGCACCTCACAAGGAAGGCGTCCAGAAAACATCCTGATCAGATTCCCGAGCCACTTCAACTAGCTTCTCTTGATGCCGTGGAGCAGTGGCTCTACTTTCCAAGCCTTTCCCAGATGACTATATTGAAGCGAGAGCCTGGCCACCCATAACGAAACTTATCTCAGGCCCTCAATCTGAATCAACTAGTGATCAGTTGATAGCTCTGCCGCTCTCTTCACCTGAGGGTCCAAGACAAGTGGCCACAAATCAATAATACGACTACAAAGTCTATACTCAAACTGCAGCCTAGAGGGCCCTGGTACCATGTGCATGGATATGGACACTCTAATGCTCAAAAATGGTGTTTGTTATGGATGATACATGATGAGCACAGAAGTCCAATAACAAAACACCACTCAGGAAGGTAGTCTACCTTCTTTGTTTGTTCACATCTGGCCACATTTCTCCAGTCCAAATGACATTCCGATGTTCCTACTGTAGATCCTGGAAGTTTGGATGAATGAGTCAATGTCTTGCTCACTCTGAGTGTACAGCTTGATGTTATCCATGTAGAGGAGGTGACTGATGGTGGCCCCATTCCTGAGTTGGTAGCCATAGCCAGTTTTGTTGATTAAATGGCTGAGGGGGTTCAGGCCTATGCAGAACAGCAGGGGACATAGCATCTCTTTGGTATATGCCACATTTTATGGAGACTTGTACAACTGGCCTGAAGTAGGCCTCCAGGGTGGTCTGCCACAGCCTCACTGAGTTTGCAAGGAAGCCTCTGTGAGTGCTGTTGATCTCGTAAAGCTTCAGACTCTCCAGGATCCATGTATGTGCACTGAGTCAGATTCTTACTGGTAATCAATCTATCCAATGCACGTCTGGTTTTACAGTCTCGGGATCTGCATCCCCATTTCGTGGTTTTACTCTTCTGGAGTTCAAACTAACTTTCCCTCGAGTTGTTTTTGGCTTCTAACCTCCTCTTTTTTGATGCCTCTTCTATTCCCTTCATATTGATGTGTTGTCAGCCAAGCATCTCCAGGAACACTGTTGCTGTGCTGTATATCAGCTCATTGGTTTCAGTGATGGTTGCAGTGGAGATCATACTTATTGCTGCATTTGCACCAGCTAAAAGACTTTCTGGTGGTACATCACTTATTCTTGCAAGGGGGTGAAGGGGTTAACAAGCTCTTATCTTAGCCATGATCCTATCTTTCAGGTCAGTTACTCTCTCATCAGTCTCGACTGCCATTTGGGGTTGGTCGCCAATCTATAGGGGAGAGTTGACATTAACTGCCCCTTCTTGACCTGGCATCCTGGCTCCCCCTTGCCATAAAATTAATGTGTTATAACTCCTCAATTTCCAACTGTGATAGCAGCTGCCATCTTCAGATGTTGGAAGCTACTAGTTGTTTTGAGGTCAGTATAGACTGCAGTTGTTGAAGTATCCATATGTACTGTAACCTCTTCATGCAGCCCCACTCACCAGGGTTATTAGCATAGCAGCATTCCAACAGTACATTGTTCGCGTCTCGTGTTCAGTACCATCCAGTAGTTCATTTGTTGCGCCCTGGTTCAGTAGAATATATGTTTGTGTGTGTTTATGTATGATGTACTCTCAAGTTCCCAGGACTATGGTAGAGGACCCAAGCTTGAGATGAACAGTCACCTGCCCTGTCAGGAGCAGATGGAACGGTGGGTAACGGAAGAGTTACGTATATATATATTTACTATATAAATGCTATTTTACTGTATTTTAATGTGCAGTGTACCTTTTCACTATTGTCTTTATTTCTGCATTGTATTTTTATGTGTCATGTATCTGTGTGTTTTAGAGACTACAGATGGAAACTACAATCTGGTACAAAGCATAGTTTTCCTACCCTTAACCCTTCACATTTTTATAGCCTTGTCATTGTCAGATTCTTCATCCATGACATTCCAGCACAAGCATTGCACAACCCTTGCTTTATCTTTGCTTGGGTAAAACAGCCACCCTGAACTCCCTGAGGATACATCCATCTTGAATGCTTTGTTCCAACTGACACCACAAAGAAGGCTTGAACAATTCTATCTCAACCCAGCCTAGTTTCTCCTATTTATTTACTTGTCGTAACACTGAGTTTCTATCTGTTCACATTTTAATTGTATTACTGTCACTTTAAGATAGTTTCTCTTGCAGGAATACAATCTTTGGTGGCGGGCATTGGTTATTTGGTGTGTCAACTCGTTGGAACCACTTAAATACATCAGCATTTGCAATTTCGCTGCCCACTCTGCAACATTTTGCTCATTCTTGGCTTAACAAACATTGGTTCAGAGCAGATCCATTATGCACAGATATCAGACTGTGACAGATACTGTACGGCAGCGGTGTCTTAAGTCAGTCCTCAAGGGCCACTGTTCTGCAGGTTTTCAATGTATCACTGCATCAACACACCTGACTCAAATTAAATCAATTAAACAGACCATGAAGCTCTGCATAACGACTCATTAATCTGAGTCAGGTGTGTCTGAGCATGGAGAAACCTGCAGGATTGTGGCCCTCGAGCACCACAGCTGAAGACCCCTGCTGTGCTGTATTGCCGTCTGTGTGACTTGTGCCATGTCTTTTGTTCATCTTCATTTATTTGCTTGCAGACTTTCTTCAACTTTAAAATGATTATACAAGAACAAACAAAAAACAAAAGAATACACAGCTCTACATTTCCAAATACCTTTTGTAAAAGACAGTTGAGAATTTTAGCAAAAAATAGGGTTGTGTATTTCTTCTGTCCTTGTTTTTTCCCATTTTACACACAGGGCTACTGAACCTGGCTGAGCTCTCCTCACAGAGATGGCTCGTGTATCAGTATGTCCTAGTCAGCACAATCCCTGCAGCCCCGCAGGACTTTGTCCTCAAGCACAAACCCCCACCACTCCTCACCCCAAGTATTCTCTAATAGCTCTGCACTTGATGTGTGAGAAGCACAGCTTGTAGTAGACCACAAAGCATTGAACCATTGTTTGGTGATATAACACTCAGCACTTAATACGTACAGGGAATCCATCTCCAGAGTGCAGGCAATGACTGCAGAAGACAGCAAGTGGCCAATGCTGCTCGATTTCATTACAGGCAAATATAATAGCATTACGTGCCCTGAGGAGAACTGCATCATTAAGGGATAGTGGTTCCCTGGTTTCACCTGACATTTCTAAAGACTGCACAAGCAGGGATTGTCAGCAAATAGGACTACAGAGAAATTTGGTTTAAAATGGTAAAAGGATGGTTGAGTAGCCCAGATTTAATAACTTTACTTGCTAATATCATGTACAGTACAGTATCACTTTAAGGACAGACCTCTATTGTCTTTAACTTGCAAAAATAATTAAATAAAGACTGAAATCCTTCTACTGTACATCCAATGTGAGGTTCCAAGACTGATAGTGATGTGACATGTTTGTCAGGATTATCTCTCAAGCAAGAGATGTGCACTCAGATAGTCCACTGTCAATATATGTGTTCTGTTGGCTGCAAAGCTACAGATGCAACAGGCTACAGTAAAGACTGTCAAACTAGGCACCAAATGCTGCATTAGGTAGCAAAGGCATGGCTGGTGACTAGCATGAAGTAGAGCAGCAAGGATTCTCCAGGAGGTTTTGCTGCAAGGTTGTCTCTCTCTGTTATGAAGCCAGATAAACCTGTAAGAAGACAGAGAGAAAAGAGAAACATTTTTCTTCTTTTCTATTTAAACAGATAATTATAGTTGTCAGTTGCTTGTATTATCCCAGTAGTTTGTTACTAATTTGGCATTTTGTCAGCAGAAGTCCAGTGTTGCTTTCATTAACACATTGCATCCAAATGAAGGTGTAGCTCGTGGCTTAGAATGAGTTATTCATAAATACGTAGATGACGGTGGATTGCTATCTTGTGGCCGAAAGGAGACAAACTTGTTAGCCTGATGTGTTGTCGGAGTGGAGAGGGAGAAGAGAGAAACTGGAAAACCATGGATCAACCTGCTGTTGAATTAAAACTGAGGATCATCCATACTCTGCCTTGCAAGAGGAAGATAAAATAGCCAAGAAAAGAAAAAGAGATCATCAGAAGAAAAGGAGAGTGTACATGTGTTTACCAGATGGAGACAGTTGATGAGGGACGTCAGGACTGAGGTGGAGGCTGCAGCTTCTTGCTGGACAGGTAAGGTTATCTTGGCATTATGTTAGAAACAGGGCAGGTAGTCCAGCAGCTCCTTTATGCTCCCATTCTCTGGATGTTGGCATAAAACTGACAACAATACAAATTAAATTTATCCTGCAAAGTAGAACTCCAGTCTGGGATTGTGCTGCATGTGTACATGTGTGTACATGTTTCATGGTATTTAGTATCCAGATAAAAGTGCTTTCTGTCATTTGCTTCTGTCTCTTTACTCATCACAGGCTTTTGAGTTGACTGGAGCTGAAACGCTTTGCTAGATGCTTGCTCTCCTGTCCTTCATGGTCTTTGCCGCAGCATGCCTTCAATTTTTAGAACAATTACATTGATCGAGTTATTGCCACAAATCTCTTTATTTACTTCAGACCGACCCTCTCCGTAAGGTCCATACGCCACAGTACAAGCTGCTGCAGTAAAGTCAGGACTTGATCCATTTCTTCAAAATATGTCTATTATTATTATATGTGTGTTTTCTTTTTTCATTTTTTGTTGTTTTTACAGATTTGAACATTTTATACATTGAATATTTCTTTCCTCTCCGTGGAGAGTACAGTACACCCCAGAGGACTTGTGTCCATGTGAAGTTTTGTTGGAATGACGTGGACCTATAAAGTATACATGTAGTAGTATACATGTCGTAGTAGTATACATGTAGTAGTAGTATACATGTAGTAGTATACATGTAGTAGCAGTATACATGTCATAGTATACATGTAGTAGTAGTATACATGTAGTAGTATACATGTAGTAGCAGTATACATGTAGTAGTAGTATACATGTAGTAGCAGTATACATGTAGTAGTAGTATACATGTAGTAGCAGTATACATGTAGTAGCAGTATACATGTAGTAGTAGTAGTATATATGTAGTAGTATACATGTAGTAGTAGTATACATGTAGTAGTATACATGTAGTAGTAGTATACATGTAGTAGTATTATACATGTAGTAGTAGTATACATGTAGTAGTAGTATACATGTAGTAGCAGTATACATGTAGTAGTAGTATACATGTAGTAGTAGTATATATGTAGTAGTATACATGTAGTAGTAGTATACATGTAGTAGTATACATGTAGTAGTAGTATACATGTAGTAGTATTATACATGTAGTAGTAGTAGTATACATGTAGTAGTAGTATACATGTAGTAGCAGTATACATGTAGTAGTAGTATATATGTAGTAGTAGTATACATGTAGTAGCAGTATACATGTAGTAGTAGTATACATGTAGTAGCAGTATACATGTAGTAGTAGTATACATGTAGTAGTAGTATATATGTAGTAGTATACATGTAGTAGTAGTATACATGTAGTAGTATACATGTAGTAGTAGTATACATGTAGTAGTATTATACATGTAGTAGTAGTATACATGTAGTAGTATACATGTAGTAGTAGTATATATGTAGTAGTAGTATACATGTAGTAGTAGTATACATGTAGTAGCAGTATACATGTAGTAGTAGTATACATGTAGTAGTAGTATATATGTAGTAGTATACATGTAGTAGTAGTATACATGTAGTAGTATACATGTAGTAGTAGTATACATGTAGTAGTAGTATATATGTAGTAGTAGTATACATGTAGTAGTATTATACATGTAGTAGTATACATGTAGTAGTAGTATACATGTAGTAGTATTATACATGTAGTAGTAGTATACATGTAGTAGCAGTATACATGTAGTAGCAGTATACATGTAGTAGTAGTATATATGTAGTAGTAGTATACATGTAGTAGTAGTATACATGTAGTAGTAGTATACATGTAGTAGTAGTATACATGTAGTAGCAGTATACATGTAGTAGTAGTGTATATGTAGTAGTAGTATACATGTAGTAGTAGTATACATGTAGTAGTAGTATACATGTAGTAGCAGTATACATGTAGTAGTAGTATACATGTAGTAGTAGTATACATGTAGTAGCAGTATACATGTAGTAGTAGTATATATGTAGTAGTAGTATACATGTAGTAGTAGTATACATGTAGTAGTAGTATACATGTAGTAGTATACATGTAGTAGTAGTATATATGTAGTAGTAGTATACATGTAGTAGTAGTATACATGTAGTAGTATACATGTAGTAGCAGTATACATGTAGTAGTAGTGTATATGTAGTAGTAGTATACATGTAGTAGTAGTATATATGTAGTAGTAGTATACATGTAGTAGTAGTATACATGTAGTAGTATACATGTAGTAGCAGTATACATGTAGTAGTAGTATACATGTAGTAGCAGTATACATGTAGTAGTAGTATACATGTAGTAGCAGTATACATGTAGTAGTAGTGTATATGTAGTAGCAGTATACATGTAGTAGTAGTATACATGTAGTAGCAGTATACATGTAGTAGTAGTGTATATGTAGTAGTAGTATACATGTAGTAGTAGTATATATGTAGTAGTAGTATACATGTAGTAGTAGTATACATGTAGTAGTATACATGTAGTAGCAGTATACATGTAGTAGTAGTATACATGTAGTAGCAGTATACATGTAGTAGTAGTATACATGTAGTAGTAGTATACATGTAGTAGTATACATGTAGTAGTAGTATACATGTAGTAGCAGTATACATGTAGTAGTAGTATACATGTAGTAGCAGTATACATGTAGTAGTAGTGTATATGTAGTAGTAGTATACATGTAGTAGTAGTATATATGTAGTAGTAGTATACATGTAGTAGTATACATGTATACATGTTAAACATGTTAAACATGTCCTTTTGCTCAAAAAGTCTTTGCATATTTAAAGAATTTGAAGTCAAATATTGTATTGCCAAGTTTAACTTGAACATATTGATGAATTTATAGAAACATTTAATAAACTGTAGCTGTTAATGTAAATCGCTGAATCTGATTAAGGGTTGCAGAGCTAGAGCCTATCCCAGCAGCCTTTGGGTGAGAGGCGGGGCCAGTTCTTTGTGTCATGGACTAGCCCCGCCTCTCACCCAAAGGGGATATATATATATATATATATATATATATATATATATATATATATATATATATATATATATCATCAGGGTGCTTCATGAAAAGCTAATTGAAACGGAGCTTTGGTTAAATAAAACTATCTGCTGAACTGCCCAATTTAAAACCAGAAAATAGTGTGATACCTGAAGATATGGTCTTTAGAGACAATATTATTCAATTTGCTCTACTTTTAGAACAGTCAGATTGAAAAATATTTTTTTATAGTTTTGTCAGAGAGATTTATAAACTATGCTTGGTTTTATTATTATTTACATAATAAAAGTGGGATTCTATTGAAGCACGCTGGATCGAGTTACTCCACAGCTAAAAATCAGAGATTTAGCTCAAAATTTAAAAAAATTTTGTAACAAAGCAGTTTTTTTACAGGTTAGTGTAAAGCAAAGACATGTTTAACCATTAACTGCATTTTTAATATTGACAATATTTATTACGTTCATTTTTATCTTATAAGACAATGAAAATGACATGTCATGTCAACAATCCAGAAATAAACATCCTCTGTTTGATTAGATTCAATGATTGTTTCAAACCAAATTATTTTAATTGATTTTAAAATGACTGTTTTCTCTTTAAAGTTACATTTCATAGGCTGGGCCAGAATTTGTGTCATGCCATTAACTTCATAAACTCAGAAAATGTGATTAAAAACACATTAAAAGCAGCAGGATAGAAGATGTAGTTTCTGTCTGGAGCTGATCTGGACGTTTGGCTCCTCTTGAGGAAAACAGAGCTTTCTGGCCTGCAGGGGTTTGTTGGGTGTATTCTGGATACCAGGGATTATTCAACATTTGCCATGAAGAGGAACAAAACTTGCTTTTCACTGCTTTTCATGTTTTCATCACGACAACTAAAAACTGTCGTATTAAAAGTGGAAACACTTCTTTGTGCCTCAATCTTTTTCATCCTGTTTTAATTTAAGCTTAAAAATGGTCACACTTTGCATTGTTCCTCCTGTTCTCTGGCTCAGCCACGACCCTGCTTCCACTTTGTTGTTCTCATCCTTCACCAGATCATCTTTTCTTCTGGGCCGGATCTTCCAACGTTCATTCCCGGACTGATTCCCTGCTTCTGACCTCAGCTAGTGATTCTATAAATAAGTCTATAGAGTGTGTTAAGTGTGTGAAAACTCGAAGGTCTGTTAACATCTCATATGGGAATACTGCCATCTGCTGGTTATTTCATGTACAGCAGTCCTGTGATATTTTCCATGGATCTGGAAACATCATGGTGCATGTTGTATGTTAGAAACCCCCTATAAGCTACTGTAAAGTCAGAGTAGATAAATCTGTGCTGAGAGGTGTATGAATGTATCAATAAATCAATCCTGGTATATATAATAAGCTACATAGAAGTTTTGCTTGGAATCTTTGGATATCCGTAGTTAGATGCACAGACTTCGCTAATATTCCAACTTCTTAAGAAACCTATAGACGTTTTTATTCTGATAAGTGTGCCTGTCATGTGCCGTTAAATTAGTGTTTTCTTATTTTGTTTAATTTCCTTTAAAAATAGCCAAGTAGCCAACCCCCCCCCCCCCCCCCATTTTGTGTGTTGTCTGAATTTGTGCTTATGCTTAGAGGTGTATTTTGTTATTGCATCTTTATCCTTCCTCCTTTAGATGAAGTGTAGAGATACTTTTTCTTCAACACCCCCCCATCCCTCCTCATGTCATCATTTCCTCATTTATAAGGTGGCGCCGGTAAAACTGACTGTGGAGCCTAAGCTTCAGTTCGGTTCTGTAAATGTTAAATGTCTGTGTGTCAAACCTTGGACGAGCTGGATTGAACATTGAATTTCCCCTCGGGGATAAATAAAGTATCTTTGAATTGATTTGATTTGATTTGAAGACTGAAGAACTCAGATCTACTGATGACCCTGCAATAAATATGAAAGAAGGAACATTAAATCAATATTAGACACCAAACTTCTCGGTTTTATTATATATAATAAATTACAGACACTATATTATCTTGAAACAAACACATTGAGAGAATTCCAGCTGTACTGGGATGAGGGATCACAGCAACATTTCTGCCAATAATTGTAGGAAATAATCCTGTAAGGAAGAATTGCAGCCTACACATTTCTATCCATGACAAATCTTCAGGTTTATATGAGCCTCATTGTAAGAAGCCTTCTTACGATGAGGCTCATATAAACCTGAAGGCTTCAAAAAACTTTGACATTAACTACACACACACACACACACACACACAAAGCCTTGTGTATATCACGTTGTTGGGACACAAGGCGAGAAGATGCCATGTGGTAATCACCCTATCTGAAGGTTCCACAGCATTGAGATAGATCAAATCAAATCAAATCAAACTTTATTTCTTGAGCACTTTTCATGCCTCAGGCAACACAAAGTGCTTTACAGGATAAAATGAAGTCATAAGGATTAAAACAAACAGTGGATAAAAAGGCATTTAAAAATAATCGACACAAGCTCTTTCCACACACTCACACACACACACAAGGACAAAGAGCAAAGAACCCCCCCACACCCACCCACACCCACCCACCCACAATCCCCGAAAAACATCATTCCCTGAATGCTGTCTCTTTAACTGAATTCTGGTTAATAAAACAACTAAAAACATTCAGTAAGTGATAAAAATTCTGACTTGATGCTGATGTGAGGAAACAATACCTCGGGATCCATCCACACCAGGAGCCAGTCCCCCGCATGCTCATAGGGGCCGCCGCCACAGCAACCGCACAACTCCCAGGCAGCAACGGGGCCACCCCGCAGCCGTGAAGCTGCAGTGCTGGACCCCGCGCCACCCAAACAGCAGCGGTCGTCATGACAACAGCCCCCAGACCAAACAGGCAGGGCCCCCAGCGTGCAGGATCCCCATAAGGAAAACACTGGAGTTAAAACCAGAAGATGAATAACCTTAAGAAGCAGTAAGAAATAAAAGCAACAATAAAAGAAAATATACATATATATATATATATATATATATATATATATATATATATATATATATAGAAGTACTTTACAATAATGTATTACAAATAAGAAATCTAATAAAACAATTTAAAAATAAATAAATAAATAAATGAAGTAAATTAAGATAAGTAAATAAAATAAAATAAAATTCAGTTAAATGCTAAGCTAAAAAGGTGTGTCTTGAGCCTCTTCTTAAAAACATCAACAGTCTCCGCGGCCCTGAGGCTCTCTGGCAGGCTGTTCCACAGTCGAGGACCATAACAATGGAAAGAGGTCTCACCGTATGTCTTAGTTCTGACTTTAGGAACCACTAAATGGCCAGTACCAGAGGACCTCAGGGTCCGCGAAGGCTCATAATTAAAAATAAGGTCGGATAAATAAGAAGGCCCAAGACCATTAAGACATTTATAAACAAGTAAAAGAATCTTAAAATCAATCCTGAAGCGCACAGGAAGCCAATGCAGCGATTTTAAAACTGGTGTAACGTGTTCCCGCCCTCTGGTCCTCGTCAGAACTCGTGCCGCTGAATTCTGTAGTAATTGTAGGCTGGAAAGAGACTTTTTAGGAAGACCAGAGAGCAGGGCGTTACAGTAATCTAATCTACTGGAAATAAAAGCATCAGCACCTCTGTGCTGGCAAGAGAGAGAAATGGGCGACTCTGGCAATATTTTTTAGATGATAAAAACCTGTTTTTGTTACATTTTTTATGTGTGGAATAAAATCCAGCTCAGTGTCAAGAAGAACACCCAAATTTCTCACACACTGGGAGGGATTAAAATGTTGCAATTTTGATAAAAGGATCTCTTTCTTGCCTTCAGGACCGATAATTAAAACTTCAGTTTTGTCCTGGTTGAGCTGTAAAAAGTTTGCTGCCATCCATGACTTTATATCTGAAATACAGTTTAAAAGAACATTTAGTGGCTCTAAGTCATCAGGGGACACGGCGATGTAAAGCTGTGTATCATCGGCATAGCTGTGAAAATCAACGCCGTGTCTCCTGATGACGTCCCCAAGTGGTAACATATACAGGTTAAAAAGTAACGGGCCTAAAATTGATCCTTGGGGAACCCCACATTTTATTTCATAGGTTCGTGAGGAGCATGTATCCATACTTACAAAAAATTGTCGATAAATTGTAGATCAGGCAATAAACCAGAGAAGTGAAAAACACAGATATCACTTCAAATTGTGAAACAGACAAAATAGAGCTCCTCACCTGACCATGCACGTGGGAACTTGTCAGGCTTTTAGTGCTTTGTGGCGTAACCATATGCACACTTTCAGAATTTTCTGTCTTCCTCTGGACCACTTGACACACATTCAAGTTTTACTGACTGTGTTGAAATATATTTGAAGGAACATATCATTTGTAAGCTTTTTTCATAAGTTAATGTTCATTGAAAGAGATTACAAAACAAAACATTTAGGTGAAAAGAAGTTTGGAATTATTCTAAAATGCTAATTTATTAAATAAAGAGTGCGATATTAAGTGCAAAGTCACATCTCGCCACTTTTAATATAAGACCGACTTGCAACACATTACTACAAGCAGTACTTTAAGTGGGTCGGTATGCAGAACCAGCACTTTTATATTCTATCCCTTTGCATACCGCGACTATTTTTCACAGTGTATAGTGCATTTTACTGGCTTACTTCAGCAACCAGTATACCTTCCTACGACTTCACCACATATTACAACTTATATTTGCTGATTTTTAAAAAAAAAAAAAGTTGCCTAAAAAGAAATGTGTTGTTAAGACCAGTTTAGAAGCACAACGCTTGCTGTAGCCCACAACGTCACGCCGCACTTCACGTTCCTCCCTCGCTTCTGTGTTTACATGGAAGTGGACGTGCTTTAAATGAGAGGAAAGGTGGAGAAAAATAACATAGTGGCTGTGATGTTACACACTGGAGCAGAGTTGAATGATGACAGTAGTACTACTAACAGTCATTTACTACAGTAGTACTACTAACAGTCATTTACTACACCAGACAATGAAGATCAGCTGCTGCAGACTAAGCGTACGGCTGGTCATATTTTGACTTTTTGAAGATTATTTCTAGATTAAGGATGAGATAATATTACTAAGTGTTATGGACCAGGCCTGATGCTGTGAAAAACATATTTCACAGAGGAAAAGTGTAATGGTAATACACTGTTAAATTAGTCTGGTAATAAGCTAAATAACTGTAAATATGTACTCTTTTTTTGTTTTTAACTCTTTCATGCATAGTGTCCATGCAGTAGGCACCTATTTACAAGCTTTTTTCTTACATATTCATGAATGAGGAGGGTATTTTTGTAAATAAACCACTTCAGTGGATGTTAGTGAGTCATCCAATACGTATCCACTCACTGCAGAATAAATAAATATATGATACAACTGAACGTAATGTAATTACGCAACTTTGCCTTCACAATAAATAGGAAAAGAAAATTATACAGCTATAATTTATAGAAAATTTACATAATATAATTATATAACTATTTTGTAGAGTACATTAAAATAAATCATAAAAAATACAAAATATCACTAATTAAAAAAGTATCATTGCATATTTGTAGAGGTAAAATACTGTATTTAGGAAAATGTTTCATTGTTTTTATTCATTCATGCATGAAAGTGTTAATTAACTTTAAGTTTACGTATTAATTTTCAGTGTTATTTTTAATGTTCAGCAATGAGGCTTGAAGTTCATAAAAGTGTCTCTGTGGAACTTTGAATTTGGCAAATGTGGATTTGATTTAGAACTTGCTGAGTTTGTTTTTTTGTCACTGTGCTATTAAACTATTAGTCTATAGATCAATTTTTAGATCTACATGTAAGTATCACCCATTTTTTTGTCCCATATTTGCATGACAAACTGACAGCACGTCATTAAGAGTGTCCCACCATTTATTTTGTTCCACTTAAAGCACTGACTACAAGTCATCCCAAGTGACAGACACTGTGGGTTGAGGTCTATACTTTTAATAGCTTGACAGCCTTGCAAACTCACACAGAAAGTAGACTTGTGTTAAAACAAAACAAGATGTTCACATTTAAACATCATTAAACAAAAAGGAAAACTTTTCTTCTGCAGTGTAGCTACAGGTAACTGTTACTAGGCTGAAGCCTGAGCAGCCATTGGTTTAAAACACCCATAAGCTCCACCATTGGCTTTGCAGTTCTTATGTAATGGTCCCTCTGTCACTCCACCTTTCTTCGTGCACTGGTAAGCCATTCTGTGGTCAATATGCTGCTGTAAGTTGGGCCTTTGATCTGCCTGAATCGGGTCAGTTAAATATCAGAAGTTTAATTTACAATGTTGGAATAGGTGTCCACGTATGCATGAGCATTTTGTGAGTATGTGCATTCGGTAATAAGGCACAGCCAGGATGTCAAAACAAAGAAGAAGAAGCTGGAGGAGGAAATGCAGGAGAAGTTAGAGGAGATGGAAGAGAAGAGGCTGGAGGAGGGATAGTAGGAAAAGTTGGAGGAGAAAAGCTGGAAGGTTGAATAAATAGTACTATGTAAATTATGATATTCCATAAATAAGTGTAAAACTGGTGGTACTGTTAGTGTGAAGTTGACTAACAAAGACCTTATACATTTTACACTGTCAATTAGAATTTCTACCTTACATTCCAGAAACTTCTTTTTTTTTTCACCGCTATGCTGTCATGGAAATGAGATTGATGACTATTTATCATGGGCCTGACCTTTTATAGCCAAAATGTGGCATGACAAGTGGTCCCTTACATGAGTCAAATTTAGTGCTGATCCTGATTTATAAAGGGAAATGGCTGTGGGACGTGGATGCTCACCACTTTATAAATTTGAAAGGTTTTTTCCTTGTGGATCAGCTCTACGCCCTCTTGAGGGTCCTGAAGGGTACATGGGAGTTTGCCCAAGAAGTGCTTTGTGGACTTGGAGGAGTTCAACCATGTCCCCTTGGACTCCTGTGGGAGGTATTCTGGGAGTATGGGGTACCGGACCCCCTTACATGGGCTGCCCGGTTCTTGTACAACTGGTGTTGGAGCCTGGTCAGCATTGCCTGCACTAAATCAGGTAAATTTCCAGTGAGGGTCTGACTCTGCCTAGGCTGACCTTTATCATTGATTCGGTTCATGTTCTAGACAGAATTTCTAGGCAGAACTGTTGAGGGGATCTTGTTTGGTGTCCTCAGGATTAAATCTCTGCTCTTTCCAGATGATGTGGTTCTGTTGGCTTCATCTGGTTGTGATTTCCAGCTCTTGCTGGAGCAATTTGCAGCCAAGTGTGAAGCAGCCAGGTTGAGGATCAGCCCTTCAAAATCCAAGAGCACAATCCTCAGCCAAGAAAGGGAGGAGTATCCTCTCCTGGTCAGGCATGGCGTCCAGCCCGAAGTGGAGGAGTTCAATTATCTTCAGGTCTTCTTCATGATGAAGGAAGGATGGAGTGTGTGATTTACAGGTGGATTAGTGTTGTATCTGCACTAATACGGACTCTGCACCGGTCTGTCGTGGTGAAGAAGGACCTGAGCCAGAAGGTGAAGCTCTCGATTTACCAGTCGATCTATGTTCCTGCTCTCACCTAAAGTCACAAGCTATGGGTTGTGATTGAAAGAACAAGATCATGAATGCAGATGACTGAAATGCGTTTCCTCTGCAGGGTGGCTGGACTCTCCCTAAGAGATAGTGTGAAAAGTTTGGTCATCAGGGAGGGAGTAGAGCCACTGTTGGTCTACACGGAGAGGAGCCAGTTGAGGTGGCTCGGGCATCTGGTTAGGAGGTCTCCTTGACGCCTCCCCGGTGAGGTGTTCCAGGCACGTCCCTGTGGGAGGAGACCCTGGGGAAGACCCAGGACACGTTGGAGGGATTATATCACTTGGCTGGCTTAGGAACACCTCGGCATCCACTCTGATGAGCTGGTAAGTGTGGATGGAGAAAAGGAAGTCTGGACTTCCCTGATTAGACTGCTGCCCCATAGTCAGAATAATAACACAGATATGTCAACGTTAGTCAGAATATTATTTTGAATAGTAATGATAGCATCTAGTAGCCTTTACTCTTAGTAATGCTCCTTAAGTAGTCCGTTATGTGTTTCCACATTCAGAGATGTGCCAAATGCTCATTACATGGTAGGAACCAAGTGTGTATAAAACGTGTATGTCTGCATGATCAGGCCCGACCAATAGGGGGCTGTACTGATTTAACTTCAGTTAAACACATTTATACACACCTAATCAATTTTTGTGTATTGTGGGGTCCACCCTAAAAAAATGACAAGGCATCCCTGAGCCCATTATAATAATAAATTCAATGCTCACCCAAGTAGGGGCAAGGGTTTGGGTCCCCACAAAAATTTTGGTTCCCATACTGTGAGTTTGCTGACACATATATCCATCCATCCATCCATCCATCTTCTGCCGCTTATCCGGGGTCGGGTCGCGGGGGCAGCAGCCTAAGCAGGGAAGCCCAGACTTCCCTCTCCCCAGCCACATTTGCTAACTCTGCGGGGGGGATCCTGAGGCGTTCCCAGGCCAGCCGAGAGATGTAATCCCTCCAGCATGTCCTGGGTCTTCCCCGGGGTCTCCTCCCTGAGGGACGTGCCCGGAACACCTCACCAGGGAGGCGTCCAGGAGGCATCCTGACCAGATGCCCGAGCCACCTCAACTGGTTCCTCTCGATGCGAAGGAGCAGCGGCTCTACTCTGAGCCCCTCCCGGATGACCGAGCTCCTCACCCTATCTCTAAGGGAGAGCCCGGCCACCCTGCGGAGGAAACTCATTTCAGCCGCCTGTATACGAGATCTCGTTCTTTCGGTCACGACCCACAGCTCATGACCATAGGTGAGGGTAGGAACGTAGATCGACTGGTAAATCGAGAGCTTCGCCTTCTGGCTCAGCTCCTTCTTCACCACGACAGACCGGCGCAGAGCCCGCATTACTGCAGACGCCGCACCGATCCGTCTGTCGATCTCACGCTCCATCCTTCCCTCACTCGTGAACAAGACAACAAGATATTTAAACTCCTCCACTTGAGGCAGGACCTGACTCCCAACCCGGAGAGGGCAATCCACCCTATTCCGGCTGAGGACCATGGTCTCAGATTTTGAGGTGCTGATTCTCATCCCAGCCGCTTCACACTCTGCCGCGAATCGCTCAAGCGAGAGCTGGAGATCACGACCAGATGAAGCCAACAGGACCACGTCATCCGCAAAAAGCAGGGACCCAATCCTGAGGCCACCAAGTCGGATCCCCTCAACCCCTCGGCTGCGCCTAGAAATTCTGTCCATATAAGTTATGAACAGATTCGGTGATAAAGGGCAGCCTTGGCGGAGTCCAACCCTCACCGGAAACGAATCCGACTTACTACCGGCAATGCGGACCAAGCTCTGACACCTGTCGTACAGGGACCAGACAGCTCACACAAGGGGGTCCGGTACCCCATACTCCCGGAGTACCCCCCACAGGAGCCCCCGGGGGACACGGTCGAATGCCTTCTCCAGGTCCACAAAGCACATGTAGACTGGTTGGGCAAACTTCCAGGACCCCAGAGAGGGTATAGAGCTGGTCCACTGTTCCACGACCAGGACGAAAACCACACTGCTCCTCCTCAATCCGGGATTCGACTATCCGGCGGACCCTCCTCTCCAGGACCCCTGAATAGACCTTACCAGGGAGGCTGAGGAGTGTGATTCCCCTGTAATTGGAACACACCCTCCGGTCCCCCTTCTTAAAAAGGGGGACCACCACCCCAGTCTGCCAATCCAGCGGTACTGCCCCCGATGTCCACGCGATGCTGCAGAGGCGTGTCAGCCAGGACAGCCCCACAGCATCCAGAGCCTTAAGGAACTCCGGGCGGATCTCATCCACCCCCGGGGCCTTGCCGCCAAGGAGCTTTTTGACCACCTCAGCGACTTCAGCCCCAGAGATAGGAGAGTCCACCCCTGAGTCCATCAGCTCTGCTCCCTCATGGGAAGCCGTGTTGGTAGGATTGAGGAGGTCTTCGAAGTATTCCCTCCACCGACCCACAACGTCCCGAGTTGAGGTCAGCAGCTCCCCATCTCCACTGTACACAGTATTGACGGAGCACTGCTCCCCCCCCCTGAGCCGCCGGATGGTGGACCAGAATCTCCTCGAAGCCGTCCGGAAGTCTTTCTCCATGGCCTCGCCGAACTCCTCCCATGCCCGAGTTTTTGCCTCGGCAACGGCCGAAGCCGCATGCCGCTTAGCCCGTCGGTACCCATCAGCTGCCTCCAGAGTCCCACAGGCCAAGAAGTCCCGATAGGACTCCTTCTTCAGCTTGACAGCATCCCTCACTGCTGGTGTCCACCAACGAGTCCTGGGATTACCGCCACGACAGGCACCAACGACCTTGCAGCCACAGCTCCGGCCGGCCGCCTCAGCAATAGAGGCACGGAACACAGCCCATTCGGACTCAATGTCCCCCGCCTCACCCGGGACATGTTCGAAGCTCTGCTGAAGGTGGGAGTTGAAGCTCGCTCTGACAGGGGACTCAGCCAGACGTTCCCAGCAGACCCTCACAACACGTTTGGGCCTGCCAGCTCTGACCGGCTTCCTCCCCCACCATCTGAGCCAACTCACCACCAGGTGGTGATCAGTTGACAGCTCCGCCCCCCTCTTCACCCGAGTGTCCAAGGCATGTGGCCGCAGGTCCGACGATACGACTACAAAGTCGATCATTGAACCGCGGCCCAGGGAATCCTGATGCCAGGTGTACATATGGACACTCTTATGCTGGAACATGGTGTTCGTTATAGACAATCCATGACGAGCACAGAAGTCCAATAACAAAACACCATTTGGGTTCAGAGGGGGGGGACAAGACAAGACAAGGAAAAAATGACAAGGCATCCCTGAGCCCATTATAATAATAAATTCAATGCTCACCCAAGTAGGGGCAAGGGTTTGGGTCCCCACAAAAATTTTGGTTCCCATACTGTGAGTTTGCTGACACACATATATATATATATATATATATATATATATATATATATATATATATATATATATATATATATATATATATATATAGAGAGAGAGAGAGAGAGAGAGAGAGATGAAAACAGAAAAAGTATGGGAAGAGAAAAGAATGGAAGCATAACAGAGAAAAAAGAGGTTACAGAAATATATCACATAGAAAACACTGCAATCTACACATAGACTCTCGACAACCTACTTATTGTTATTGTAACCATAGGCTGCACAAAATGCAGGCATAGTTTCATGCTCTCTGTTGACCTGGTTGGCTTTGTGCTAGTGTAGAGTGGGGAAACCAATCCAATATGGCAACCACGCTGGGTTACTCTCTACCATGAACTGATGCATATATAATGCCTATGGTTGAAGTAGTGACTGCAGACACAGAGGTGCGGCTGCGTCACAGCCAAAACAATCCAGTTTTAAACTGATTTGCTTTCGGTGAAACAAAATGTCAGATGCCGATATGAGTCAAAATTTCTAATATTCCTTACAATAATTGGCAAAGGCAATAAGTATGTATCTATCGCTGTTATCTACCTGGTTCTTCATTACCCGTTATACGATTCCTTCAGTTTTCTAAGATTGTAATCTGGCTGACAGTTTTCTCTTATTGCATGTTTTAAGACTTAACTTCCAGCCAGCATTCCCAGCATATTCCACCCCAGTTCCAGCTCATCAACTCTGCATACTATTGAAAGGACAGGATATTATTATTAGTGTCCTTTTCTGAGACTCTCCCATTATTAGAACATTGACAATACAAATGTAACCAGTGTGCTAGTAACACGATTCTGGACTCTAAGGAGCAAGGATTTGAGTGCAATAACCACAAGGATACAACCAGTTTTGGTAACTGTACCTTTAAAGTTTGATTGCAGCAGAAATATGCAACATTACCCAGAACATTTACATTGAAACAAAAATGGGCCCTTAAAAAACAAAATTTAAAAAAAAAAAAAAAAAAAAAAAAAAAGAGTCCTTTGTTGAGTTTTATTTCTTCCTCAGTTCAAGCGCTTTTAAATGTCAAAGTCAAACTATCCAGGATCAGAGTGATTCTGATCCGTTTCAGGTCAAAAGTCGATAATCCAAAGTCTAAAGGATCATTACAACCTCCTGACCAGACACTGATGTTTCCACGATGACGCAGCGTGGTCTGCGACAGCAAAATCGTGGCAAAGTCGCCTCGAAATCGTACAGTGTCCGCCCAGCATTAAAGTGGAACTATTCTGTGCATTTTGGTCTAATTTAATTTTATTTCTGAGACCAGAAGGGCTGGGATTGATGGAGTTATTGCCACAAATGGCTTTATATACTTCACACCGACCCTCTCCGTAGCCTGTGGGCAAAACGAGTGGATTGAGACTCTTCCGCATTAAGCCCCGCCTCCCGCCACTGCACAACTCTTTTTTATCGTGTGATGCAGTTGGTGCCACTTAAGGTAATGGCACAATCCTACCACAAGCAGATGGTTCTGACTGCTGCTATTGGAGAGAAGTGAAGATCCTGGTTTTCTTGATCCAAGTGGGTTGGCTCGCCATCTAATGAAAGCAGCTGGAAGTCTTCAAGATCATCCCCTAAATCTTTTACTCCAACTAAAAACCTGACCGAGTCACACGCGCTCCACTACCGAGTGGTGGCAGGGCCTGGCCTCTGGCTGCACCCTCGACATACTGGAACCGTTTTGCGGTTGAAATTGAAATCTCTCGTCACCCAAAACTCCAATTCCAGCTCAATACTTAGCTCCTTGTGCGTGCTCTTTGCTACCGCAGCAGAAGCAAAAAGGAAGTAAAGGTTTTGGTCTCCTCCCGGGAATAAACCAAATTTTGTTTCCTATTGGCTGTGGACGCAGTGTATTGCTACTGACGTGTTAGCTGTGCAAGACGTGAAATGATGCCTTCAATTACCGTGGGAACTTCCTACATTTGACGAATAACATGAAATTAAAATAAATAAACTCATTTTTAACATGTTGTTTATACATTTTATTATTATCATTTATACATATTGCTTAGCCTACTTCGTATTTGTGGCTTAGAGAACATCACCATAATGACCAATAATTAGATAAAACTACTCGTGTGTGTGCATTTCTCTCATCTATATTAATTATTAATTTCCATCTAATTTATATCTATAGTTTATTTCAAGTGGAACTATTCTGTGCATTTCAGGCTAATTTATTTTTATTTCTGAGCCCAGAAGGGCTGGGATTGATGGAGTTATTGTCACAAATGGCTTTATTTACTTCAGACCGACCCTCTCCGTAGGCTGTCAGATCAGCCTGCGGGCAAAACGAGTGGATCGAGACTCTTCTGCATTAAGCCCCGCCTCCCGCCACTGCACTACATCGGGAGCGCGCACCGCACCTGCTTTCACCGTCATTGTAACATCTCATAAACAGAAGGATTAGGCTGATATGAACTCAATAAAAAAACAAACTACCATGTCAACACATAGCATCCAGCCCTACATGTTGGAACCTGAATCAGACCCTGAAAACGAAGTGGAAAACAGCAACCCACAGCAACGAATGCAGCAGGATGTCTCTCTTTGGTAAACTCACCAGCCATCATTGGAAATAACTTTATCCCACGTTTTCCACCCGCCTGATGTAAAAGTGACACGTTTTTCGTCGCCATGGAAACCGAACGGAGACCATGCTGGAACTCAAACTCAAACATGCCGTTCACATGTCTGATGAGGATTCAACAGTGTAACACTGTAGAAAGCTCAGAAAACTCCAAATACCATAATAGCACCCCTTTAATTTCCTCCATGGTCACTACAGAGGCAAAAGATGGGTTCAGTCTATTATTATGATGAGTTCACTTCCATAATAAGACACCAATCTTGGACGCATTTCTATATTTATAAAAAGTGATTCATCGTGTCGCACACTATATAGGATGCTATAAAACAAGACACCTTTAACTGTAGAATACCGATGCTTAATTCCAGCAACTCAGAAAATCTGCTACATTTACGGCTACCAGCCTTCTTCTCGCTGCACGACTACTGACAGTTCTAGCTGTCGCTGTCTACATCCACGAGACCCATGTTCCAGTTCACCATAACAACCAAATAAAACAAACCATCGGCACAGTGACCAGTCCCCCAAAACTATACATGTGGCTTCTACAGTTTAGATGTCCTCATACAAGTATAACATTATATGTACTGTACTACTGTAGTTTGCAGGTTCAGTCTTTGCTATGCTTATGACTCTGGGTAAAACTGTTATGAAACTGCTGTGCCTACATACATTTTATATATATATATATATATATATATATATATATATATATATATATATATATATATATATATTTATATATATATATATACATATATATATATATATATATATATATATATATATGTATATATATATATATATATATATATATATATATATATATATATATATATATATATATATATGTATATATATATATATACACAGATTGGAGCGCCCCAGAGCATTTCTGGCCCTTATGTCACTGGGTGTCTGCTCCACCAGTGCCACAATCTGTCGCTGCCCCATCACCTCGCACAGATAAAACTCGTGTGTTAGTTTTGGAATAGAATCTCGGAGAGCCTGGCGAAATTCTTCCTGGTTGAGACCCAAAGGAACGATAAGTCTACACGCAGGGGTGGCATCTGTGAATATGTATACACTGTACAAGAGATGAAGGGAAAAAAAAACACAAAACTACATTACAACTAGAAAATTGCTGCACTTGCTGAACAGCAGTGTGGATGCTTTCATTCCAAAGCTTTTAGACTGTAATGCCAAAGAAAGCTTTAACTGTAATGCTAAAAAGGGCTGAAATGAAAAGAAGTTTAAAAGAAGTTTTTAAAGCAAAAACTGGCCTGATTGATTCCAAGGCTGACACCTGTGGTCTGGAGGAGGACAGGGACATATCTGAAGTCCAACAGGAGGCAGTAAGACGACAAAGAGACAAACAGAAGACAGGAAGTGGACGTGGAAAAAGATCTTGACATTAGCTTGTGACAGGAAGTAGACAGAGAGGAAGATCTGTACAGTAACAGGACATAAACAGCTCTGTATTAAAGCTTGTTACATGCTCCACCAGACGCAACAACTGAGTCTTGAACAACGTCTTGTTCGGCAGGTCCATACATACTCCACGAGAAGCACGTCTGCAGCGGGGAGGGATCACTGCGGGGGGCCGATGTCTGCTTTTATGTGCAATGAATCCGGTTGTTACCTCCACCAAAGAGGTTATGCTTTTCCCGGCGTCTTTTTGCTCAAGATAACTCAAAAGTTTCCCGACGGATTTTTATAAACATTTCAAGAGTTGTTGCAAATGTAAACATGAAAAGCTGATTAAATTTTGGTGGTGATCCGGATCACCGTTTGGATCCAGGAGCTTTTTTTAAAAAAGGATTCTTTAATATTGTGCTTGGCGGAGATTTCCGCTCCCCGCTCTGTTATTCTAGTTTCATATTTAACAAGCAACTTCATTCGCGGCAGGGCGGGTCGTGCACGCGGCTGGGTCCGAGTGTTTTATTGCCACATGTAAAAATGTTCGTACTTTCCTCGATCAGCTGTTTTATCAAAACAATCCATTTTGCCGGCAACAGCAAACACACGGAAGCAGCAACTCCGCTTCATGCTTTCTCTGTGTTAACCACGCCCACCTCACATGTCCGACCAATCACACGATACTTCTCGCAGCCCTGCAAGAAAAAAGTTCTGCAGCCCGATGTGTCGAGAACTGTCTTCAAACACGTCCGCGAGAACAAAATGACGTCATTTTCTTCTCAGAGCCTCGAGAACAAGAAAAAAGTTCTCGCTTCTTGTGGAGTATGTAACAGGCTTTAATGGGTCCTATTATGGTATTTGGAGTTTTCTGAGCTTTCTACAGTGTTACAGTGTTGAATCCTCATCAGACATGTGAACGGCACCATTTTTTATCACCTAAACACATGTTTGAGTTTGAGTTTGAGTTCCATCATGCTCTCCATTCGGTTTCCATGGTGACGAAAAACGCTCATTTTAGAGAGTTTTTTTCTACTTGGAAATCCTTGTGACGTCCCGGGGGATAAGGTTCGGTGATTGGTTACCTTCTACTGGTTAACAAGGGCATGTACAAATACATCAGGCGGGTGGAAAACCTGGGATGAAGTTATTTCCAACGATGGCTGGTGAGTTTACCAAAGAGAGACATCCTGCTGCATTCGTTGCTGTGGGTTGCTGTTTTCCACTTCGTTTTCAGGCTCTGATTCAGGTTCCAACATGTAGGGCTGGATGCTATGTGTTGACATTGTAGTTTGTTTTCTTATTGAGTTCATATGAGCCTAATCCTTCTGTTTATGAGACGTTACAATGACGGTGAAAGCAGGTGCGGTGCGCGCTCCCGATGTAGTGCAGTGGCGGGAGGCGGGGCTTAATGCGGAAGAGTCTCAATCCACTCGTTTTGCCCACAGGCTGATCTGACAGCCTACGGAGAGGGTCGGTCTGAAGTAAATAAAGCCATTTGTGACAATAACTCCATCAATCCCAGCCCTTCTGGTCTCAGAAATAAAATTAAATTAGACCAAAATGCACAGAATAATTCCACTTTAATGCTGGGCGGACACTGTACGATTTCAAGGCAATTTCGCCACGATTTTGCTGTCGCAGACCACACTGCGTCATCGTGGAAACATCATAGTGTCTGGTCAGGAGGTTGTAAGCCGTACAGTGTGAGAACACTCGCGAGGAGGGATTAATTGCTGCTACGTTCTAACGATGATGCTGCGACCTCCCGATCAAACTTCTGGTATGTCAGAAATTTTCCCCGTCGCTCGTACAGTGTGAGTGGTGTTACGTCACGATTCTACGTTCGCACCTGCACAGAAGACACCGGTGGAGCTTTAAACAATGGTGGGCAACCCCAACTTCCGACGTGTGCAGTGGACACAGCTGCTAGAAGAGAGATTAGTAGAGCTATGGAGAGAACATGAAAATCTTTTTGATGTGACTTCTGCAGCATACCATGACAGAGGGATGAAGGACAATTCCTGGAATCAAATAGCATCTGCCCTGGAGTTACCTGGTACGTATAGTTTTGATTGCAACCGAGGAAGCTAGCTATCGTTACACCTGTCATGTTTCTATGAAGAAACATTCTTTGCACAGAACTCAACTTATAATTACTTACATTACTAATGGAATGTTCTAGCCTATCTACCACTAAATGTAATATAGGCTATACGGAATATTTCTTGTTATACAGATAGGCCTATAACGTTACGATAATTATGAGTTGAGTTCTGCTTTTCTGTGCACCTGTGCATCAATCTATCCTAGAAACATAATACTATGCTTTTGTGTAGCTACCCCGATTGCAAGATCACGTCTAGGATAAGTAGGGATTACATGCGTTAACTTTAGAACTTCTCTGCTTGTTTTATTTCAGTCCGTGAGGTGCAAATGAGAGCGGCTTCTCTTCGCACTCAATTCGGCAAATGATTAAAAACACAACCAAGTGGCAGCGGTCACAGAGGTCAAACACCAAGGCAGATCATAAACCATCTTGACTTTTTAAAACGACACGTTGTCCATCGACATTCTGAAACTAGTTTGAGAGTAAGTATATACATTTTACGTAACATGTTCTTGTCTATATTGATTTTATATACTGCAGTGTATTGTGTCTGTACACATCAGAACCTTTCTACAATAATTGTGCTTTTATGTAGGCCATGTCAACAGAAGATCAACCTGAAACATCACAGACAGACACAGAAACAGAGCTTGACAGGGAGGTTGAAGAGTGTACAAATATTACTTCACCTGATCCTGGCACTAGTAGGGGTGAGACAAGAATATAATACAGAGTAGTGTATATTTCTTTTTCTGCTTTGGTATGATGAAAGTGCAGTAACATGGCAAGTTTAAGAGGGCAAGATACATTGAGAATGTGCCACCTCACTGATGTGTTGATTGTTGTGTTGTATTAAATGAGTATTGTATTGTGATATGTGTATTTTCTCACCCTCAGACACAACAAGTGATCTGCAGTCTCAAGAGGAAACTTCCTCTAATGTCTCCAGAGCAGGCACACCCCGTCCCTCAAGCTCTGCAGAAGTGACTTCATCAACCTGGATGCCTCACGGGAGAAGGAGAGTGAGCAGAGAAGGAGCCAGGGACCCCAGCGTCAAGGAAAGAGGAAGGGGCCTGAGTGTAATGTAGAGTTACAAAAACTAGCTATATTAAAAGAAATGTCTTCTACTTTAAAATCAGTAGATGATGAAAAAGCTTTTGGTGAGCAGGTTGCTGTAGAATTGCGACAAATTCAAGAGCCGGTGTTGAAAATACGGGTCAAAAGACAAATAATGGGCATATTGTATGATGCCCCGGAGTCACAACACACCAGAGATTTTACACTCTATGCAGCAGGAGGCCCAGCTCTCCGTCCAGTATATGGGCACACTACACCAACACCTCACACATCCCACATGCCCCCTCACAGTTATAACTCAAAGCTTCATGGGGATGCTCAATGACGACATCAGCAACACAAGTTTTTAAAAACCTGGGTCTGTAGTCCACTAAAGTTTACAAGTTTGTGATGTTCATGCAGTTCTTTGTATTGCTTATTATACTGTTTGTGTTCAGTATTTCACTGCTGTGTGTTGAAGCTTTTCTTATCAGAATGCAATAGAGGACACACAATTTGATGTTTTAGTTATTACATTTATATTTCTCTGAATATGTTAAAGTTTTTTAACACAGATGGAACCACACTGATGTAGGCTAGTTTAATAAAAACAACAGAATTTCAATAAAATAAAACTGGATGCCTTTTTCCTCACATTTGTCAAGGTTACACAACTCAAAACATATTTACATATGACTCAAGTTAGATACAGACTGCGCTCATCTAGATGTGATCTTCCTGCCAAGACACACTGTCAGCAGGAGAGATGAAGTAGTCCCTCAGCTGCTCCCGTTGCTGCTTGGCTGCAACGGGGGGATTCCTGGCCCGTCCCATCTCTGCAGACTGTAGCATTCCCTCCTGCCTCCATGTCCCGTTGACCAGTCGGTGGTCCTCATCCTCCCAGTCCACATACGCAGGAGGCAGGTATGCGTCAGACCTCCTTTCCCGCAGAAAGTTGTGGAGGCATAAGGATGCCATTGTGATCTTCACAACTTTCTCTGGTTCCAGGCAGATGGCTGAGTGGAAGACTCTCCAGCGGTTTGCCAGGATCCCAAAAGCATTCTCCACAGTGCGGTGTGCTCTTGACAGGCGGTAGTTAAACAGCCTCTGCTCCCTGTTGAGCTGACGGTGAGGGTTGGGCTTCATCAGGTCCACTCTCAGGGGGTAGGCTTCATCGGCAACGAACATGTAGGGCATCTGCACATCAGTGTTCGGCAGCGGGGATATTGAGAAGGTTGCTGTCCATGGCGCTTATGAGGTCAGACTCAGCGAACACACCGGCATCTGACACCCTGCCCTGCACACCTAAATTCACATAAGTGAATTTGTAATGGGCGTCCACCACTGCCATGAGCAGGATGGAGAACCTGCTCTTATAGTTGTGGAACAGGCTTCCGGACTTCTTTGGTGGCTGGATGTATATGTGTTTTCCATCGAGTGCTCCAAGGCTGTTTGGGAACTGCCACTTCTCCCAGTATCCGTGGGCTATCGCATGCCACTTTGCCTCTGATGTTGGTGTCTGAAAGACAGGATTATCACTCTTTGAATATATTGAAATTGTATGTTTTCTTGTGATTGTTTAGTGGGGAGATGTAAGGATTTGTGTTGATCACCAATTCTCTTGAATGCCTATAAGTCTCTCTTGATAAAACGTCTTTTGAAATGACTAATAATTGATGGAATTGTACATACCTCCAGAAAGTCGTTTTTCAGGACTGAATGCAGGGCTTCACACGTCTCCACAACCATCGGGCTCAGTGTTTTATTTACAACATTTTAACATTATAACATTTTATAACATCACAAGCTTGTTCAATTTTTTTATAGGAATTAACTAACAAATCAAATAACTTCAGTATAGTTTCTTTTTATGATATTCAGCCATTAAATGGGGCTGCACCCATGTAAAACGATAACCAAAAAACTGATTTGAAAATACATGATTAAGTTAATTTGCTGCTCAGACCTGTATTGATAGAAAGTAAGCAACAGTACTTTGTACTTTGCTTGTACTTTCGTACTTCTTTGTACCTGTACTTGTCAGGTTTTTTTTTTTTCTCATAAAAAAATCGCGATATTGGGCTATGCAAAAATAAAGCAATTGATTGATTAATACCTGTTGCCAGAAACCGTAGGGTAACAGATAGTCTCTCCTTGGCAGGAATGGCCCTTCTTCGGTGCGTGTCTTGCTTGGGGATGAGTGGAGCTACTTTGTGCAGGATTATGTGGAATTCTTCTACAGACATTCTTGTGAAGCCTCTGAAGTCCTTCGAATCATCATTCTAAAATCAAAAGAGAAACTCACATGACCAAAACATTACATACTGTAAAATTACAATATTCCAAATTGTTCTGTACAGCACAGCAGGCATAAAAAACTAGTCAACTAAAAAAATATACAAACTATATCCTAAAAAGCCATAGAGATTCAAGATAGTTTAAACTTTTTGGAGTGATAATTAACTTGTTGTAATACCTGGTACAATAACTTAAATAATCAATAATAAACCGTATCATATTGTCTGTTTTTGCACTGACTGTCGTAAAAGGAGTCGGAATTTTATTCTCCGTCTTTAGCTCTATTTACTCCCTAATACTAGATGTTACTTTTGGCACCACTGGGAGCTTTTTGAAATTCGCTGTGTACCTGCACTAGTATACTGGCAAGATCGATCATTCATTCCGACTGACGCCGACAACTAGTCGTGGTTGTCAATAATCATGGCTGACAGCAGTCGTACAGTATGAGTATACATGTCGTAGGGTCAAATAGAGTACGAGGGACAAACCCGGTCGTGCAGTGGGAGCATTTCTCCGACAGTCAGATTTCTAAAATTGCACAGTGTCCGCCCGGCATAATAGTGCTGGATCACTGAACAGTTGTGGGCCATGAGTTGTCATGACAACGGCCCCTCCCTTCCCTGCTCTGTTTCAACTGACAGGCAGTTAGGAGAAGAGGAGACAGTTTGCTGAACTGTGCTTCTGCCAGGCCTAGAACTTCTGGCCGCTACATGAAAACCTTAACAAATATTGAAATAATTCTTTCACCACTAACGGCAGAAGGCTTTGAGGAACACAGGAATGTAACTTATTTTATCCTACTGTGAGCAGAATTTAAATAGTGGTGTGTTAAACAACAGTGGAGCCAGTCTCTGGAGTCTGAGAGAAAAGATGATCGGAGAAAAAAGTTGAACGATTTTAAAACTGCAATATTTCAAAAACGGTCAAAGATATCAAAAAGTTGAATAAAAGTTTCATAGCTGAATTGCTTGTGACTTAAATAAAGTTTGAATGGTGTCTCTAGCTAAAAGTATGCTGAGAGTATTAAGGCTGAGAAAGCTGAAAGTTTTGTGGAATGTTCAGCTTTTCCCATTCAATTCAATGAGAGCCTGAAAAAAATCAATAAAATGATCAAGTTTAAATTGGTTCAAAATGTGACAAAGAACCAAATTTCTGTATGTGAACGCTTTTATATTGACAGCTAAAGTAGCCAATCACGAGTTCTGTTTTACGTTTGGTTGCGATCGCAACGTTGTTAATTGTTCATTTCAGTGCGTGGAGCCGAGCTCATGGTTGTGCCCGTGTGCATCAGTTGGACAAGAGTGAGTAATGGTTGGAAACGCTCACATGCTTATATCTGTGTATAGTTTGTGCATGCTAGAAGGTGTGATAATAACATTTAAGGTAATTGTGAACTTGTTAATATGTTAATTACACTAATGCTGACAGCCTTGCAGTAACTCCATACTAATTAAAATTATGAGCTATTCTGTTTGTTTTGTCATTCTTGTTTAGTTGTATTAAGTATGTTATAATTCAGATATGTTGTTTATCTGTGTTACAGAACCACAGTTAATATCAAGACAGCAAGGTGAAGTTTTATAATAAAGAAGACATCTGAATCTTCGATGTGCATTCTTACCAATGACCCTCTGGTGGTCACAACATTAATGAACCAATCAACTTAGCTCTCCCCAAAAGGTGAGTCGAAGCAACTATCTCCTGAATGTGATTTTTTAAATACCTTTGGACGGAGATACAGATTAAAGTGGCCCAGCTGAACGTTTTGATACCAATTTGTTGCAATTGGTTGAACACAGCTGAAGATTTTATGTAAAGGTACGGAAGTAGTAAGAATAAATAGGGAATAAAGAAGAGGAAAACTATTGTGTGATTACCGTATTTTCACGACCATAAGGCGCACATAAAAGTCTTAGATTTTTTTCAATATGTGCGGCGCGCCCTATAGTGCAGTGCGCCCTTTGTGTGCATGTTGTTGTTGTTGTAGTAATCGGACGTAGTAAAGAACACCATAAGAACGTTAAAGGGTGAAGCGTGGGCGTTGATCGCATATAAAAGAACAGGTATGTGCGTTATGCAGAACACCTTTTTCTAACAACCCTGAAAATGGCAAATAGACACGCTTATGAAGCACAGTTTAAACTGAAGGCCATCAACTACGCCAAGCAACATGGAAATCGAGCAGCCGAGAGAATTTAAGATTAATGAATCGATGGTTCGCAAGTAGAGGAAGATGGAAAAGGTAAAGAAGACGCAGCTGAGTTTCCGTGGACATAAGGCAAGGTGGCCCGAGTTGGAGGAAAGACGCTTGGGCTAATTTGTCTGCTGGCACTGTTGTTCGCGCTTTCGCAAAAGCCGGCATCATTTCAGAGGAGCCGCACGGCACGGAAAGTGACTCTGACAGTGAAGAAAGTGAACCTCGCATGTTTGCTGGAGATTTAGCGCAGCTGTTCAATTCAGAAACAGAGGATGAGGACTTTGATGGGTTTGACTGATGACGATTACCGGTTAAAAATAAATGTGAGTACCAAACTCAGTTTTGGTCCCAGTCTATTTTTAAATACGCCCACTTGTGTGCTTGTTTTATCCGTGTGTTTTACCATGCCCGCGCCTATTGATGATTGATTGATGATTAAAAAATGTTAGTACTTTGTAATCAATACTTAAATAAAGCACAACCAAACTCGGTTTTGCTGCCACTCTATTTTTAAAAAGGCATACTTGTATGCTTGTGTGCATTGAGAATGTTAAAGGGGGAAGTGTGGGCGTGGATTGTACCGATATATAAAATCCGCGCCCTATGGTCAGGTGCGCCTTATGTATGTGTTAAATACAGAAAGGGCGAACATAACTGAGACTGCGCCTTTTAGTACGGTGCGCCTTATGGTCGTGAAAATACGGTAAGTCACTTCGGCCTGTAGTGTGAACATAGCCAAAGTTACGTGATGTGATGATACCTTCTTCACTGCAAGTCAACAATGTGGACATCTGCTGGGGAGGGCCCATCATGTGGAGGGGAATGACGAGTTAGTGTGAAAAGTGTCTCTTCTATATAAGAAATATTTCTTTATTCCGTTCAAGACGTGCAAGGTCGATTGGTCATTTTGAAGTAAGCTTTGAACTTCCTATCTATTTGTGACAGAGGATGCAAATTCAATTATTTAGTCTTCTTTTTTTTTAATATATTGAATTTCCAGGAAAACTTCAGGCTCAGGGCTCTTTCTAAAATCACACATATGTTTTACAGGTAATTTTAGCAGGTGTTTTTAGCCTTTTATGTGTTAAGTTATGCATTCAAAACAGTAGAAACTTAGAGAAGTTATTAACTAGAGCCTGACCAATATATCAGCTGTCTAATAAAATTGGCCATTGATATACGTTTTCAAAGTAGTCATCATCAGCTGTAATTTTGCTGATCAAATGCCAATTTTTCTTAATTTGTCATTGAACGGTAAATTTTGTCCAGTATTGGGTTGGACAAGATGATGTCCTTGTAGCTTTTGTCCAATAGATGAAGCTCTGACTCCATTGAATCATCTGCGTTCACCGACGTTAGTTCTGTGGCTCTAGTTTATCACAAAAATGACCACATATCATTGTTTTTGGGACACTTGGTTTCCACTGAGCAGGAAGGGGTTTGAAATATGTAACCAGTCACGGTAATAATGTACAGTAGTGGAGCAAGTGCAATATTTACCATGGGGCCCCATGCCTGCCTTTGCCTGGGGCCCCAAATCTCCTAAATCCGCCACTGTTCCTAGTGCAAAAAGTCTATTCAGAATTAATTCCAAAGTGAGTGGCTGGTCTATTCGCATTGTAATTCTGAACTGTTTAATTACTGTCATGTAAAGCAAAATCCTAGTTATTCTGCGCATCCTCATTACTTTATCCTATCCTGATGGCGTGCGTTTGTGACAGACATAAACCAGAGGTCCCTACGCAATTTTCATATTTCTGTGCTAATTGGTTTTCTTCGTTCTCTATATCTAGAGGAAGACAGTCAGCAGAGGCTCCTGTATGTTTTGTTTTCTTTAGGGCGTTACCTCGGGCTCCAGTAGGGGGAGTCACGCTCTTTCCCCCTCATTCATTACAGACGAGTGAACGGGAGAACTGCGTGATGTGCTATTCACTCTTCCCCTTATCACCCTTTTTAAGGTAATTACCTCAACAGAAAGTGTGGAAAACGGTGTGCATTTTATATGACTTTGTTTCATCAATGTGGTTTATTGTATGTATCCAGGAAATATGTGTTGCATCATTCTATTTGGAGAGCTATTGTTTAGCTAACCTGATCGGTAAACAAGCTAACTGCTGGAGACCTCGTGGTCCGACAGTTGGTTTTAGTAGGAGCCCTAAAGTTCATGCCATGTTTTTGTGCTACAGGAAATTTGTTTGTTGCTAAAAAAAAAAGGGTGTTAAGAATGCATTAGAGTACAGGCATTCAATGTTAAGTCTGTTTCCACATGTATGAAGTATTCAAAGCACAAAATATGACAGAGTTGTATAGATGTATTATCCAGTATTGCATTGTATGCATATAATATGCATTGTTGTGTTAAAAGAAAAAGTTATTCATTCCAGACGAGTGAACGGGAGAGCTGCCTGGTGTGTTATTCACTCTTCCCCTTATCACCCTTTCTAAGGGCACAACACGTTGCTTTACCACCTGTCTTCGGTGGTCTATATTCGCAGTAATCTGATATTTTTTTTTGCTGAATTTAATGTGTTCCCAGAACATGTCAGTTTCTGCAAATCCTGTAGCAATTTCCCATTTTGTTCTTTCAGGTCCTCATTTTCCTTCTGCAATAGTTTGTTGTCATTTTTCATTGAGCTGTATGAGGCTTCGAAGCAGTTGAGTTCTTCCAAATTGTTGTGCAGCTTCTCATTTTCTGCTTTCAGGTCCATATTTTCTTGCTGCAATAATTTTTTTTTAATTTCCATCGAGTCAAATGTGGATTTGAGGCACTTGAGTTCTTCCAAATCGTCCTGCATCTTGACAATTTCTTTTTTGAAGGTCTCATTTTCTTGGTGCAAGAATTTGTTTTTATTTTCTATTGAGTCAAATCTGTATTCGAGGCATTTCAGCTCTTCCAAATTGTTTCGCAGCTTCTCATTTTCTGCTTTCAGGTCCCTATTTTCTTGCTTCAAAACCTTGTATTTATATTTTATCGAATCAAATGTGGATTCGAGGCACTGGAGTTCTTGCAAATCGTTTCGAAACTTGAAGATTTCCTTTTTGAAGTTCTCATTTTCTCGCTGTAATAATTTATTTTTAATTTCCATCGAGTCAAATGTGGATTTGAGGCACTTGAGTTCTTCCAAATCGTCCTGCATCTTGACAATTTCTTTTTTGTAGGTCTCATTTTCTTGGTGCAAGAATTTGTTTTTATTTTCTATTGAGTCAAATGTGTATTCGAGGCATTTCAGCTCTTCCAAATCGTTTCGCAGCTTCTCATTTACTGCTTTCAGGTCCATATTTTCTTGCTTCAAAACCTTGTATTTAGATTTTATCGAATCAAATGTGGATTCGAGGCACTGGAGTTCTTGCAAATCGTTTCGAAACTTGAAGATTTCCTTTTTGAAGTTCTCATTTTCTCGCTGTAATAATTTATTTTTATTTTCCATCGAGTCAAATGTGGATCTGAGGCACTTCAGCTCTTGCAAATCGTTTCGCAGCTTCTCGTTTTCTGCTTTCAGGGCCGTATTTTCTTGCTGCAATAATCTCTTTGGATTTTCTATCGAATCAAATGTGGATTCGTTGCATTTAACTTGCTGATCGTCTCGCAGCTTGATGATTTCTTCTACGAAGGTCTCATTTTCCTGGTGCAATAATTCATTTTCATTTTGTATCAAGTCAAACTTAGAGTTAAAGACTTGCAGATCAAAGTCGTCTTGAAGTTTCTGATTGTCTTCGTAGAGCTTGTTAACATGTTTTTGCAGCGATTTGTTCTCATTTATCAAGGCACTTGTGGAGTCAAAAGCCTTGAGTCCTTCTGAATCCTGTTTCTGATTTTCTCTGAGCTCCTTATTTAGTTTTTCCAGGTATCTGACCCTGTCAGTCATTGAGTAAAATGCGAATTCAAAGCGCCTAATTTCTTGAAAATCATTTTCCATCTTGAGGATTTCTTTTTTTAAGGCCTCATTTTCTTTCTGCAAAAAGTTTCTTTCTTTTCTCATCGAGTTAAATGAGGATTTTATGCACTTACGCGCTTCTAACTGGTCTTGCAGCTTGAGAATTTCCTTTTTGAGGTTCGCATTTTCTTGCTGCAATAATTTTTTATCTTCCATCGAGTCAAAAGTGGATTTGAGGCACTTCGGCTCCTGCAAATCGTCTTCCAGATCGAGGATACCTTCTTTGAAGGTCTCATTTTCTCGCTGCAATAATTTGTATTTATTTCCCATCGAGTCAGATGTGGATCCGATCCGCTTGAGTTCTCGCAAATCGTCCCGCAGCTTGATGATTTCTTCTACGTAGGACTCATTTTCTTGGTGCAATAATTCATTTTCATTTTGTATCAAGTCAAACTTAGAGTTAAAGACTTGCAGATCAAAGTCCTCTTGAAGTTTCTGATTGCATTTGCGGAGCTTCTTAACATGTTTTTGCAGCGATTTGTTCTCATTTATCAAGTCACTTGTATAGTGAAAACCCTTGAGTCCTTCTGAATCCTGTTTCTGATTTTCTCTGAGGTCCTTATTTTGTTTTTCCAGTATTTTGATGCTGTCGGTCATGGAGTGAAACGTGGATTCAAAGCGCTTGACTCCTTGAAAATCGTCTTGCAGCTTGTCGAGTTCTTTTCTGAAGGTCTCATTTTCTCGCTGCAGCAGTTTGTTTTGAGCTTTTATCGAGTCGAATGAGGATTTGAAGCCTTTCAGCTCTTGTAAATCCTCTTGCAACTTCTTATTTTGTTGTACAAGGCCCTCATTGTCTTGATGGAGTAAAGTCTTCCCCATTTCCCTTTCAAATGTGGGTGCATGCTTCAGTTCATGCAGTTCCTGTTGCAGTTTCTCATTTCGCTCTGTGAGCTCAATCTGTTTTTGACGCATCGACACGTTTTCCTTTACCAGCGAGCGATGGCTGGATTGAAAAAACTTTAACCCGTTTACTTTGTCTGTGAGCTTGTCGACTTTCTTTTTGAGCTCCTTGTTTTCTTGCAGGGTTTCAGCTGCACTTTCCTCCCTAGCTTGCTGAAGTAACTTTTTGACTTTGCAGAGATCTTGTTGCAGAGCCAAATTCTCCTGCTCCTGCTCATTCAAGGTGTCGGCCATATTGTTGAGTTCCTGCCTTAAAGAATCTTTCTCTTCTTCAATGATGTGAAAAGCTTGCATTTTCTCCGTCAGCCGTATATTTTCTATCTGTAACTTTTCTTTTTCTGCTTTCCACCCGGGGTGTTTACGGCTCATGTGTCGGTGCAGGATTTTATTCTCATTCTCCAGTTCTTGTAATCTCCACAGTGCTCTTGAATTGTTCAGGATTTCGGTCTTGTGGGATTTTTCCTGGGTCTCTATGTCAGTTGACAGCTGTTTGTTGATCTTTAATAATTCATCTATTTCGAGCACAAGATCCCTTTCGTTCAGTTGTCTGCAGAGCTCCACTTCTCTGCGAAACTGTTTATTCAGTTTGTTGAGCTCCTTGAGTTGGATTTTAAGGCTTTTATTCTCTTTTTGGAGATGTTTGTGTTCTTTAGGGGTCTGGTCAGACTCCTGCTTGCGCCAAAAGAATTTTCTGAGCATTGTTCCAAGATTACCTACTGATTCCAGCATTTCTGTCATAATGGAGTTGCTGTGAACTTGTCCAGATGTCTTTGTCCTTGACTGAACGAGAACTAAAAAGAATCTTTAGAACTGCTGAGTAATTAAGTACTTTTGATGATGTCACAAAGGATGATGTAATAAAGACTTCCTTTTATGACACCCACAGCCATCTCCTTGACAACGTGACTGTTCTATTGATAAACAGACATGTTGTCATGGAGACATCCTGCCTGTTGGAGCAGTTCTGTGATTAAATATGACAAATGTTGTCATGTGGAAAAAGCTTGGTCGAGCCAAGACTATATGATATATATGATGGAGTAGGTTGGACAATGGGTTATTTTAAAAAATAAAAATAATAATAATACATTAATGCTCATATGTATTCATCCCCCTTGGTTTTTTTTTCTTTCTTCAACTCAATTAATTATTGTTCCTTTTTTTTTTTATATGTATCTCCAGTTATTTGAGTGACTGAAATGAAATGAAATTAAATGAAAAATACTTTTTTTCCATAAGAGTAGAGCCTGATAGCTAAAGGCCCTTCCACCATAGTACTCTTTGAGACTCTGGGAACCACCAGTAAACCTGCAGTCTGAGAGCGCAGTGCTCTATTTGGAATATATGGAACTATAAGATCTTTTATGATTAGATTATTTCACAAGTTAAACGAAATACCGCAACCCCACATTATGCTAAAATGCCATTAAAAAATAGAGGAAATGAATAAAAAACCTTTTAGAAATTCTCCAGAGACAGTTTAGGTTTAGATATTTTAGTTTAGTCAGTAAACTACTAAACACACAACCAGACCTGGTGGAATCGCTCCATTCATGCAGCATCAGAGCAGAAAGTTTATAATTATGTTGGTTTGGCTACATCTGGGCTTTTAAACTTCATTTTAACATGTTTCTGACTTAAATCCTACGAAATCAAATTTCTCGAACTTGGAGCCACCTAGTGCTTCACAGCTCCTGTCCAGGGCTTTGACCTGGACGTAACCGGAGGAACTGGTACACAGAATAACCTCGAGATGGTGTGCATGGCATTTGTCTGTATTGAGGGGGAGCTGGACATAGTTTGGTCAATAAATGGATTCCATACTGGTCCCATAAAGCCTCCCAGCTCAGTTATAACAGTCACTGCACTTTGTAGAAACATGTTTGCTTTGCAGGTTGGATCTCCTTTGTCTGTAAAGTTCATCCACAATGAATGTGAGGTACAGGACCGTTTCTGTCCCCCGCAATTATTCATGTCAGTTTTTACAATGAACAGATTTGGATCCAAACAGAGTGTGAGGGCAGCATAAGCTGCCACACAGTAAAGGTCTGGTAACTTTCTTTTTTTCTTAATTATGTAAACACCTTAAAGATACTTTATCATTTTTCATATTTTTATTAGCTGGGTTGACAGGGGGTTAACTGACTGGGTGCACACACTTAGTTAACTTATATTGTCACCTTGTTAATTTGGTTTATTTTGTCACCTTATCAATTTGCTTTGCTTTCAGTTAATATATTTTCCTTTTGAGTTGCCAGTTCCTTGGTGTTCCCAAGCCTGCTAAAGAAGAGTCCTGGCTGCAATGGAGCTCCTTAAATCAGGCTGAGGCCTAATTGGGCGGAACCATCTTTTTTTTATGGGAGGGAAGTATAGGAGGGGTTTAGGTTTTTCTATTGTTTGTCAGTTGGTTTGCATTATTTAGGCATTTCAGATTGTTTAGTTTATTGTCTTATCTGATTATATGTAACACTTTTTGATAAGTTAAGTTTATGTTACAGTTGGTATATAGTGTTGTATTGTCTCCCCCCCTTGTGTGTCAAAATGGCCTGATCCGCCAGTATATATGTGTCCCTTGTGTGTCAGTTAGGTAGGTCAGTTAGTGTTTGAGTTCCTTATGTTAATATCTAGGTTGATGTTTGCTTTCTTTGACCTCTTTAATGGGCCCAAAGTTATTGCATTGAAAGATTTATTTTGTTATTTTTGTTAAATAAATGTGCTTCTCTGGTTTTTCGGCTCGGTCCCTCACATATGGTGGCAGTGGTGGGATCTGCCAGAAAGAGAGCACATTGGAATGGTTTTTTTTTTTAAACTTTTTGCCTAACCCCAACTAGTGGATCATGCAGCGTGGGCGGAATAAAACTCGTGTGGAGCCATAGGAAGAGGCTGAGCATGAGGATCCTCTGGAGCCAGGAGCCTCTGGAAGGACAGCAGGTGTTGAGGATGAAGCCATTCATGAACCAACATTGTCAGATCTGGCTGGGATTCTGCAAATGGCCAAAGTCCAACTGGGTCTTCCGTCTTATACCACTGCTAACTGGTAAAGCTAGAAGCGCCTACGACAGCGACAGCTAGAACTGTCAGTAGTCGTGCAGCGAGAAGAAGGCTGGTAGCCGTAAATGTAGCAGATTTTCTGAGTTGCTTGACTTAAGCATCGGTATTCTACAGTTAAGGGTGTCTTGTTTTATAGCATCCTATATAGTGTGCGACACGATGAATCACTTTTTATAACTATAGAAACGCATCCAAGATCAATGTCTTATTATGGAAGTGAACTCATCATACAAATAGACTGAACCCATCTTTTGCCTCTGTAGTGACCATGGAAGACGTTGAAATAAACTCATTCTTTTTTTTTTTTTTTTTTTTTTCCTGAACTGCTTAATCCAATTCAGGGTCGCGGGGAAGGTGGAGCCTATCCCAGCTGGCTGTGGGTGACAGGCAGGGTACACCCTGGACAGCTCGCCAGTCCATCGCAGGGCCACACAGAGACTAACAACCATTCACGCTCACACTCACTCCTAGGGGCAATTTAGAGTAACCAATGAACCTAGCATGTCTTTGGACGGTGGGAGGAAGCCAGAGAACCCGAAGAGAACCCATGCATACACGCATAATTTCTGTGTGGTCAGTGGCCTTTCCACACAGAAAGGCCACTGACCAAACCCCTCCCCAGCCAACGATCAAACCAGTGACCTTCTTGCTGTGAGGCCACAGTGCTAACCACTGTGCCACCATGCAGCCAGTTAAATAAACTATAGATAGAAATTAGATGGTAATTAATAATTAATATAGATGAGAGGCATGCACATACACGGTTAGTTTTATCTAATTATTGCGCATTATAGCGATGTTCTCTAAGCCACAAATACGAAGTAGGCTAAGCAATATATAAAAATGATAATAATAAAATAGTGTCTTATTTAATCTACATGTGAGCGTGTCTCCTGGCAGTGCATTTGAATGAAGCTGCAGATATGAGTACACAAGCAGACACCCAGCAAACACCAGAATGGGTTCATCGGAACGACTTATGCAGCAAAGAAACTCAGTGATGAACTGGCGATGTCTGCTCTTAGTCTATATTGATTGGATGACTATGGTTTAATTTCAGTGGCAGTTCAGAAAGGGGGCTGGCATAATTCTATTTAAAAAAACGGCATTTTTTACACACATCATACTTGCACAGAACGCTGTTTTTAACGCACGTCACAATTTTATAATCGTCATATAAAACGCGGTTTTTACGCGCATACATTGAACACCGCATAAAGCGGAGTGCAGGAACAGTACAGAATGTCGTATTTTAGGGCGTTTATTGAAACGGCGTATTTTACGGATTTTAGCCAAAAAAAAACCTACTTTTAACGCCGTTATGTGAAGGAAAACGGCATGGCATGGCTATGCAAACGCGCTACTTAAGTGGCGTTTTTTGACTACTTTGGCTTGCCATACTCTTTCAGCTCTGAGCACGCTCAGATCGTCTTCCCACTCTGAGCATGCTCAGATCGTCTCTTCCCACTCTGTGTATGCTCAGATTGTCTCTTACAGCTTTGAGCATGCTTGGATTGTCTCTTCCAGCTTTGAGCATGCTTGGATTGTCTCCTTAGCTCTGAGCATGCTCAGATAATGGCTGTGTCACAATTCGTTAGTGCACTGGAATGTAGTGCGTAGTGCGCACTACGCTTTTTTCTCTGTTGTGCGCACTCTGATGGGTAAGTGCCGTCCCAAATGGAACACTGGACGTAGTGCACTAACCAGTAGTGACGAACTCGCATGTGACCACATGACGCTTCTGACCGCCCAAAGTTTGAAGAAAGCACACATTTGAACAATGGATTTAATAAACCTACATCGCATCCAGAGGCGACGTAGAATACTTCTCCGACTAGCTGGAGTCTTTATTCATTTCCCTTTTTTTATGTAATTTTTTTACGTGAATGAATCAGCCGCCTACATACGTGTCTGTTGACAGCTCCACTTTATTCGTCCCACTGCCTGCAAGTTCTTTATAAGAAGTAGTAAAACATCAATGAACAAATCCAGCACACTTTTGCATTTCGTTTTGCATCTCATCATATTTCATGGCCAACACTAAAGTGTTCAGGCTCCACTTATAACAATACAATGCAACATCAGACTGTTATGTCTGTCTGCATGGCCACTGCATACTTATTAGTATCATAAAGTGCAAAGCAAAACGCTAATAATACAGCTTTTAAATATGCAAAGATATCCTCAGAGCTTTCATTATACACATGTGTTTTAACTGGTGTTAACTCTGATACCATGCACACTTGGCAATAGGAAACCAATGTAAAAAAGTAATTCAGATAATACAATGGTGTAAAGAAGATGCTCAAACACAGTGATGCAGCAAAGCCTTTATTGGAATATTTATCTCCCGTCTCCCTTTCTACTTTACAGCAGCGTCCCAGCCTCTGGTGGCTACCCCAGCTTGTCGCAGCCCATCCGCCTCATGACACCCTTCAGGCAGCCTGTCCGCAACCACCTGCAAGCTCGCTACAATTGCTGCCTGTCAAAGGCCAGGTGTGTTGTGGAGAGGTCTTTTGGGATCCTGAAGACCAGGTCCAGGTTCTTGAAGGCTCTGGAGGTGGATGTGAAGTACGTGCCAGAGGTCATTGTCTGCTGCACCGTCCTCCACAACATCTGCATTAGCAACAGTGACCTACTGGAACCAGATACTGATGTAGATGCCAGGAGGGCAGCTGGGGACTAGCAAGCAGCAGGACCAGCAGCAGCATCAGCACCTCCAGGAACCATCTGTGGAGCTAATGAGAGGCAGAGGATGGCAATGTTATGCTTCTCCCCAGACCACGACTACATTTAAATCCAACATGCAATAAAAGAATCTGGCTAATTGTGAAAAATTGTGTGTCTCTGTGTAATCAAGATAAACAATGTAAATGTATTTACAATTTTTTAATATAGTTTAAATTCTTCATGATTCATTTTAAACAATGAACAAAACTGAACACAATGAACCAAAAAAACACTGAACAGTCAACGAACATCACAACGGTAAACTACAACTTATTTGACAATTTCTCGAAACTAGCAAGGAGGCGCTGCTCCCTACTGGCAGCCTCCCTGTCCCTCCTCTCCTCCCTCTCCATCATCTCCTGTGTCTACTGTCCTCCCTCTCCACCATCTCCTGTGTCTACTATCCTCCCTCTCCATCATCTCCTGTGTCTACTATCCTCCCTCTCCACCATCTCCTGTGTCTACTATCCTCCTTCTCCACCATCTCCTGTGTCTACTATCCTCCCTCTCCACCATCTCCTGTGTCTACTATCCTCCCTCTCCACCATCTCCTGTGTCTACTATCCTCCCTCTCCACCATCTCCTGTGTCTACTATCCTCCTTCTCCACCATCTCCTGTGTCTACTATCCTCCCTCTCCACCATCTCCTGTGTCTACTATCCTCCCTCTCCACCATCTCCTGTGTCTACTATCCTCCTTCTCCACCATCTCCTGTGTCTACTATCCTCCTTCTCCACCATCTCCTGTGTCTACTATCCTCCTTCTCCACCATCTCCTGTGTCTACTATCCTCCCTCTCCACCATCTCCTGTGTCTACTATCCTCCCTCTCCACCATCTCCTGTGTCTACTATCCTCCCTCTCCACCATCTCCTGTGTCTACTATCCTCCCTCTCTACCATCTCCTGTGTCTACTATCCTCCCTCTCTACCATCTCCTGTGTCTACTATCCTCCCTCTCTACCATCTCCTGTGTCTACTATCCTCCTTCTCCACCATCTCCTGTGTCTACTATCCTCCCTCTCCACCATCTCCTGTGTCTACTATCCTCCCTCTCTACCATCTCCTGTGTCTACTATCCTCCCTCTCCACCATCTCCTGTGTCTACTATCCTCCCTCTCCACCATCTCCTGTGTCTACTATCCTCCCTCTCCACCATCTCCTGTGTCTACTATCCTCCCTCTCCACCATCTCCTGTGTCTACTATCCTCCCTCTCCACCATCTCCTGTGTCTACTATCCTCCCTCTCCACCATCTCCTGTGTCTACTATCCTCCCTCTCCACCATCTCCTGTGTCTACTATCCTCCCTCTCCACCATCTCCTGTGTCTACTATCCTCCTTCTCCACCATCTCCTGTGTCTACTATCCTCCCTCTCCACCATCTCCTGTGTCTACTATCCTCCCTCTCCACCATCTCCTGTGTCTACTATCCTCCCTCTCCACCATCTCCTGTGTCTACTATCCTCCCTCTCCACCATCTCCTGTGTCTACTATCCTCCCTCTCCACCATCTCCTGTGTCTACTATCCTCCCTCTCCACCATCTCCTGTGTCTACTATCCTCCCTCTCCACCATCTCCTGTGTCTACTATCCTCCCTCTCCACCATCTCCTGTGTCTACTATCCTCCCTCTCCACCATCTCCTGTGTCTACTATCCTCCCTCTCCACCATCTCCTGTGTCTACTATCCTCCCTCTCCACCATCTCCTGTGTCTACTATCCTCCCTCTCCACCATCTCCTGTGTCTACTATCCTCCCTCTCCACCATCTCCTGTGTCTACTATCCTCCCTCTCCACCATCTCCTGTGTCTACTATCCTCCCTCTCCACCATCTCCTGTGTCTACTATCCTCCCTCTCCACCATCTCCTGTGTCTACTATCCTCCCTCTCCACCATCTCCTGTGTCTACTATCCTCCCTCTCCATCATCTCCTGTGTCTACTATCCTCCCTCTCCACCATCTCCTGTGTCTACTATCCTCCCTCTCCACCATCTCCTGTGTCTACTCTCCTCCCTCTCCACCATCTCCTGTGTCTACTATCCTCCCTCTCCACCATCTCCTGTGTCTACTATCCTCCCTCTCCACCATCTCCTGTGTCTACTCTCCTCCCTCTCCACCATCTCCTGTGTCTACTATCCTCCCTCTCCACCATCTCCTGTGTCTACTATCCTCCCTCTCCACCATCTCCTGTGTCTACTATCCTCCCTCTCCACCATCTCCTGTGTCTACTGTCCTCCTTCTCCACCATCTCCTGTGTCTACTATCCTCCCTCTCCACCATCTCCTGTGTCTACTATCCTCCCTCTCCACCATCTCCTGTGTCTACTATCCTCCCTCTCCACCATCTCCTGTGTCTACTATCCTCCCTCTCCACCATCTCCTGTGTCTACTATCCTCCCTCTCCACCATCTCCTGTGTCTACTATCCTCCCTCTCCACCATCTCCTGTGTCTACTATCCTCCCTCTCCACCATCTCCTGTGTCTACTATCCTCCCTCTCCACCATCTCCTGTGTCTACTATCCTCCCTCTCCACCATCTCCTGTGTCTACTATCCTCCCTCTCCACCATCTCCTGTGTCTACTATCCTCCTTCTCCACCATCTCCCTGTGTCTACTATCCTCCCTCTCCACCATCTCCTGTGTCTACTATCCTCCCTCTCCACCATCTCCTGTGTCTACTATCCTCCCTCTCCACCATCTCCCTGTGTCTACTCTCCTCCCTCTCCACCATCTCCTGTGTCTACTCTCCTCCCTCTCCACCATCTCCTGTGTCTACTCTCCTCCCTCTCCACCATCTCCTGTGTCTACTATCCTCCCTCTCCACCATCTCCTGTGTCTACTATCCTCCCTCTCCACCATCTCCTGTGTCTACTATCCTCCCTCTCCATCATCTCCTGTGTCTACTATCCTCCCTCTCCACCATCTCCTGTGTCTACTCTCCTCCCTCTCCACCATCTCCTGTGTCTACTCTCCTCCCTCTCCACCATCTCCTGTGTCTACTATCCTCCCTCTCCACCATCTCCTGTGTCTACTATCCTCCCTCTCCACCATCTCCTGTGTCTACTCTCCTCCCTCTCCACCATCTCCTGTGTCTACTCTCCTCCCTCTCCACCATCTCCTGTGTCTACTATCCTCCCTCTCCACCATCTCCTGTGTCTACTATCCTCCCTCTCCATCATCTCCTGTGTCTACTATCCTCCCTCTCCACCATCTCCTGTGTCTACTATCCTCCCTCTCCACCATCTCCTGTGTCTACTATCCTCCCTCTCCACCATCTCCTGTGTCTACTATCCTCCCTCTCCACCATCTCCTGTGTCTACTATCCTCCCTCTCCACCATCTCCTGTGTCTACTATCCTCCTTCTCCACCATCTCCTGTGTCTACTATCCTCCCTCTCCACCATCTCCCTGTGTCTACTATCCTCCCTCTCCACCATCTCCCTGTGTCTACTATCCTCCCTCTCCACCATCTCCTGTGTCTACTATCCTCCCTCTCCACCATCTCCTGTGTCTACTATCCTCCTTCTCCACCATCTCCTGTGTCTACTATCCTCCCTCTCCACCATCTCCTGTGTCTACTATCCTCCCTCTCCACCATCTCCTGTGTCTACTATCCTCCCTCTCCACCATCTCCTGTGTCTACTATCCTCCCTCTCCACCATCTCCTGTGTCTACTATCCTCCCTCTCCACCATCTCCTGTGTCTACTATCCTCCTTCTCCACCATCTCCTGTGTCTACTATCCTCCTTCTCCACCATCTCCTGTGTCTACTCTCCTCCCTCTCCACCATCTCCTGTGTCTACTATCCTCCCTCTCCACCATCTCCTGTGTCTACTATCCTCCCTCTCCATCATCTCCTGTGTCTACTATCCTCCCTCTCCACCATCTCCTGTGTCTACTATCCTCCCTCTCCACCATCTCCTGTGTCTACTATCCTCCCTCTCCACCATCTCCTGTGTCTACTATCCTCCCTCTCCACCATCTCCTGTGTCTACTATCCTCCCTCTCCACCATCTCCCTGTGTCTACTATCCTCCCTCTCCACCATCTCCTGTGTCTACTCTCCTCCCTCTCCTGTGTCTACTATCCTCCCTCTCCACCATCTCCTGTGTCTACTATCCTCCCTCTCCACCATCTCCTGTGTCTACTATCCTCCTTCTCCACCATCTCCTGTGTCTACTATCCTCCCTCTCCACCATCTCCTGTGTCTACTATCCTCCCTCTCCACCATCTCCCTGTGTCTACTGTCCTCCCTCTCCACCATCTCCTGTGTCTACTATCCTCCCTCTCCACCATCTCCTGTGTCTACTATCCTCCCTCTCTACCATCTCCTGTGTCTACTATCCTCCCTCTCCACCATCTCCTGTGTCTACTATCCTCCCTCTCCACCATCTCCTGTGTCTACTGTCCTCCCTCTCCACCATCTCCTGTGTCTACTATCCTCCCTCTCCACCATCTCCTGTGTCTACTATCCTCCCTCTCTACCATCTCCTGTGTCTACTATCCTCCCTCTCCACCATCTCCTGTGTCTACTATCCTCCCTCTCCACCATCTCCTGTGTCTACTATCCTCCCTCTCCACCATCTCCTGTGTCTACTATCCTCCTTCTCCACCATCTCCTGTGTCTACTATCCTCCCTCTCCACCATCTCCCTGTGTCTACTATCCTCCCTCTCCACCATCTCCTGTGTCTACTCTCCTCCCTCTCCTGTGTCTACTATCCTCCCTCTCCACCATCTCCTGTGTCTACTATCCTCCCTCTCCACCATCTCCTGTGTCTACTATCCTCCCTCTCCACCATCTCCTGTGTCTACTATCCTCCCTCTCCACCATCTCCTGTGTCTACTATCCTCCCTCTCCACCATCTCCTGTGTCTACTATCCTCCCTCTCCACCATCTCCTGTGTCTACTATCCTCCCTCTCCACCATCTCCCTGTGTCTACTATCCTCCCTCTCCATCATCTCCTGTGTCTACTATCCTCCCTCTCCACCATCTCCTGTGTCTACTATCCTCCCTCTCCACCATCTCCTGTGTCTACTATCCTCCCTCTCTACCATCTCCTGTGTCTACTATCCTCCCTCTCCACCATCTCCTGTGTCTACTATCCTCCCTCTCTACCATCTCCTGTGTCTACTATCCTCCCTCTCCACCATCTCCTGTGTCTACTATCCTCCCTCTCCACCATCTCCTGTGTCTACTATCCTCCCTCTCCACCATCTCCTGTGTCTACTATCCTCCCTCTCCACCATCTCCTGTGTCTACTATCCTCCCTCTCCATCATCTCCTGTGTCTACTATCCTCCCTCTCCACCATCTCCTGTGTCTACTGTCCTCCCTCTCCACCATCTCCTGTGTCTACTATCCTCCCTCTCCACCATCTCCTGTGTCTACTGTCCTCCCTCTCCACCATCTCCTGTGTCTACTATCCTCCCTCTCCACCATCTCCTGTGTCTACTATCCTCCTTCTCCACCATCTCCTGTGTCTACTATCCTCCTTCTCCATCATCTCCTGTGTCTACTATCCTCCCTCTCCATCATCTCCCTGTGTCTACTATCCTCCTTCTCCACCATCTCCTGTGTCTACTATCCTCCTTCTCCATCTCCTGTGTCTCCTCTCTTCCCTGTCTGATGGCGCCCTGGCTTCTCTCTACCTTTGCTCGTCTCCCCGCTGCTGCTCCCTCTGGATCTCCAGCAGCACCTCCTGGTACTCCCTGTCACTGTCTTTCAGGGCACCAAGTATATCCTCCACCCTGTCTACCCGCCGTCTTTTTGGGGTTGACAGGGTGGAGGTGGTGCCCTGCTCCACAGGAGGGGGTGTGGTCACTGCCACCTCTCAGCTGGTTGAGGCAAAGACAACAGGCGGTGTCACAGACGGCCTGCTCCCTATTGCCTCATCCATGAGGGAATACCACTTCCAAGAAGTAGCAGTGACCCCCCCTTCTGTGCTGACCCTAGTTCGGGGACGTTTAAGATCCTGTAGAAATAAAAACAGTCCAATAAAACATGCACTTCATATCCATCAATACATCACTGTAATCTCAGTTCACTTATTTACATAATTTTATTGTAGAAAGGCAAAGGCGGCAGATCTAACCTTGTACTTGGAGACCAGGTTCTCCCACCTTTTTTTAGGGCTTTAGCCTCCACCTTCCCCTCAAGCCCTCTTTCTTTCAAGAAGACACTGGTGAACACAAATTGGCGGTGAACACAAACATTGTTTATCTATACCAGGGGTCGGCAACCTTCAACACTCAAAGAAAGATCAACGGGACTCCAAATGCATATTGCTTCATGTTTTTGTAGGTGTCGGGATGGCATTCCATGTTTCAAACAGGAGTTTGTCCGGTCTTGGAAGGTTCTCAATATCACTCCATTTGTGATTCTGAGCAAGAGTTGCCCTCTGACGGGAAACATCTTCAAGATCATCTCCCAGCCGTTTAAACTTAGACACCCATATATCTCTGTCGGCTATGTCAGCCAACTCCAGCTCAAGATCAGGTTGACTTACATCTGCGAATGCAGTCACATTTAACAGGGATGGGTCGATGGTCAGGGGAGTGACGGGGAAGGACAATGTGGCTTTTTCCTCTCTGAACTCATGGAATCGTTTCCCAAACGATGCTTGCATTGTGGTGATTGCAGACTGCATATACTCTGAATTGATCACCTTGTGAGCTTGTTTGAACTCCCTTAGGGAGGGAAAGTTAGACAGTGTTCCTCTTTGTAAATCTCTTGCGAACAAATGTGCAGCATGTGTAGCGCTGTGCTTCCTCTCCCCTGAAGAGTTGTATTCAGCGCGTTCAGGTTGGCTGTCATGTCCACCAAGAAATGCAGCTTTTCCAGCCACTCTGGCAGCTCCAGCTCAGGAAAGGTGAGCCCTTTGCTGCTCAAGAAAGTTTTCACCTCTCCCAGACATGCAGCAAAGCGTTTCAGTACCTCTCCTCTGGACAGCCACCGCACTCTGTTATGCATCAGGAGATCAGAGTACGTGCTCTCCACCTCATCCAGTAACGAGCGGAACTGACGGTGATTTGAACCTTTTGCCATTATTTTATTGACAATCTGAATGACAACCTTCATTACCTCTGTGCATTCTGGAGGAAAGGTTTGAGCGCACAGTGCCTCTTGGTGAAGGATGCAATGAAACGTCAGAAGCTTTCAGTGACTTCTGCAGTAACGCCACAAAGCCCCTGTGGGCTCCAGTCATACTCCCATCAGTAGCCACTGACACCAGGTGGGTTGTTTTTATTTCTTTGGCTCTTGAACAATCAAGAACAGCCTCACAGATGTCCTCCCCCTGTGTCTGGCCTTTTAGTGGTATCAACCATTTCTTCCTGTGGTCCATCAGAGTTCATATATCGGCAGTACAGCGCTATTTGTTCAATGTCACTTTTGTCTTTGGACTCATCACAGGCGATGGAGTATGCCGCAGCTGAATTGATGTCTTTAATTTGCTGTTTTGTGATATTTTCTGCCATTTTTATGGTTCTGTCTTTTGACAGTTTTCGCAGAGAGGGGCATCTCTTTGATTTTCTGTGTAATTTCAGTCTTGTTTTTAAAGTCCACGAACAGGTGTTGTGAAATCTTATTGAATGACTCTTTCATATATTCTCAGTCTGTAAACAGCTTCCCATGTCTGACTATTTCCTGAGCGGCCACGAAACTTGTATAGGTAGTGGAATTCGCAGACTTCACCCACTTCTTGAATTGATTTTTCCTCAGATCAGCCTTCCGTATCAGTTCTGAAACAGCTTTTTTTCTCTCGTCTCCCTCCGGATATTTTTCAGCAAAAGTTGTGTTTATTTTGGAAATGTCTTCCGACATTTGACTTTTTATTGTTGGCCAGTTTTTCACCACAAATTAGGCATACTGGTAACCCGCTCTTGTCAGAGGTAAAAGCAAATGAATCTGCCCAGGCATCATTAAATGTTCTAATTTCTTCAGATATACTTAGCCTACCTGGGGTTGAAAGTCTCGATCAATGTATACATACAGTGATTTGGCGGGCTGTCAGAAAGTGTGACGCATATTTTGAGCGACGAAAAATAATACAATATCTGTGTAATTTTATTTTAATATTTCGAGATCACAATAATTTTACAATTTAAAACTACAATTAAACAAACGCACAAACACAAATAAAATACTTTGTTCAGATATCGTGTAGTTTTGGTGTCCCTGGGCTTTCCGCACATGCCGGCTGTCAAATCTGCCTGCTAACCATAGCGACGGACACGTCAAGTGCTGTCAAACACCTCAGAAGAAGGTGAATTCCGATCACAATTATACAAGGTCTGAAGAAAGAAGTTAAAAACTTTTAGTTTTACTACACATTTTGGAGATAACATACACTTCAATCGGACAGTTATAATTTATTTTCCCAAGCCATGCAGAGCCGCAGCATAAGGATGAAAGAGCCGCATGCGGCTCCAGAGCCGCGGGTTGCCGACCCCTGATCTAAACATTATAGATACTTTGCACTCTCTTGTCAATTATTGATATTATTTAAAAAAAGTGTTAAATGTGCCAAGACAAGAAAACAATGTGGTTAATAGTATATTGCATTTTTTTCAATTCTGTTCACCCCATTGTTATGGTTTCTTAATTATGATCTGCTCACATTCATTTTATATTATTCGGCACCTGATGTTGACAACTATAAAGAATTATGCTAACTTATACACCTCCAAAGAGGCATGCCTCTTGCCTGTAAACAAGGAGGGATTTGCCACCCTCCGGGTAATCATGGCCCTGGTGTCCTCATCTGTCCCTGCAACAATAATAAACAAAAAGTACATTATTGCATTATGTGTGTGTTTATTACAGACACGCACACACACACACACACATATATATATATATATATATATATATATATATAGATAGATAGATAGATAGATAGATAGATATATATATAGATATGTATATATATATGAAGCCAGTTCGAGGAGTATTACACACCAAGTGTGTTTGCACATTCAGGTCTACATATTAGATTTTGCCTTCCTGATCAATGTCGATGGTTCAAATCTGACCATTGTGTAGGCCTTCTTGTATAGGCATAGCAAGTACATTAATACATATATGTGGTCTCGTTCTTCTCCCATTTTTTTCCAACAATATACGTTACGCAGACATATGGCGTCAGCGTTACCATGGAAACTAGTTGGTTCCCTCCAAGTTGGCGGCATATCGAAAAGAGTTTTCATATTAAGGATCACATTTATGTCATATACAACGCAATGCTTAATCTGGATGTTCACAAATGATGAATGAACATTTGACAGAACAATTGACATTCATAATATATCACACGTACATCTACGTGTACTACACGCTAATAAATACGTGTGCTAACTTTACTGAGTTGGTGACTGCAGCCTCAAAGAATTTATCCGATTCATAGCTGTTATCAGTGATAGATTAAATAGGCAGCAAGCTGCAGTACACATTAAAATAATTATGGAATTATTAATAATAATTCATAATAACTTACATACTCACATCTTTACAAATTTCCCTCCGCGGGCACAGCCTGTTCACTTGACGCCATTATTCACCTCTGGAAAACTTTTTTTTTTTTTACCTCTGGAAAACTGATGAAAAGTCCATCCTCTTCCGCTACATCATCAAAATGGCGTCGATTTAGTGCGCGAAGTGTCCATCGTTACACACTGCATTTGTGGGTGGGTTTAGGGCAGCATCCGGGTACTTTCAGTGCACTGCGTTTTTTGCACAAAAGTCAGTGTAAACGCACTACGCACTGAAACATAGTGCGCGAAGTAGTGTTAGTGCGCTGATTGAGACACAGCCACTCTCTTCCAGCTCTGAGCACGCTCAGATCATCTCTTCCAGCTATAAGCGCGCTCAGATTGTTCCTTAGCTCTGAGCATGATCAGATCGTCTCCTTCACCTCTGAGCACTCTCAGATTATATATACATATATATATATATATATATATATATATATATATACACACAATATATTTATATCTAAGTCTATTTATCTATCTATCTATATATATATATATATATATATATATATATATATATATATATATATATATATACACACACATATGTATAAAATATATTTACATCTAAGTCTATTTATATATGTCTATACATATCTATCTATCTATAAATATTTTATTATCTCAAACTATATTCATATCTCACACCTTCCCAAAGTCTATTGAGTCCTTTAATGCCATGTTCATGAGCCCTTTAAAGTCCTCTGCCTCTTTGATGCCTCTATGGAGGAAAAGGGACATGCTGCATGTAGATGCATATGGGATGCGGCGGCTCCCTGGCTCCTGATCATAAAATTGGACGGAGCAATCCTACTGAAAGTCCAGCGGTGGAAGGCAGTCAGCACCAGTCACGAAACCATGATGTCTTCAAAAGTTATGTCCACCTCTTGCTCTGTTTCAGTGCAAACAAAAACAACAGCTTTACTAAACAATGTTTTCATCTGTTTGGGCCATCATTTAACCTATCTGTTCAAGACTAGTCACCCTTTACTTTTGGTCTATAATAGGCTTTAACATAGACAGATAATAACAGCATATAAACAAGTATTTAATTTAGGTCAAAGAACACATGAATTGTGAGCCTTGTAGAGTTTAGAATGTGGGGTTTGTTTGAAGAGGACCGATCTAACCTGAAGACTCAATAGATTGTAATTGTGAAACAGTTAACACAGGTGAAGTATTGATCTATTAAATAAACAGGTACAAAAAAAAATCATTGGATACAGACCTTGGACTTCCACCAGCCACCATTCCCACTGGAAGATCGTGTCCTCTTCCTGGTCTCTTTTATTGCTTCCAGTCTGACTCCACACAATGGTAAAGAGATTCTGGAGACAGCTCCTTGTTAGTTTCTGTCCAGTGTTTGTGAAAACTGGAAGGAACTGTCTCCAGAATCTCTTCACCATTTCTCCAAAGTTTCCACAGGAGTCCATCCCAGAGAAAAACTGGTGGATCGTACTTGCCACACTGAAAGATACAGAAAATGTTTCATTGAAAGAGTGGTGTTTAGAGGTACAAGACAGGTCAGTCATTTTTATTTTTAAGTAACTTAGTATTCTAGTAATTATCCCACTGTTTCTGAAATTATGCTAACATCTCACAGTACTTTGAAGATAAAAAGAAAAAACAGTCTAGCCTCTAATTATTCGGTTTTATTTCTTACCGATGGAAAAGAAAGTGAGCCACAATCTGCTGCTCGATACGGGGCAGATCCTGCAACATGGCTGAGTATATATCCTGGACACCACAACCAGCAATCCAGTCCCCCAGCATGTTTTTTAGGCTGGCCAGGTCTTCTGGGGTGCTGCACATCTCAAGCTTTAAAAATTGATGGAATAAAGTCACGAAAGATACACAAAAACAAACAAACAAAAAAAGGTCATAACTCAAGTGCTTTATATTTTAGTGTCAGAGTAATTGCATAGAATCACCTTTCAACTATATACTGTATAAATATCTTGGTTCTGAAATATTTCATGTTCCTAAACATTGCATTACCTGTGATATCTTTGCCTGAAGGTTTGGGTCCATGAACGTTTCTATTTGAAATGATGCAAGGTCAGGCCTTTCACCACACATCATTTTGAACAGGTGCTGATTCATGCATCTTGGTCCCGGTCCATTATGCATGACAGACCAGGCCACAAGCTTCTCTGCTGTATAATATTTGTTGAGGGCCAGGGACTGCTGATCGTATGTGACAACAAGGTCTCCTTGTTTTCCCTCAAAAACCCCGAGGGAGCTCTGAACCTCCAACATTAGCAGACTGAGAGAAAGTCAAAATGGGAGCACATGTTTATTACTTATGATTTCAAAGAAGAAAAAAAATTATTTGATTTATTTTTAGTTGTATACAAGTTAAATTAACTGAAAAAAATTCCATTTTTGGACCACCGTAATCATCAGCCATTTCTGATACAAATTCCACAACCGGAATTTTGTGCCACCCAAAGTAGGATTCTGAGAATGCCATACAGGCACTCTTCAAAACCTGCTGCCTTCTTGCAATCACTGCAAAAGTGGTTTGGTCATCCACATTTTCATTCTGAAAATTTCTCAGAATAACTGCCAGCTCCAAGTCACCCTGAAATCAGACATACAGCTGATAAGTGTTCCGCAGCCAACATTAAGAATGAATATTACTCAAGCTTCTGATATTATATTTAATTCTTGTACCTCAGGGCAATTTCTTGGTGAGGATGAAAGGAAATCAGATCCCTCTGACTTAATGTAAAAATCCTCACAATATAATAATAATAATAAAACAATTTAATATACACGCACTTAAAAAACACTATTAAAGTACTAAAAAAAAAGTTAAAACACTATGTAAGGAGAAAATTATCCCTCCCCCCCACTAATATATTATTTATCTGTGACTGTGGTTCTTTGTTATACATTTTATTTAAAAACTGTAGCCATAGACAGCACTGACAAGCATGCGTTGTTTCAATGCCTCATCAGCAGAGGGAGCAGGGGGAAACACTGTAAACTGCCTGGGTGAGTTACAGCACCAATACACCCAGACATGTGTCAAAGTAAGAACACAGTCATTTCTGGATAACATTTAAGTGTACTGTTATCCAGATTATCTATAACAAGAGAGAAATTAATATACAAATAAGGAAATTTTAAAAAAAACTTACACGGTGGCCTGGGGCTGCATGTTTTCTTCCAGTTGTACAACTTCAGTAGCTTCTGAAGGTGACCTGAAGCAAACAAAAGAAGTCATTTTTTTCTGGAGTCGCTGAAGCCTTTGCACGAGTTGTCAAATACAGCCGTGACAGTAACAGGCATAAATGCCTTACAGATACCGTTGCGCAGTATCTGGTGGAGGGGATGGTCCCATTTAACACCGTGGAGAAACCTGCATTCATATCAATGCTTCAAAAATTTGATGAGCAATATGAGTTGCCAGGCAAAACCTTATTTTCAGAAACTGCTGTCCCAAAAATGTACAACACGGTAAGAGCATCGGTAAAAAGCAAGCTCAAAGATCTGGAGTATTTCTCTGCCACGACTGATATGTGGTCAAGTGTCGATATGACTCCTTATATGAGCCTAACGGTGCATTATCTGACCACGGGCTGGAATCTTAAATCACGATGCCTCGAAACAGTGTTTATTCCCCAGAACCATACGTCCGACAATATTTCAGAAGCTCTCCGCCGCGCATTTGAGGAGTGGTCCCTGGATGAGAAGAAGCTGGTCTGCATCACTACGGATAACGGGGCAAACATCATAGCAGCAGTAAATAAATTGAACTGGCCTTGGCTTAATTGTTTTGGTCATAATTTACATTTGGCAGTGACAAACGCAATGGCAAGCGTTAAAGAGCGCACGGCCAGAGCAATGGGGCTGTGTCACACTTTGGCCACACAGTGGGCTTTCTCAGAGCTGGCTGAAGAGAAGAGACCTGGCACAAGCACAAGAGGAGCTGCGAATCCCCAAGCATGGCCTCACACTGGTAAAATACCAAAGTTAGACTATTAGATTCATTTTGCAGAACATAGAGTATGAAATAATCTAGTTAATATTGCATTTACATGCGAACCAAATGCATATATTCCTGAGATGATGTAAACGCATTTTTCATTTGATAAAAATATATTAAAAACGAAAGATTTTCTAAATGTAGCATTTATTTTAATTTTGTTAGAAATTTCAGTTTAATCTAACAGCCGATACTCTGTGCAGGACTGCGCTACAAGATGGGGTACCAAACAGAAAATGGTGGACAGAGTCTTGGAGCAAGAGTTTTGGAGTTTTTTAAAAAGAGTTTTGGATGACCGGCGACATCAGCATCTCGTTCCGAGCTGGCAGGACATCGCAGTCCTCGAGTCTGTTAACGCGGCTTTGAAACCTGCCATCTGAGAGAGTGTTTAGTGCCACTGTAAACATTGTTTCCCCTCTCCGATCCTCTCTGAAACCACACAAAGTAAACATGTTGGTTTTCCTAGCGCGCAACAAGGACATGAGCACCGGCGTCTAAGTCGTCAGTCTTTAAGAGACTTTATATTTGATGAAGAAGTTATTTCTTTTAACACATCCTGCCACTTTGCATTGCATTTGTTTTGCACCGTTACAAAGACAGGCTACATTTCTTTTGTTCTATGCATACGGTTGATGCTCCGTTGTGATTTGCACTTAAATATTTAGCAAAAACATTTGCTTTATCCATTGTTTTTTGACAATGTGTAGCAAAGGTTATAATCTTTTATTTTCCTTTATAAATGAAAAAAGGCTTATTGCGCGTGCCTCTTTGCCATGTCTGCTTTGGACAATAAAATTATGTTTTTGTTTTAAAACTGTCAGCTTTTTCATATTTTGTCTGTTTAAAAAAAATCGGGAAAAATTGCATAATGTTTAAAAGAGTCATATCTTTTTTTTTTTCTTTTTTTTTTTAAATTGAGGTGACAGCGCGCATACCGCGGTGTTGAGACAACATGCAACACCGCGAAGAAAATTCATTAACCGCGACACCCCTAGTGTCCAAACTTTTGACTGGAATTGTGTAAAAGTTGCAAGACAGTAGATCTTGAGGACAACTTTGATTTAAGCAAATCACTGTTAGGAAGTTAAGTGTACATTTCTGGTAAATACTTTCTTAGTTGAGCCTACATCATCATTATATTCAAAAGTAAATTGTTTGCAGCATGTATGTCTGTGGAGTGATCAAAACTCCCTGCATCTCATAATGTTTTTCTTTTTTTTTTATGCTGGCTTGCTTACTCTGTTTGCTAAATATGTAGCTTTAAAACACAGAAAAACAACTCATTGTTCTGGATGTTATGTTAATTAGAGAGTACAACAGGTCAGAAAGCCTGTATTGTGTAGCTGCAGCTTATTGTAGGAGCCTAAATAAATTTTTCTGTTAATTAAAAATTTAAGTTATGAATGTCAAGAATTCATATTTAAAATGCATTTAATTTAATCTTATTTAAAACTATCATAACTTGATAATGCTTTGTTGAATTAATGTAAGAATGGCTTGTAGTTTAAGAGAAGGTGCTGTGACTCTGTGATTTGCATATTAGATTGGCACAGGAGCAGACAGACAGGTGTGGAGGAGAGCCACAGGTTTTTTTTTGTAACTCTCTCAATCTCTTGTATCATTGTCATTTTTTAAATTTTATTTTGTTTTTCATACGTAGGAGAACTGCTTAGCGAATTGTTGTAAAAGTTTCAAACTATTCAACTGAATCTTGTGGATACTGTGGAAGTTTTTGGGTTTTTTTTGTATTTTGTGTGGATTACAAGGGATTACAGTGTCAAACTACACACATATTTAATTAGCATTTGCACTGAAATGGAAAACTCTTTGGTTCTTGCTTCAGAATCCTCCTAAAACAATATCTGAGATTGTCAATAAAAATATTGCTAATTTTTGTATTATGTCTGGGTCTTACATGGTTAAACCCAAAATATTTTACTGGTTTTCAAAGAATATTTGCCATCTCTCATTTAATGCTGCTGCATGTATATATCATGGTATAAATTAGATTTTTATAGCAATTTTAATAAGGTTTAGCTGGTAGCTAGTAGCTGAAATAATTGATATGATTTTAATAAGGTAGTTTTTGTATGTTGGTGACCTCAGGATTAATTTTTACATCAACTATTAAGCAACCTCACACTTTGATACTCCCCACTTCATTAATTCTTCACCACATTCCAACCCTGTCCTTAACAATGGATTGGGTGAAAGTGTCCTATCCGGCTTCATTTTTCATTACAAAGAGGCATGCAACACTTAGCAACTACTAGAATCAATGCGAGATCACCTCTCCACTATCCTTGGACAAGTAGCTTTGTCAGCTTTCCTTTACATGTCTCATTTAACAAAAGAACATATATCGTCCAGCCATTTGGCTTTTCTACCTGCAATGGCCAGGGGGCAGCTAAGTGGCTGGATTAGTTATAATTTGCATGTCCAAAGAGCAGACCATTCATTGTTTGCACATGAGCAGCACATCCATTAACCTTTTCCAGTTTGCTTGCAAAAAGGGCATGGCAAGTGGTTGAACAAGTTTTTCATTATTTCCCCTCACTTCTTTCAATTCAGAGTAAAGCCTGTTACATACTCCACGTGAATCGAGAACTTTTTTCTTGTTCTCTTTTCTTGTTCCGAGAAGAAAATGACGTCATTTTGTTCTCGCGGACGTGTTTGAGGACAGTTCTTGACACACCGGGCTGGCAGCACTTTTTTCTTGAAGGGCTGCGAGAAGTATCGTGTGATTGGTCGGACATTGGAGGTGGGCGTCGTTAACACGGAGAAAGCATGAAGCGGAGTTGCTGCTTCCGCGTTTTTACTGTTGCCGGCAAAACAGATTCTTTTGATAAAACAGCTGATCGAGGTGTTGAGAAAGTACGAACATTTTTACATGTAGCATTAAAACACTCGGACCCAGCCGCGTGCGCGACCCGCCATGCCGCGAATGAAGTTGCTCATTAAATATGAAACTAGAAAAACAGAGCGGAGAGCGGAAACCTCCGCCAAGCACAATGTTAAAGAATCCTTTTAAAACATTCCTGGATCCAAACGGTGATCCTGATTACCACCAAAATTTAATCAGTTCTTCATTTTTACATTTGCAACAACTCTTGAAATATTTATAAAATCCCTCCGTAACCTTTTAAGTTATCTTAAGCAAAAAGACGCCGGGGAAAACAACCTCCTCGGCGGAGGTAACAACCGGGTTCATTGCACATAAAAGCAAACATCGCCCCCCGCAGTCCAGACTTACAAGTAATTTGTATTTCTCTGTTCCTACTTTCTGTTCAATAAACTTTGTAATCTTTTTCACTTCAGAACCAGATTCCTCGACATTGACAGACTTTTTTCCACAACAACCCTCGTGGGGAAAATTGGACCAGCCACTACCACTAGTAACTCTTATCAGTTAGGAAAAATTCTTGATGGGTGTCCAGTTACAGCATCTGACCAGTCCTAAGACTGGTTCCTTACAAACAAAGAAGCAGTGCCGCAGAACTATAACTGTGTTTTAAAGCCATGAAGGCTAAAATGCTAAATTAAGGGCTCAAAATGATTAAGAGCTAATTAGCCTGGTACTAGAAGTTGGCCGAGTTTGTTCCGGAATCTGCAGCATATAGATCCACGTGGTGCAGCTCTACAGCAACAGTTACACACATAAACTGATCTACTAGAGCAAATCCACTAGGATACAGTATTGTTTGTATGTTTTTTCTCATAATTTTGAAAAATCTTTAACTTTATAAAATAAATCCTTGATCCTGTGACTGTATGTGCTGCTAGGGCAGGACAACTCCAACTGCCTCATACAGCTTCTATGCTTCACAATAAACAGTTTCTGTTTAAAAGCCAATTATTACAGTTAATCGTGTTTGCTTCTGGATGGTTTATTCATGCGTCAACATATATATAATCACATCCTTACATTTGATTGACACACATATGTTTGTCTTTTACACCACTGTGACTGCATAATATCCAGTTTTTCAATTTATTAACCATGTTTAAAAAACAAAGAAAAACATAAACTTTATCCACAAAACAGAACATTGGAAAAAGCAAAACCATATTTTGTGTTTAAATGAATCTACACTTCATGTGGAATTTTCTAAAATGAGCCTAATTTGCATTTTTACCATTCAGAAACTGTGTTTTGATTAATCTGCACACTGTGTAGAATATTTCAGTTCAGGTTTGAAGAGTACAAGTAATGTAGTTTTTAGTCAGGACCCGGTCTACTGCGGTATGGTTTCCCAAAAATGCTGTTGAATTGCTGTTTACGGACATGACAAATTGGAAGCTAACTTCAGCTTGAAAAGAGGAAGTGGTTTGTATGAAAGATGTGTTGCCTCTGTTTCTAGGAGAAATGTTGGTTTTTATTTTGGTCTCTGGAGACATGTGAGTGCTAACAGTCTGTGTGTTTGGCTTTTGCATCTACTGCAAGTCAGTAATCTGCATTAATACCAGAAATTGGACTTTTAATATCTTTATTTTCTAATAATAAACTGCAGGATTGTATGTAGTTAACATATGTTTTTTTTTTTTTTTATCCTGTTTATAAAGAGGTGGCCTGGTCTTAAATATAAACTCGAGGGCTGAAAACGGGTTCCAGGCTTTACAGATGCTGTAAAAGAAATGAAGCATGAGCTGAGCTGTGTGTTAAATAAAAATGCCTAAATACATTTAAACTCAGTTAACAGACAAAGGTTGAATTAGTCAAAATTTTAACACCAATATTTTCACCTTTACTGAAAATTAATATTGAATCAAATGTAACTTATCCACCTCCTTGACAACTAATAATCGGTATTGGCTCTAAAAAATGTATTTCTAATTTATAAACATATATTCACATCCTCATACAGATATCTACTTATATGAATTTACTAACTAGATTTCAGACTGAGGACTGATCCACTGAGGACTGGAAGTGCTGGCTTCAGGTGGCAATCTATAAGCCTTCTCACTATGAGACTAACATAAAAAAAAAAAAAGACACACAAATCTAACATACATCCTCAACACTTGTCTGTAGACATTTGTTGATGATAGTCAAATACTGAACAACCCTCTCTAGCCCCAACACAGGTGTGGCAGGTTGCCTAGAATCTGTGGTTGGATTGTAGTGTTTTCTATGTGGTATATTCCTGTTCCCTATTTTTTTCTATTATTCTTTCTTTCTTTTCAATTCCCATACTTTTTCTGTTTTCATACACTGCTAAAAAAATAAGGGGAACACTAAAGTAACACGCTGTAGATCTGAATGAATGAAATATTTTTATTAAATACTTTGTTCTTTCCATAGTTGAATGTGCTGACAACAAAATCACACAAAAGTTATCAATGAAAATCAAATGTACCCATGGAGTTCTAGATTTGGAGTTATATTCAAAAGTAAAGTGGAAAAACACAGTACAGGCTGATCCAACTTTGATGTAATGTCCTTTAAACAAGTCAAAATTAGGCTCAGTAGAGTGTGTGGCCTCCGCGTGCCTGTATGACCTCCCTACAACGCCTGGGCATGCTCCTGATGAGGCGGTGGATGTTCTCCTGAGGGATCTCCTCCCAGACCTGGACTAGCGCATCCACCAACTCCTGGACAGTCTATGTTGCAACTTGGCGTTGGCTGATGGAGCGAGACATGATGTCCCAGATGTGCTCAGCTGGATTCAGGTCTGGGGAACGGGCGGACCAGTCCATAACATCAATGCCTTGGTGTTGCAGGAACTGCTGACACACTCCAGCCACATGAAGTCTAGCATTGTCTTGCATTAGGAGGAACCCAGGGCCAACTGCACCAGCATATGGTCCCACAAGAGGTCTGAGGATCTCATCTCGGCACCTAATGGCAGTCAGGCTACCTCTGGCGAGCACATGGAGGGCTGTGCGGCCCGCCAAAGAAATGCCCCCCCACACCATTACTGACCCACTGCCAAACTGGTCATACTGGAGGATGTTGCAGGCAGCAGAACGTTCTCCACGGCGTCTCCAGACTCTGTCACGTCTGTCACATGTGCTCAGTGTGAACCTGCTTCCATCTGTGAAGAGCACAGGGCGCCAGTGGAGAATTGGCCAATCTTGGTGTTCTCTGGCAAACGCCAAACGTCCTGCACGGTGTTGGGCTGGAAGCACAACCCCCACCTGTGGACGCCAGGCCCTCATACCACCCTCATGGAGTCTGTGGCCTGCTGGAGCTCATTCTGCAGGGCTCTGGCAGTGCTCCTCCTGTTCCTCCTTGCATAAAGAAGGAGGTAGCGGTCCTGCTGCTGGGTTGTTGCCCTCCCACGGCCTCCTCCACGTCTCCTGATGTACTGGCCTGTCTCCTGGTGGCGCCTCCATGCTCTGGACACTACGCTGACAGACACAGCAAACCTTCTTGCCACAGCTGGCATTTATGTGCCATCCTGGATGAGCTGCACTACCTGAGCCACTTGTGTGGGTTGTAGACTCCGTCTCATGCTACCACTAGAGTGAAAGCACCGCCAGCATTCAAAAGTGACCAAAACATCAGCTAGAAAGCATCGGAACTGTGGTCACCACCTGTAGAACAACTCCTTAATTGGGTGTGTCTTGCCAGTTGCCTATAATTTCCACCTGTTGTCTATTCCATTTGCACAACAGCATGTGGAATTGATTGTCAATCAGTATTGCTTCCTAAGTAGACAGTTCCATTTCACAGAAGTGTGGTTGGCTTGAAGTTACATTGTGTTGTTTAAGTGTTCCCTTTATTTTTTTGGCCGGGACAATGGGACCAGGCTCAGATCCGGGAACCACCAGGAGGCCAGGACGATGGGAGCAAGCTGGGCGCCCTGGAGGATGGCCATGAGTCCCGAGACAGCTAGGACCAGTGAGGCAGGTTTCCCTAGATGGGCCAAAAAAGACAGACCCCCCCCCCTCAAAGAAGGGTGTCTAACAAACCAGCCAAGAGAAAGCAGGAGCAGCGATGACGGGGGACTGACCTCTCTGGGGACTGGAGGTGGAGAAGGTGCAACCTCCTCAGGCAATGGAGCAGCAGGGGCCGGTGGAGGAGGAGCGACCTTCTCAGGCACGTAATATGACATGTCGTGTTTCATGGTCTTGGACCTGCTGCAGAAATTTTTTTTCTCCAGCCGGGATGTGAGAACTTGAACGCACTGAAAAGAAAAGGGGTATCAAACCGTTCAGGTACTTAAAAACAAGGAATAAACTTGAAGTAGAACCAATTCAGGGCTGAACTTCCATGGCTGACACAAGACTAACTGAAACGGTAAGATGTGGTCATCTGCTGCAGGTGCATAAGAAACAGGATTACTCGTGCCATGGTTTGGAAGAGTTGTGGACCCTAATGCAGAGACGGGAGGCAGGAATGCAGAATGATAATGTTTTATTGTCCAAGAACAAACTGAAGGCAGAACTATCTCAGAGAAGTGAACAAAATGAACCAGTAAACAGAACAGAAAACAAGGGCTATAAGTACTGGGAAACAGAACAAGACACAGGTGAAATGGATTAACTAATTACTCAATGAACAGGAAAGAAAAACAGGAAACAAGAAACAAAAGGAACTAAACGGGCACAATTACAAAATAAGACAGGAAACCAAAACCAAGAAAACACATGAAACGTCACATCATGACAAGTAGTCAAAACCTTTTAAAAGACCGTTTCAGTACTGTGGCACACTTTAAAACCAGTCTGAAATTTCTCAAAAGCTAAATATATGATGCAGATAAGACTAAGTCGTCAACTTTTTCAAGAACCTTTGATAAAAGCTTGTTTAGAACAGGGTCTGCAAAAGGAAAAGTTGTGTTTTTTTGTTAAAGCCTGTTCAACAGCCTGTTCGAGAGCAGGAACAAAAGCCAAAAAGAGGAGCATTGAAGATCCTTAGAATAAAAGGCCCAACAGTCAGCATTGCAGGACAGATTTCTGCAATGTTTAGAAACAAAAAGGCAATTTTTACCACCTGTCCTATCAAATAAACAGTAAAAAATAGTTTTTTCTTTAAAGTTAAGAACAAAAAACAAAACGGTTAATATTTTGCTTTTTATCCACCATAACAGAACCAAATTCTAGACCCGTGCAGCATCTGCTTGATAGTCAACATCCATCATCAGAGGTCTTTGAGAAGAGGGACATGTCTCTTATTATAGCCAAGTCCTAGAAGAGATGCTCCAAATTCATAATGAATGTGTTTTCTCCATGTACGCCATCTGCAACAGTCATTGAGTTTTTCTAAATCATCTTTAGCTGGGTACATTCCAAAAAATGTTTTGTTTCTTCTGAAAATTTATTCATGTTTACCAGTTATTTTGTTGCTTTCTAATTTCTTGGCCAAATAAAGCACTTAGTATGCTAGCATCATTGTGATGAATGATGGCCAAGGAACATGAAGCTTGCAGCAATGCAAGTGTAGCACTCTCTTGCGCTGACGTTTAGTCAAAGTAGAAACAAACTGCTTTCACAATGTTTGCATCTTTGCTAATACACATTTACGCTGGTCTGATGTTGGGGAGCTGGAGTGAAGCTGCCAGCATGCATAGTGCTGAAGTGCCACTTTAGATTCTCAATCTTGCTAACAGCAACAGTTTGCATGTCAATTTTATATAAGCTTGGCCTGGTGAAAGAAAATGTTTCTGTCTAGTCAGATGTTTCTCCTGGTCAACATGTCACTTCTTAACAGAGGCCAAGTTGTTCTCCGTTTATTATTTATTGCGACTTACTGGTAATATCTTTGTTAATGCAGTCAGCTAGCTAGCTAAGGATGAAGCACAGGACGGACACGTAGCCCAGGCTGCTATATGGAGACAATTTTAAAACATTACATTCTGAACATTTTGCTGCCTTGACAGCTTTCCGGTAGGCAGACAAAAAGAACTTCAGAATCTAAAAAGAAACATGCAACCTGTCTTCCTTCCACCATGTTTGCACCTGAGAGTACACATGTTCTCACAGAACCAGAGTTCATATCCGTTTTATAAAACAAGAACAGCAACAGAGAAATGAGAGCGGAAGGGTTCATCGGATATGTTGTTTATCTGGGCAGCAAGTAGAAATTAGAGGAATTTCATCTTGAACTGATCATCATTCAGCGTTTCTTAGAGCCTCATAGAGGCTGCATCATGTGGTTTTTATATGTAAAGCTGCTTTTTAACACATTTATTTACATTTTTTTAGTTTTGGTGACGATGCTGTGATCGCAGTTCTTCTTTTATACCTTCCTAATCTAAAAGTGTTGCAGCTGCAGCTTGTTCAAACATGAAATAAAATCTATTTATTCATCCATTTTCTTAAACTCGGAGTCCAATTAAGGCAAAGCTGGAGCCTATCCCAGCAATTTGGGTGGGATGCAGGCTCACCTTGGACAGGTCGCCATTCCATAACAGAGCCACACACAGACAAACATCCATTCACACTCACTCCTACGAACAATTTAGAGTAACCGGTTGATTAACCAGTTAGTTAATCTAACATGCATGTCTTTGGATGGTGGCAGGAAGCAGGAATACCCAGAGAAAACCCACACATACACAGAGAGACAACATGCAAACTCCTCACAGAAAGGACATTGTTTGAACCCCTCCAGCAGCAGAAGCTCAAACCAGCAACCTTCTTGGTGTGAGGCGATAGTGCAAACCACTAGACTACCGTGCAATAGATTACATTGCATGCCGTATTAACATCATGTCATGGCTTGTCTCTCAGACATTCTCTGGAGGTTTTTTGTGCTTGCCATGCAGTGAATACCATATATATATATATATATATATATATATATATATATATGTATATGTATATGTATATGTATATGTATATATATATATATATGTATATGTATATATATATATATATATGTATATGTATATATACAATATTGATTTTAAGTGTGAAAACGTGGAGTCTCTTCCAGCTCTGAGCGTGCTCAAATTATATTTTGCACACCAAGCTCAAATTTCAATTTATATGGACCAGATGACTGAACAGTGATTCAGGTTAGAAAAGATTCATGACTGGATTATTTCCTACATTTGTTGGCAGAAATGTTGCTGTGATCCGCCATCCCATTACAGCTGGAATTCTATCAATGTGTTTGTTCCAAGTTCATTTATTGTCTATGATTTATTATATATCATATAACCAGGACATTTGGTGTCTAATTACTGATTTAATGTTTCCTTCTTTCATATCTATTGCAGGATCATCAGTAAACTAATAGCAGAGAAAGAAACAGGAAGTAAGGAAGAGAGTAAGCAACTTGATCTGTCAGACTGAGCAGATATAAAGGCAGAGCGGTGCAGAGACACTTTTTCTGCATCAGGACTGAACTCAGAATGAAAAGCCACCACGTTCTGGTCTTCTGCTTCTTGTCAGGTGAGGACTGAAAACCTGAATGTCTCTAAATCTGCAGCACACACTGCTTCTGAACATTTCTGTCTGTTTTTTGTCAGTTTTTTTTTTTTATAAATGTGGAGGATTTCTTGTTCATCTCTGATGTTCTGTGGCTGCAGTACCTTAATCATTTAACGGCTGTTCTTGTTAGTTATTCCTTCTTCTGTATCTTGCATATGATGTAAATCTGCTCGCTATGTTGAAATCGTTATGCTCAAAATGCAGGAATCCTTCAGTATGACAGACACCAGTCACAAACATTTAGAAAGAACTGATGATGATGTTTGTCTTTTTTCTGTCCAGCAGCTCTGTGTGCTGGAAACTCTGGAACTGCTTATGCAATAAACATTTATATGGGACCTGAAGGAGGGAATGGGTCAATAACCTGCTACCTGTCCTCATCTGCAAGCACAAAGTTCTTCTGTAGAAATGAATGTAAAGGAGATGATCTTCTCATCAAGACGGATGGTGTCTCAGCTCAGAGCGGCAGATACAGCATCAAATATAAAGGTGAATCTTCTGGAAGAAAAATGGTATCTGTGACCATCACACATCTGACCAAGTCTGATGCTGGGCGGTACAGATGTGGTGTGGGAGAATCATCAATTTCAAGTTACAGCGAGTATGGAGTCAGAGTTTCAAATGGTGAGTTTCTCTTAAATATCATAAAAGACAGATTGGATTCACCATGTATGTCTGTCATGATCTAAACATGTACGGCTATTTTTTGCCCTCCTGGCAAACAGTTGAGGGGGTGCCGCCTGTTAGTGGGAAGTGGCTTCTGCTGTTTCATGATTTTTTATTCAGCAGCCACCTGTAGACTTTACCTGCCAACAGAGATCAATGAAAGTCATAAAATTAAGATCCATCTCAATACTGCAGACAGACCTCCACGTTAAACCAGGAACCCTGCTGGTTTTATCTTGTTCCTGGTAGGAAATGTTTACACAGACAGACTGTTATGTAAGAGGTAAGAGCCTGTTGTCCGTCACCCCAGGAGGTCCCTTTGTATCCACTGCACACAAAGACCTGATTCCAGAGCAGTTCTGAACTCTGAAACTGTGTAAAATCCTGGATGCACCCTCAGCACAACTGGATAAATGGACTCTCCTTCCTTTCTCAATTAATCCAAGACTTTAACCGTTTTTCAGATGTGAAATCCACAGAAGTTAGCAAGTTAGTTAATTCCTGTGATGCCTGGGATGGAGCAATGGCGCCATCTAGATTCCATTCCATTCTAGATTGCGCCGTCTTTTGGCAGCAAATTGTCGTAGCTCTGACTTGCTATCTTGATTTTTTAAAAGTACAGTCTTCTCACAGATATTACCTCAAATTAGTTTTGGTTTTTTTTCTGAGGATTTCATGCCGATTCGGAGGGTTTGCTGCAAGGAGGATTTTTTTTTGTGCATATTTTCACTCTTTCAAGGCTTGTTATGATGAGTCTCCATGGAAACGAAAGACTTGTTTACAATCGGGATCAACTGATTAACCTCTCCCAAATCAGGATTATCAGCAAAACAACACATCAAATCCCAATGGAGTTGAAAAGAAAGAGAAGAGGATGCAGAGTGGGAGTCAGAGAGAGGAGAAAGCGATGGAGATTTAAACCATTTCTGCCAACCGTCTTAATGGGTAATGTGAGATTGCTAGCTAACAAAACGGATGAGCTTGAGATTCTAACAAGCTCTCAGAAAGAATACAGAGAGTGCAGTATTATGTGCTTCACCAAGACATGGCTGCATGAACACATCCCTGACTGTAATGTGTCTGTACCGGGCTTTAAAACGGTCCGTGCAGACGGCAGTAGACAACACAGCGGAAAGCTAAAGGGTTGTGGAATTGCAGTGCTGATTAACCAGCGTTGGTGTCATCCTGGACATGTTACTGTCAAGGAGAAGATATGCACAAGGGACATGGAACTGTTAGCTGTGAGCTTCCGTCCATATTATTTACCCAGAGAGTTTACCTGTGTTATTCTGGTAGCGGTTTATATAATACCTGGTACCGCACCAGACACAGCCTGTGACATCATCAGCTCCGTCGTTGCCCGGCTACAAACACAGCATCCAAACTCATTCATGGTGATCTCCGGAGACTTCAACAACGTCTCCCTCTCTGCAACTCTACCAACATTCCAGCAGTTTGTCAGCTGCTCCACCAGAGAAAATAAGATGTTGGACTTATTTTATGCAAATATGAATAATGGATACAGTTGTTCTGCCCTGCCTCCTTTAGGAAGATCTGACCATAATCTGGTTCTTCTCACCTCCACCTACAAGCCCATCGTTCAGCAGCAACCAGTCATCACAAAGACTATCAAAATCTGGTCTGCTGAAGCTGAAGATGCTCTTAGAGGAGGCTTTGAGGCTACAGACTGGAACATCCTCTGTGAACCTCATGGAGACGACATCAACGCCATGACTGAGTGTGTGACAGATTACATAAACTTCTGTGTGGACAGCATCGTCCCAACAAGAACAGTGAGGTGCTTCCCCAATAACAAACCCTGGATCACCAGTGACCTGAAAAAGCTGCTGAACATCAAAAAGAAAGCCTTCAGGGATGGAGACAGGGAGTTATTGAGGGCAACACAAAAACAACTTAAAACACAAACTAAGAAGTGCAAGGAGGACTACAGGAAGAAGTTAGAAAGTCAGCTCCAGCAGAATAACGTGAGGGATGTGTGGTCTGGAATGAAGAAGATCACCAGCTTTAAGTTAAAGGGGGACCAGCCTGATGGAGGTCTGGACAGAGCTAATGAGCTGAACGTATTCTTCAACAGGTTCCGTTCACCCCCTACCTCCAGCCCAACAGACCACACACCCTCCATAAGTCCACTGCTTTCCTGTCACGCCTCCAATCTGTCACCCTGCAGCTCAGTCATGGACCAGAACACAGCTTCATCTCCCTCCACATTAGGACATCCTGAGACCTCCACCTTGTTTGTCTCCTGCAATCAGGTTATGAAGCAACTTGAGAAACTGAACCAGAACAAGGCTGCAGGTCCAGATGGTGTCAGTCCTCAAGACCTGCTCAAAACAACTGTCAGATTCTCCAGCACCTTTTCAACACCAGTGTGAGACTAAATAGAGTCCCAGTGCTGTGGAAAACATCCTGCCTTGTTCCAGTGCCTAAAAAAACACAACCAGCTGAACCAAGTGACTACAGACCAGTTGCCCTGACATCTCACATCATGAAAGTCCAAGTAAACACATTTCAGGACCCATTACAGTTTGCATATCGTAATGGACTTGGGGTTGAAGATGCCATCATATACCTGCTCCAGAGAGCACACTCTCATCTGGACCATTCAGGCAGCAGTCTGAGGGTCACGTTCTTTGATTTCTCAAGTGCTTTTAATACCATTCAGCCTGCTTTGTTATGTGAGAAGCTCCATAAATTCCAGGTGGATACCTCCACAACCACCTGGATCTATGACTACCTCACAAACAGACCCCAGTTTGTGAGACTGAAAGGTTGTGTGTCTGAGATGGAGGTCAGCAGCACTGGTGCACCACAAGGAACTGTACTCTGGCCATTCCTCTTCACTCTGTACACCTCAGACTTTCAGTACAACTCTGAGTCCTGTCATCTGCAGAAATACTCTGATGACTCTGCAGTTGTGGGGTGTATCAGGGATGGACAAGAAGCAGAGTACAGAGAACTGGTCAGTCAGTTTGTTAAATGGTGCGGTGACAATCATCTCATATTAAATAGCAGCAAAACAAAAGAGATGATTGTTGACTTCAGGAGGAAGAAGAATAAACAAAGCACTGTTTCCATCCTGGGAGAGGAGGTGGAGGTGGTGGAGGAATACAAGTATCTTGGAGTTCAGCTGGACAACAAACTGGACTGGAAATGCAACACTGAATGCATCTACAAGAAAGGTCAGAACAGACTGTACTTCTTAAGGAAGTTGAAATCTTTTAACATCTGCACCAAAATGTTGCATATCTTATAAGTCTGTTGTGGAGAGTGCAGTCAGCTTTGCAGCATCTGCTGGGGTAGTAGCATCAGAACCAGAGACTTGAAGAGAATCAACAAACTGATCCAGAAAGCTGCTTCTGTGCTTGGAGTAACTCTGGAGCCGCTGGAGCTGATTGTCCAAAGAAGAATGCTGCACAAGCTGATGAAGATGATGGAGGATTCTTCACGCCCTCTCCACAACACAGTGATGAAACAACAAAGTGTATTCAGTGAGAGGCTTCTTCAGGTCCGATGCAAGACTGAAAGATACAGAAGATCATTCCTCCCAGCAGCCATCAGTCTCCGGAACAAGGCCTCTTCATCTTCATGCCACTTATCCGGGGTAGGGTCGCGGGGGCAGCAGCCTAAGCAGGGAAGCCCAGACTTCCCTGTCCTCAGCCACATTTGCCAACTCTGCGGGGGGATCCCGAGGCGTTCCCAGGCCAGCCGAGAGATATAATCCCTCCAGCGTGTCCTGGGTCTTCCTCGGGGTCTCCTCCCAGAGGGACGTGCCTGGAACACCTCACCAGGGAGGCGTCCAGGAGACATCCTGACCAGATGCCCTAGCCACCTCAACTCTCGACGCGGAGGAGCAGCGGCTCTACTCTGATCTCCTCCCGGATGACCGAGCTCCTCACCCTATCTCTAAGGGAGAGCCCGGCCACCCTGCGGAGGAAACTCATTTCAGCCGCCTGTATACGAGATCTCGTTCTTTCGGTCACGACCCACAGCTCATGACCATAGGTGAGGGTAGGAACGTAGATCAACTGGTAAATCGAGAGCTTCGCCTTCTGGCTCAGCTCCTTCTTCACCACGACAGACCAGCGCAAAGTCCGCATTACTGCAGACACCGCACCGATCCGTCTGTCGATCTCGCGCTCCATCCTTCCCTCACTTGTGAACAAGACCCCGAGATATTTAAACTCCTCCACTTGAGGCAGGACCTCACTCCCACCCAGAGAGAGCAATCCACCCTATTCTGGCTGAGGACCATGGTCTCAGATTTGGAGGTGCTGATTCTCATCCCAGCCGCTTCACACTCAGCCGCGAATCGCTCAAGCGAAAGCTGGAGATCACAACCAGATGAAGCCAACAGGACCACGTCATCTGCAAAAAGCAGGGACCCAATCCTGAGGCCACCAAGTCGGATCCCCTCAACACCTTGGCTGCACCTAGAAATTCTGTCCATATAAGTTATGAACAGAATCGGTGATAAAGGGCAGCCTTGGCGGAGTCCAACCTACACCGGAAACGAATCCGACTTACTACCGGCAATGCAGACCAAGGTCTGACACCTGTCGTACAGGGACCGGACAGCTCACACAAGGGGGTCCGGTACCCCATACTTCCAGAGTACCCCCCACAGGAGCCCCCGGGGATACAGTTGAATGCCTTCTCCAGGTCCACAAAGCACATGTAGACTGGTTTGGCAAACTCCCATGCCCCCTCCAGGAACCCCAAAGAGGGTATAGAGCTAGTCCACTGTTCCGCGACCAGGACAAAAACCACACTGCTCCTCCTCAATCCGGGATTCGACTATCCGGCGGACCCTCCTCTCCAGGACCCCTGAATAGACCTTACCAGGGAGGCTGAGGAGTGTGATTCCCCTGTCATTGGAACACACCCTCTGGTCCCCCTTCTTAAAAAGGGGGACCACCACCCCAGTCTGCCAATCCAGCGGCACTGTCCCCGATGTCCACTCGATACTGCAGAGGTGTGTCAGCCAGGACAGCCCAACAGCATCCAGAGCCTTAAGGAACTCCGGGCGGATCTCATCCACCCCCGGGGCCTTGCCGCCAAGGAGCTTTTTGACCACTTCAGCAACTTCAGCCCCAGAGATAGGAGAGTCCACCCCTGAGTCCCCCAGCTCTGCTTCCTCATCGGAAGACGTGTTGGTGGGATTGAGGAGGTCTTCGAAGTATTCCTTCCACCGACCCACAACGCCCTGAGTTGAGGTCAGCAGCTCCCCACCTCCACTGTACATAGTGTTGATGGAGCACTGCTTCCTGCTCCTGAGCCGCCGGATGGTGGACCAGAATCTCCTTGAAGCCGTCCGGAAGTCTTTCTCCATGGCCTCGCCGAACTCCTCCCATGCCCGAGTTTTTACCTCGGCAACAGCCGAAGTCGCATACCGCTTAGCCCATCGGTATCCATCAGCTGCCTCCAGAGTCCCACAGGCCAAGAAGTCCCGATAGGACTCCTTCTTCAGCTTGACAGCATCCCTCACTGCTGGTGTTCACCAACGAGTCCTGGGATTACCGCCACGACAGGCACCAACGACCTTACGGCCACAGCTCCGGCTGGCCGCCTCAGCAATAGAGGCACCGAATACAGCCCATTTGGACTCATGTCCCCCGCCTCACTCGGGACATGTTCGAAGCTCTGCTGAAGGTGGGAGTTGAAGCTCGCTCTGACAGGGGACTCAGCCAGACGTTCCCAGCAGACCCTCACAACACGTTTGGGCCTGCCAGATCTGACCGGCTTCCTCCCCCACCATCTGAGCTAACTCACCACCAGGTGGTGATCAGTTGACAGCTCCGCCCCCCTCTTCACCCGAGTGTCCAAGGCATGTGGCCGCAGGTCCGACGATACGACTACAAAATCGATCATCGAACTGCGGCCCAGGGAATGCCAGGTGTACATATGGACACTCTTATGTTGAAACATGGTGTTCGTTATGGACAATCCATGACGAGACCTCCTCAAATTAATTATTATATACTACAATATTGAATTTCCCTTTGGGGATTAATAAACTATTTTTCATTTCATTTCATCTAGCAAACACCATCGAACAGGTTGAAATATGAATTTCAGGTTGATTAAATACACATTGATTAACATTATATGCTGTTATTATTCACGACTCTGACTTAACGTAACTTGTGTGGAAATGATTTCTTGACCCACCAGGTCCGTGGAAAGTGAAAATCATCGATGAAATGTATTTGAAATGTCTTGTACCTGTTGACAAACCATTTCCCCCTTCTGACAGCAGCAAACAATACTGTTTTTAATGTTCATTGTTTTAAGAATCATTCATACAAGCTGGTGTCTTAGTAAGCAGAAGCTGCCCTTTTTTTAAAACCATCCCCTGCGGTATCCTCCTGATACTCTACCCTGATATAAAGGAGTTAATTTCATTTGACTTGCCATCTTTCCAACCTTCCTAGTTGTTTAAGTTATGTAAGTTGCTTATATAACTTTACATTTAAAGATTTTATTTTACAATTTTGACGTTGGCTCGGCTTGAGCTTTTCATACTCCCTCTCTCTCTCTCATCTTGGGTAATTCATTATTTGATGCTTGCTGCCGCTATTTCTGGTTTATATGGTTAATGTCATTTGTGCCTGTTGATTTTAACTAGTGTGGTTTTAATAAAGTGTGTTATATTTTAAGAAGCTGTGGTAGCATGATTGATCTTTGAGAAGTGATTTGTTCCCTCTGACGAGAACTTACGGTAAGCGTATTCTGAGGCTGATGGTTATCTGTTATTAGACAAATATTTTCATATTACGGTATTCCCTGCCTGACCGTATAACAAATGTAGGGCTGGGTGGTGCCCCAAGATCGTCTGCTTGTCTAAGGACACAGTGAATTAATAATAAAAACATCCACTGTCTCTCAAACATTCGATCACAGATTAACGTTAAGGATAATACGCTACAGTAGACATGCTGGTCATTACCAGTACATTTTCCAACCCATTATGGGTGGGTTCCAGCACTGAATAAATAAATGATCAAAGAAGTCACAGAATCATACATGTGAATAATTTGAATTTTGTTATCTTGTTGCATTAAATGATAACCATTGTCGTGTTTCTTTATTATAACAGGTCTCCTGGATAAAGACTTTGGTTTCACCCGAACAGAAAATGAAGGAGGAGAAGTCACATATGGATGCAGCGACACTGTTCCTGGAAATAGGAAGTTCTTATGCAAGAACCAGTGTAAAGGCCAAGGAGATGTTCTCATTGACACCAATGATAACACAGCTCAGAGTGGCAGATACAGTCTGAAATACGATGCTGGATCTACATTTGGACTGGATGTGACCATCAACCAGATGACCAGGTAGATAGATAGATAGATAGATAGATAAATACTTTATTAATCCCGAAGGAAATTGTGCAGTTGTCCGTTGCTCACATTCATAAAACAGCAAAAGAGAAAATTTAAAGTTTAAAAAAACCAGACAAATAAATAATTCAACAGCATTAAAAGATAAAGTGCTACAGGTTAAGGTGCTACAAGTTAAGGCACTGAAAAAAACAAAGTTCAGGACTAGTATCAGTCTCTCCTGCTCCTCCCTGAAGTGGCTGCATTATACAGCCTGATGGCACGAGGGATGAAAGAGTTTTTTAGTCTATCAGTGGAGCAGCCCAATGAGAGAAACCTGGAGCTAACAGAGCTCCTCTGCCGAGAGAAGACAAGATATAGGTCAGATACAGGATGGTACCGGTGTGGTTACGGCAACCCTTCATCTCCAGATTCATACAGGGATAGAATGATTATTGTTACTGAAGGTGAGTTTCTTCTCAAATGAATGAAAATGTTTCCTCATTGTGTTACTGTTACATAGAGATCATTTGGCCCACAAGATGGTGGGTCATCCACCATTGTCATCCACCATCCACAAGATGGTGGGTCATCATCCTGAGAGGTGATGTACATGTGTTATCAGTACTGTTACCTCAGAAAACCCCAGTTAGTCGTGTTTGCCAAAAGATGTCTTCATACTTAAATTTTTTTCAAGAGGGACCAAACCTGCATAAAAGTTAGATTTACTTCTATTTACCAGTATTTTAACCACACACTTCAGCGTTAATGAAGAATACGCTCTGTGGACCAGTGGATTCCAACTTCCTCATTAACCCGAGCTGCAGTTTTCTCCCATGATGCATCACTCTCCTCAGCAGCAGTCTATATCTCTTCATATTGCCTATATGCATCTATCAGAACGTCTTGCTCCATTTAGGTGAAATAACTACCTTCTTGCCAGTCATTGCTATGGTGAACCCAGGTATCAGAGTTCTATTTATGATGGGTTTTATTGTGATACCTGAGTTTGAGTAAAAAAAACTTATTGGACCAACTCACAGCAGCTGATCTGGATCCAAAAACTTGCTCACTCTAAGTTAAGTTAAGTTTGTAACTAGACTGTAACTAGTTGAATGTCCTTTCTGGACCAGGTCCCTGGAAATTAGTGACAGAGTGGTTGGATGGAGACTCGGGCTAGTGCTGCTGTTTTTCACTTTATGATGCTCATGACTCCTCATGCTTTATGCTCCTCAGGCTTGCTGCCATCCTAGCTCTTAGCTGTACTGATCCACATCTACTGGACTAATATGTGTCCATCTTGCTTGTTTCGGCTGTAAAGCACAGACCTGGAAAGGTTAGTTGCCTGGAACATCATAGGCCAGTAGTGGTAGTTAACAGCTTATTGAAGGAATCCTACTTGATGTAGTGAGTGGGTAAATTACTTCTCTTCATAATAAAATTATTCTTTAGTCAAAGTACGGCACTGACTTGTTTATATGTTCTTAAAAATACAGTGCACCTCTACAAGGCCAAGAACTAATCTGTTCTTATTGATGCTTCTGAAGCATCACAAACTTTCCTGTTGTTTATGTTTACAATGATTTCTAGATTGTTTGTCACCCAGTGAGATCATCTCAGTCCTGAGAAGACCAGTAGCGAAACCAGAAGATGGATGTGGAAGTTGCATCTGCACACATGCGTCTGTGTGGGAAACAACAGAACTGCTGAGCTTGCTGGCGTCCAAAACCACTAACTGTCAACTTTCCTTTCTCTGTGCTTCCATTCTTCCCTCTTCTAACACACACACACGCACACACTCTCATTGCTCATCTTGATCACACACCACTGTCATGCCTTTATTATTTTCACACTTAGATCAAATGTAGTTTTATTTACATCTACAGTAAACAAACATTAAAATTGAAAGTTTATTAGCAAATAAGAATAAAATACATCTGCTAAAACATAGCCAAAGATCCAGGGTTATCCACAAGGAAGATGGCCACAGCTGTGAAATCCCCCCCCCCCCCCCCCACACACTATCCACCAGGTCCCACAGGACAAAACACAACAAAAAAAGACACATGCTACTGAAAAATAAAGTTTCACTCGCCAAACCAAACAAATATACCAAATTCAACACAAACTAACTTGCCAGGCCACAGCCACGGTGAAGTCTTGAAAACTGGAATTCTCGGCCCTAAACAGCTGGAACTAACCTCCAGAAATCCCCCATAAAATCACAAAAACAAACTCTGGAGGGAACAGAAGATACCGTCATGAAGTAGGAAAATAGATCAATACGTGAAAATTAAAAGGACAAAACAGAAATCTGTTAAAAAAAAAAAAAAAAAATTATAAGTTTGCTGGCTGACATCCAGATGACCTTTTATATTGTTGCCCAAACGGAGGAATAAACCTCTCCCACACTAGTCAGCCACCTCTTGATAAAACAATAACCCCTTTTAATATCAAATCAAATATTACAACAATAAAATAAATCAAATAAAATCTACCAAGCAGAAGTAAACACCATACCTTGTACGGACCGGCTATGTAGAACCCATTGAGAAGCTTTTCTACAGCAGCTGGCATTCTGCAACAAAGGGAACCGTAAGCACACACAACAGAACACCCCACACACCATGCTACGCCCACACCAGCAGATTTTCAGTTGTTCCAAACATCATACGTCGCCTATACGAGCTGACGTCTCATCGCGCCGCCATCTTGGATGGGTCTCTCATGCGCCTCCAATGCATTTATTTGTAAGGTGTAGGTCCAACCACGACAAGAACTCCACGGATTTTTACCTGTTTTTCCTCACAGTTTGGTTTGTTACAAAGGGCAGAGATATTGTTATGATACAGATCACTGTAAAACATTAAAAAAACAACGTGCTTTTAAGTTAAAATATTTTGATAAGTCCAATAGTTAGAGATCATTAGCTATCTAACTATCCCTTAGTTATGCTGCGATAGGTTTAGACTGCCGAGGGACATTTCCTGGTACACAAGGGCTGCTAACTTTCCAAAAACCTTGGAAAGATTTAATGAAGACAATCCAGGAATGATCTGTAACTTTCAGTCTTACATCGGACCTGAAGAAGCCTCTCACTGAACACACTTTGTTGTTTCATCACTGTGTTGTGGAGAGGGTGTGAAGAATCCTCCATCATCTTCATCAGCTTGTGCAGCATTCTTCTTTGGACAATCAGCTCCAGCGGCTCCAGAGTTACTCCAAGCACAGAAGCAGCTTTCTGGATCAGTTTGTTGATTCTCTTCAAGTCTCTGGTTCTGATGCTACTACCCCAGCAGATGCTGCAAAGCTGACTGCACTCTCCACAACAGACTTATAGAAGATATGCAACATCTTGGTGCAGACGTTAAACCATCTCAGCTTCCTTAAGAAGTACAGTCTGCTCTGACCTTTCTTGTAGATGTAGTCAGTGTTGCATTTCCAGTCCAGTTTGTTGTCCAGCTGAACTCCAAGATACTTGTATTCCTCCACCACCTCCACCTCCTCTCCCAGGATGGAAACAGTGCTTTGTTTATTCTTCTTCCTCCTGAAGTCAACAATCATCTCTTTTGTTTTGCTGCTATTTAATATGAGATGATTGTCACCGCACCATTTAACAAACTGACTGAGCAGTTCTATGTACTCTGCTTCTTGTCCATCCCTGATACACCCCACAACTGCAGGGTCATCAGAGTATTTCTGCAGATGACAGGACTCAGAGTTGTACTGGAAGTTTGAGGTGTACAGTGTGAAGAGGAATGGCCAGAGTACAGTTCCTTGTGGTGCACCAGTGCTGCTGACCTCCATCTCAGACACACAACCTTTCAGTCTCACAAACTGTGGTCTGTTTGTGAGGTAGTCATAGATCCAGGTGGTTGTGGAGGTATCCACCTGGAATTTATGGAGCTTCTCACATAACAAAGCAGGCTGAATGGTATTAAAAGCACTGAGAAATGAAAGAACATGACCCTCAGAGTGCTGCCTGAATGGTCCAGATGAGAGTGTGCTCTCTGGAGCAGGTATATGATGGCATCTTCAACCCCAAGTCCATTACGATATGCAAACTGGAATGGGTCCTGAAAGGTGTTTACTTGCACAGCACAGGGACTCTATTTTGTCTCAGACTGGTGTTGAAAAGGTGCTGGAGAATCCGACAGTTGTTTTGAGCAGGTCTTGAGAACTCTGGGACTGACACCATCTGGACCTGCAGCCTTGTTCTGGTTCAGTTTCTCAAGTTGCTTCATAACCTGATTGCAGGAGACAAACAAGGTGGTGGTCTCAGGATGTCCTGATGTGGAGGGAGATATATATATATATATATATATACATATATACATATATATACACATATACACATATATACACACACATATATATATATATATATATATATATATATATGTACACATATATATATATGTGTGTGTGTATTAGTGTTAATTTAGGTTTATTTTATTCTTCATTCATTCTTTGTTAAATGTAATGTCTTCCCCCCACTTGTTGTCTCATGATTGTCCTTTGTGCAGTACATTAAATCCTCCAGCGCTCTGCTTCGTTACTCATATATGAAGCTACACTTTTTTTCTACTTCTACTGTTTAATTCTGTGTTGCCTCTACTGGGTTCTTGGTGTGCAGGAATAATTCTAATAATAATATCATCATAATTCTAACAATTCACTTGCATTCGGGAGATTATTCACTGTGTTAATATTATTTATCAACCAATTATGTAGAAAAGGGTTTTTTTTTTAGTGTGTAATATATAGGCGTTGTTCCACAAAAAAGTTTTGTGGGGAAACTCCGTTGATGCTGCAGCAAAACTCGACATCGGAGACCCATCCAATATGGCGGCGACGCTGGTTCACTCTCCAGCGCTCAATGAGGCGTCTACATATATATGATGTCTATGCTTTCTGCATTATCTTCTTCCTGTCCTTCTTCTTCTCTGGTTTGTTCTTTTCTCTGGTTCTGTGTCAGCTGTACAACTCAACGCTAGTTACAACGCTGGATTTTTGATGGTTTTGCTTGGTTTTCTGTGCCAAGTGATGGAAAGCTAAGGTCCTTGAAAATTGATGAAATTATGTGCATAACTGGTGAAGGAGTCAGACGAAACTTTCTGTCTTGTATCCATCTTCGGCATTGAGCATAAATGGGCCTTTAGCTCCACAGTTATTGTCTCGTTCCGTCGCCATTTTAGATCCTCCATTTTACTCCACAGTGATCCAATTCAATAGCCACCATTTTGACACATATACACACATGTTGACACTCACACAAAGTACACACACACACACACGCAATTATTTATTACCTCAATATCCATCGATATATGTATTGATTAGAAGAGTGTTTTGGTTTACTTATATGTCTAGATTAGTTAAACGCCATGATAAAGTTATTAATCAAGATATTTCTGTTTGTTAAATTATTTTGAATATATTTGGGCATATTTTGAAGAAAAGTAGCTTGTGTCCATGTTGTACAGAAGGTTCAACTCTTCTTCCTCTATAGCTCCATCCCTGTTAGCAGGTGGCATCCACGGGACAACCATTTTCACTAAAATTTATATTTCTGCTTAGTTATAATTTTCTAAGATTAATATTAACCTATTAAGAAATATTGTGGAATGAATAGTGGCCCTTGGTCACCAGTTAACTATTTTATAACTAAACAAGCTGCATAAAGCCCAACACATGTTAAGTAATGATTAAATGTGTGATTATTTTGCTTTATTGTTGCTTCTTCAGACTTGTCAGCCTCCACACCACAAACTGAGACATTAAGATCGACTTCACAAAGCTTCACATTTACAGCTTCTTCTCCAGCCACTGACCAGCCGACAGGTGCAGTTCTCTGCTGTGTTAAAACCCTCAGAGTGTAACATCCGTATAACATGACTGTCCATCAGAATAATAAAGATTTCTGTGTTTGTACAACTGGTGAAACTCTTTAGGAGCCTTTTCTTCTCTCCCAGCCTCAGGTTGCCTCTCGTCTTGGGCTTTATCGGGGCCCATTGTTGCCGTGTTGCTGCTGGCGGTTTTTCTGCTGCTCCTTTATATCTGGAGATCAAGGAAAAGCTCTGGATTCACCAGCAGAGACAACGCAGTCGACACAAATGTGGAGGTGAGTTTTGATTTTTATAGTTATAAAATGATAAACCACAATCCTTTAATAAAATATCTGTTGGAGGGAAATATTATGGAGTGTGTTTATTTTGTTGGAGTTTCTTCAAAAATGACTTTGTTTCCATGTCTAAATGACTTTTTTTGTGAAAACTGTTATAACTAATATTTGGTAATAAAGTGATTCAGGTTTTGTCTCAGTCTGGATGTCATTTATCTTCTATGTTTTCACAGCTTTCTGGCAAATGTGAGGATTCTGTGTACGAGAACCTCCGTACATCCAGCAAAAACCAGGACCAAACCTACTCTGAATTGTCAAAGGCATGAAGATGTTATTCTTATGCAACAACGGGACAAATATTAGACCTCTTGAGAGATTTGTGTTGTACGTTTTGATGATCCAGAACCAATCATGTTGCTGTCACTTTTCTAAAAAATTACCAGTACTTCCCATTCCAGCCCCCCGCTCCCCCTCGCTAAAGATGGTATAATGACATTAAAAGATGAACCCCCCTAAAACAAAAAAAGGGCTTTTTTTTAAATTATTATTATTATTCATTCAGTTCATTCAAAAAAATTAAATCATGTTTTAACATCTGAACATATGTTCAAGTTCAATTTGAATGAAATAAGTAGAAGTCTTAAATTATGTGCCTTCTTTTCACCCAGACATCAGTACAGGATATAAACAAACAGACCAAAAATGTATACAAAATTAAAATAAAATTAGAGCTTAATCAAGCACATGGTGTCCCACAAACTAAACCCTTTTTCCTTCTTCTTCCATATCATTGTCATGTGACTTCCAGTTATACAATTCACTTTTAATCATATCATATTATATCCTGTCATTAACATTGGATGTAGTTTAATTTTCACATTATTCGCAATTTCTGTTCAATAAAACTTCTTTAATTCTTCAAAATTTAAAATTTTGATGGGAATTCTTTCACTTCTTGGTCCAAATTATTCCACAAACAAACTCGTTTCACTGAAACACATCGTTCCTTTAATGTAGTCCTAAAATACGGTTTCCTAAAAATACCCACATTTTTAAATGAATAATTACTTTCTCTCTTTATGAATATTTTCTGAATATTTTCTGGCAACAGATTTTGATTTGCTTTAAACAGTAGAAGTAAAATGTCATAGTCAGCTATTTACTGAATTTTAAACAGTTTATGCTGCACAAATAATGGATTTGATGAATCTGTAATTGCTTCCAGTAATGATCCTAATGGCTCTTTTCTGCAGAATATATACTGGCTGTGTGAATGTTTTATATGTGCTTCCCCATACTTCAATACGGTATATCAGATACAGAATGAACAATACATTATATACAATATACAAAGCCTTTGATTTTATTAAGCACTGTAATTGTTTTTAACAGTTTTAGGTTAAGATGATGTATATAAGTTTTCCAATTAAACTTTTCATCAATTATAACACAAAGGAACTTTGTTTTCTGTACTAGTTAACTCTCCAACCAATCTAATTGACACTTTGAAACTTTCCTTTCTGTTGGCGAAGACAATAAAATGTGTTTTGTCCAGATTAATTGATAACCTATTTTAGTAAAGCCAAGTTTTTCATTTTATTTAGTTCTTTTTGGACCACCTCTATCACCTGAAATAGATCTTTACCTGAATAAAATAAAGTTGTGTCGTCTACAAACAGAATGCATTTCAGGTCTCTAGAAATATTTACTATATCATTCACGTACATTATAAAAAGTTTTGGCCCAAGAACTGATCTTTGAGGTACTCCACAGGTTATACTGTTCATGTTTGATTTCACATTTTGCATCTGAACAAATTGTTTTCTGTTTGCGAGATAGCTAGCCATTTCAGTATTAATCTAAAACCAAAACCCTCATGCGTCTCAAGCAGACTGGAATGGTCAATGGCGTCAAACGCTTTCTTGAGGTCTACAAAAACACTCTTTAAGATATTGTTTTTCATCCATTGCAGTCAAAGCCTTGTTCAGCCTGGTTCAAAAATCCATTTTCGGTTTTTAGGTCAGGTTTACCTTCATAACAACTGTGGGGGGAGTGAATTTTTTTTCTAACTCGCCTGTTTAAAAGTAATTTAATCTCAAAGTTCAGCATATTTAGGGGCATGTCCTTTTGATTGACAGGTACCGATTTCTGGCTTCAAGTCAGAAGAATGTAGAACAACCGCAGTTTTTAGCTGGTTAGCAACGTGACTTAGCTTTAGCCCGCTTACCTCCGTTAGCTGGTTAGCTCCCGTTATCTCCAGGTTAGCTCGATTAGCTTTCAGCTATGGAAAGCTCGGAGTTCGCTCGATGTCAGTCATCCACTATGACGCTCACGGCTGCCCTCTCAGCTCCACCTCTTTGCCCATATTTGTATTTTCCGGGCGAGACGACGCGCATGACGCTGCCAACATGACGACGGCAGGAACCACCCACTGAGCTTCAATTCAGCTCTTCAGAGACCTACGGGTAACGTCACAGAGACTCCGTCCATCTCTTTATATACAGTCTATGATGTGAGTCACTTGGAATGTGCGTGGAGCTGGCACAAGAGAAAAGAGGTTAAAAATTCTTAATTAGATGCTTGAAATAAAGGCAGACATTGTTCTCCTGCAGGAGACTCATTTATCCAATTCAGCAATAAATCTTTCAACGGACCAGTTTCCACATGTTTACTCAGCTTGCTATAATTCCAGACAAAGAGGAGTAGCCACTCTTATTAATAAAAGGTTCAAATTTGACATTGATCAAACAATCACAGATCCAGAAGGCAGATTTTTAATAGTTACATTATCTATTCAAAATGTTAAGTTAACTATTGCAAATGTTTATGGCCCAAATGCTGATGACTCCTCCTTTTTTCACTCCCTCTTTACTTCGCTCTATGATCACTTAGATAACACAATCATTGTAGCAGGGGACTTAAATGTTATTCTTGACAAATAAAGTTCATCAGGGAATTATCGAGGTTGGAAATCAGCTGAAGCAGTTAAACAGTACATGAAGGATTTTGGTCTTTGCAATGCATGGCGTTCTCATCACCCGACACTGAGAGAATACACTTTCTTCTCTTCAGTTCACCAGACCTATTCTAGACTAGACTACTTCCGAATCAGCACTTCACTCATGAGTGACATATCAGAGATAAAGATCCATCCCATAATCATCAGTGATCATGCAGCCGTATCATTAACCCTTAGAAGTAAAAACTGTAAGCCAGCCACTAGAAACTGGAGATTTAATACATCATTACTTACAGATTCTGAGTTTATCAGTTACTTTAAAAGAGAATGGTCCTCATATCTAGAAAACAATAACAGACCAGAAACTTCAGTGTTCTGTGGAAAGCAGGAAAAGCAGTAATGAGAGGGAAAATAATATCCTTCTCTTCCCATAAGAAAAAGAACCTGGAAAGAAAGTTTAATCGTATACAGAAAAGCCTTACGTACGGCAAGAACAGCTTATTATGCATCATTGATAGAGGAAAACAAAAACAACCCTCAGTTTCTTTTCAGCACTGTAGCTAGGCTTACTAGGAGCCGGAGCGCTGTGGAGCCATGTATTCCTTTCTCATTCATTTCATGTATTTTTTCAGGAATAAAATTGACACTATTATAGATCAAATTCACAATACTCTTCCTTCTACCTATAATGTTGAGCCTGTTGTGGTCTCCGAAGCATCCTTAGAACCAGGATCTGACTTGTGTCTAAATAGTTTCTGTCCTGTCCAACCCTCTGAATGAACTAAAATAAAAGCTTCATCTAAACCATCCACCTGTATCTTAGACCCTCTCCCAACGAGCCTCTTTAAGGACATTTTCCCTTTAATTAATACATCACTACTAAGTCTTATCAATATGTCTTTAGTGACAGGATATGTACCACAATCATTTAAAACTGCTGTAATCAAGCCTTTACTTAAAAAGCAATCTCTGGATCCAGAGGTGATAGCAAATTAAAGACCTATATCTAACCTCCCGTTTATGTCCAAAATTCTGGAGAAAATAGTTTCAGCTCAGCTACATGCCCACCTGAGCAGAAATAATTTATGCGAGGAGTTTCAGTCAGGATTTAGAGCTCATCATAGTACTGAGACGGCATTGGTGAAAGTTACTAATGACCTTCTTATGGCCTCAGACAAAGGACTTGTGTCCGTACTTATCCTGCTTGATCTTAGTGCTGCATTTGATACAGTCGATCATAACATTCTGTTACAGAGACTAGAACAGGTGGTTGGAATTACAGGTACAGCGTTAAGCTGGTTTAAATCATATTTATCTGATAGACTTCAGTTCGTTCATGTAAATGACAAGTCCTCCTCCCAAACTACAGTAAGTCATGGAGTTCCTCAAGGTTCTGTACTTGGACCAATACTCTTCACGCTATATATGCTCCCTTTAGGCAAAATTATTAGACAGCATGGAATAAACTTTCATTGTTATGCAGATGATACTCAACTATACTTATCCTTTAAACCAGATGAAACAAATCAGCCCGATAGGCTACAAAATTGTCTCATAGACATAAAGACTTGGATGTCTAGAAATGTTCTCCTCTTAAACTCAGATAAGACTGAAGTAATTCTCGTTGGATCGGAAAAACTCAGAGCTAAATTTTCCGGTTTTGTAATGAACCTGGATGGCATTACTTTAGCTTCCAGTGCTACAGTGAGAAACCTTGGAGTAATATTTGACCCTGACCTGTCCTTTGGCCCACATATTAAGCAGGTTACTAAAACAGCCTTCTTTCATTTACGTAATATAGCCAAAATTAGGGACATTCTGTCTCGGAGTGATGCAGAAAAACTGGTTCACGCTTTTGTTACTTCGAGACTAGATTACTGTAACTCTCTATTATTGGGCTGTCCTAAATATGCCCTGAAAAGCCTTCAGCTGATCCAGAATTCTGCAGCCAGAGTCCTGACCAGAACCAGCAGGAGAGATCATATTTCTCCAGTTTTAGCCTCTCTTCATTGGCTGCCTGTTGAATCTAGAATAGAATTTAAAATCCTTCTCCTTACATATAAAGCCCTCCACAACCAGGCACCACTATATATCAAAGACCTCATTGTTCCTTATATACCAAGTAGAGAACTTCGTTCGCAGACTGCAGGCTTACTTGTGGTTCCTAGAGTCTCAAAGAGCCGAGCAGGAGGCAGAGCCTTTGGTTATCAGGCCCCTCTCTTATGGAATAAGCTCCCAGTTAGTGTTAGGGAAGCAGACACCCTCCCCACCTTTAAGACTAGGCTGAAGACTTATCCTTTTGATAAGTCCTATAGCTAGGGATGGTTAGCATCCCTTAGTTATGCTGCTATAGGTTTAGACTGCTGAGGGACATTTCCTGATACACTGAGCTTCTTTCTTTTTCTCTTTATCTCTTTCTTTTACCCCCCCCCCCCCCCCCATAACAGTGTTGCATCATTAACATGTATGTCTCCTGTCTCAGCAGGTCTCCCTGGCCGGGAGTAGCAGTTCCTGTTGTCTGTTGTCTTTCTGTCCTCTTCCCCCCACACAGCAGAGGCAGATGGCTGCCTGTCCTGAGCCGGGTTCTGCCGGAGGTTTCCTTCCTGTTAAAAGGGAGTTTTTTCCTTCCCACTGTTGCCAGTGTGCTTGCTCAGGATGGGAGATTGAGTTGGACTCAACTCAATCTGTTGGTTTCCTTATATAGGCTGTTATGAATTGGCCTTCATTATGTTTTCCCCTCTGTCTGTAAAGCGTCTTGAGATGGCATTGCCGTGATTTGACGCTATATAAATAAAGTTGAATTGAAAAAGAAGGAAACTTTGAGAGCATCAGAATTAGAACTCAGAATTAAATCACTTAATTCTGAAGCTTACCATGTCTCCCCAGAAGAACACACACTGAATGGTATTAAAAAAGCCAAACTCCTAAACTCCTAGCATTAAAATTAGAACTTAATGAAATAATAGATAAAAGAACACAATTCATGGTGCAAAGACTTCGATTGGACAATTTTGAACATGGTAACAAATCTGGAAAGTTCCTGGCTAACCAACTAAAGGCAAATAAGGAGAAAACAACAATTTCCTCTATAAAAGATTCAGAAGGAAATATCAGCCATGATCCTGACATGATAAACAATACTTTCAAAGAATTTTACAAAGCATTATATTCATCACAAATAAATCCATCAGATGAGACTATTAACCAATTTCTTAGCAGCATCAATCTTCCTAAAATAAATCAGGAAAATAAAATGGCTCTAGATTCACCTATTTCAGTTCATGAGCTCCATGAAGCTCTCCATCGTATGCCAAATAATAAAGCACCGGGTCCAGATGGTTATCCAGCTGAATTCTACAAAGAATTCTGGACCACACTGGCTCCAACCTTTTACAGCATGGTATTAGAAATAAAGGAAAAGCAAAAAATACCCTCCAATATGAACTTGGCTAATATTTCAGTCCTATTAAAACCAGGAAAGGACCCTACACTCCCATCCAGTTATCGTCCAATTTCATTAATAAACGTAGATCTCAAAATAATCAGCAAAGCTCTAGCCAGAAGGATAGAGAAAATAACCCCTTCCATTATTCACCCTGATCAAACAGGCTTTATAAAAGGTAGACATTCCTACACTAACATGTGCAGATTAATTAACATAATAGATTATTCAACTCTACACAATCTGAAGTCCACAGTTATTTCTTTAGATGCAGAAAAAGCATTTGACCGTATAAACTGGAAGCTTTTATTTGCAACTTTAAAAGAATTTGGTTTTGGGTCATCATTTATTGACTGGATAAAATTATCATACAATAACCCGAATGCAAGTGTGAAGACTAATGACAAAACTTCTCCAAACTTCTGCTTACAGAGAGGCACCAGACAGGGCTGCCCACTTTCTCCATCACTCTTTGCCATTTTTACTGAACCCCTGGCAGCTGCCATAAGACAAAACCCAGAAATCAAAGGAATTCAAGCTAAAAATATTAAACATAAAATTAGTCTTTATGCAGATGACGTTTTACTTTTCCTTTACAACTCGCAAACAAAACTTTCTCAAACAATCACACTAATTAATAAATTCTCTTCTTGTAGATGTGTGTGTATACCAAGCTGATGGTGAGGGGGTGTGAATGTATTGGTGTGTAAAGGAGGAGGGAATGCAAAGTGTCTCTGGGTGGGGGCGTCTCCTGGGGGTGTGGGCGCGATGGGCCCTTGGTCTGTCTCTCCTTCTGCTGCCCCTCCTCTTCCTTGCCCCCCCCGCCCACTGTTGCATGTGGTTTGTTGGTGCCTTCTGGGGCCGGTGGCTCTGGGGCTCTTTTGTTGGTGTTGCTGAGGGCCCAGGTTGTTGGCCTGTCCTGGCCTTCGGGGGCCCTGGGAATGGGGGACGTGCCTCGTGCCGCAGGTGGCTCATCTTCTTGAGGGAGGCGCGCTTCCCTCGGGACCTAAATCCCCGGACCCCCCTCCTTCCCTTCTTCCACCACACAGGCAGGGCGTTGGGAGGTGGACACGTTGATCTAGATGGTGAGAGAGGCCATCAAGGTGGTCTCCATCGCTGCACCCAGCATCGGTTCACCTCCCAGTTTTAATTACACTTAGTCAACATAACACAAAAAACACACCCTGACAACACATGGACATATTTTGGGGGGCGGGCCATGCAGTGTGCGGTGGGCGGGGCTGCTTTGGTGGTCCTGCTCCCAACATGATGTGGTTACTTCTTCCCAATTTTAATTGCAAACAACACACACTTCCCAATCATTCATAAGCTGGGAGGGAGGGGGTGACGATGGGGTCCTGCCACGCCCCTATTTCCGGGGCTGTGCCGGGGGGGTTTGGGCGGGGGAGTGGTGCTGTTCAGGGGGCCTGGGTCTGGGCTGGCCTGGCAGGGGTGGGACTGCTGCTGGCCCTGGGTGGTGCTGGATCGGCTGCATGTGTGGGGTGGTGGTGGTGGGGGGCGTTGACAGGGGTGGGGGGTAGTTGTGGGGCCCTGATCGGGGCCCTCCTATCCCCTGCTCCCCCGGGGGTATCTCACAGGGGACATGTTGGGAAAGAAAGGTGAGCCAATGGATGAAGTGGTGAATGAATGTTAGGGTAGAGAGGGGGGGATCAGGGTGAAAGAATTTAGGAAAGTGGGTGGCCGCTGGGATAGGAGGAAGGGGGGGGGGTGTATGCAGATGGGTGGGGGTGTGTATGTGGGGTTATGCTGGTGGTACGGGGAGTGATGGGGTGGGTGTACAATGAGGAGTGTGAATGTGGATAGAGGGGTGTAGGGAGGTGTGTGTGTGTGTGTAGAGTGGGGTATGCGTGTATGGAAGAATGGGTGATTATAGAGGGAGCAGGGATGTGTGTGTGAGGGGGTGTGTGAGTATAAAGAAGGGAGTGTGTGAATGGGGTCTTAGTAGGGGGTGCTATAATAAATTCTTTTCTTGTAGATGTGTGGGTATACCAGGCTGATGGTGAATGTATTGGTGTGTAGAGGAGGAGGGAATGCAACGTGTCTATGGGTGGGGGCGTCTCCTGGGGGTGTGGGGGCGGTGGGCCCTTGGTCTGTCTCTCCTTCTGCTGCCCCTCCTCTTCCTTGCCCCCCCCCCACCCCCCCACCCCCACCCCACACACACACTTTTGCATGTGGTTCGTTGGTGCCTTAAAGTGTATATAGAGGGAGCTTGTGGGGGGTTGTGTTATGAGGTGTGTATGTGTGTATAGGGGAGTATGTGAGTGGGGGCACGGGGGTAGGAGAGTGTGAGTTTGAGCGTGTGTCAGAGAATGGGTGGATAGGGTGTGCTTAAGGAGGAAGTGTGGATGTGTGTGTGTGTGTGTGTGCACATGTGTGTGCACATGTGTGTGCGTGTGTGTGTGCGTGGAGGGTCTTGGTGCTCGGGGGGCGCTGCTGGTCCACTGGGGTGCGGCCTGGCTGCCGCTCGGTGGCGGTCTGGGGATCCCGGCCCTCCGTCGGTGTGGGCTGGGATCCCCAGACCGCGTGTGTATGTATGTGTGTATATGTATGTGTGTGTATGTGTGTATATGTATGTGTGTGCCTGTATGTGTGTATGTATACATCTGTAGGTTGTTTTCTTTCTTTTTGTTTTTGGGTTATTTTTTAGTTTTTTTTTTCTCTCCCTTTTCTCTCACCTTTATCTCTTTCCCTTTTCTTATGAGGTGTTTTTTCTCTCCTTTCTCTTTCTGTCTTTTGTCTGTCCTCTCTGGTCCAGCAGTACAAACTCTACAATTCAAACAACAATACAAAATAAATATAGAAATAAAATAAAAATTCAGAAAGTCAAGGGGATCATTATATCTATAAAGCTTCCCTTGGCAGAGAAAATTTGCTCAGCAGAACATCCAGACCATCATTCTGCTGCCTAAATGCTGGACAAGACAAAAAAAAAAAAAAAAAAAAAAAAAAATACAGTCTATGATTGCAGTTGATATTTCTTCAGTCAGACCCATCAGAGCCATTGCTGTTGAATGTTCTTTTCCGAAATCCATACTGATTATTACTTAATATCTCATATTTATCTAAGAACTTTTCTAATCTTATCACAAATAACTTTGCTAAAATTTTTAACAGTTGTGGTAATAATGATGCTCGTCAGTAACTGGCCGTATCATGTCTGTCACCATTTTTATGAAGTGGAGTAACTTTGGCGACTTTCATTTTATCAGGAAAAACTCCTGATGAAAATTATGAATAACATATATGTGAATGACTCAATTAGCACTTCAATTACGTGTTTTATACATACCATACCTAAAACTTATCAATCTCTTCATTTTTTAAATTTTTAGTTTTTACTATTTTTCAAAATTTCCTCTTTCTCGATCTTAAAAAGAAAAGAAAATATTTATCGGATTACCATTTTTGGTATTTCTGCAGCAAGACTGGGACCCACATTTACAAAAAAGTTGTAAAAATTATCCACTGTTTATTTTTAGTCAGTAACTTCTTTTCCCTTCTTTCATGAAGTAATTTGGAAGATGCGGTTTTACCTTATCAGAATTTTCTACGCTATTCATTACTCCCCATGTGGCCTTTTTGTTAGTCTTGTTTTCATTAAATAGATCCATTTAGTATCTTCTTTATGCTTTCTAATGATTCTTTCTAATTTATTCTCATATTTCTTATATCAGTCTTCTGCTTCTTTTGTTCTCAACGGTAAAAACGTTTTATATAATTGTTTTTACTTTTGACAATTGTTTTTTTTAACCCCTTAGTCATCCAGGGTTTATCATTGATATTCCTTCTAGCTGAAATCCTTATTTTACAGTTCTTTTCATATAATTTTATTGACATTTCCATGAATGAATTATAAACCAGATTTACGTCATCCACATGAACTTCCTTCCAACGCTGTTTTTTGAGGTCACATTTCCATTGCTTTTGTCCAAAACATCTGGCAGAAACATCCCCACATGAGGCCGCTCCACATATTTAGTGACTGATCAGCCTTCCAGTTCAAAAACAAATTTGTTTGGGCCTTTTTGTCATCAAATTTCCAGGATATCTACCCCAACCTCCACACTGAGTGGTATTTTTTGGCAACCAGTCAGCGGAAGAGAGCAGTGGACGGTGTTGGGAGCACAGTGAAGCGAACTGTCTGCACAGCTGTGCTAAGCCAACAGGAAATTGTCCAGATTTCTACCGATTAGCTAGACTTGCTGCACAGAGATGCCCAAACATAACCATTGAAGAGGTGACTTCTGAAGATATAAACAGCTTCATCAACTCCGAGGAACTGAAGGCCAACTGGGATAATGTGCACACCCTTCATGGCACACAAGGAGTGCATCATGTGGAGTTTGTGTCCTGGGGGGTGGTCAAACATAAGATATACTCTATTGCTAATACACTGCACACTTTTCTCTCTCCATCCACCAGACCCTCAGCTGTTTCCTCTACGTAAGTGACTAATACTGCCATCGAAGAGGTCAGAAACCTCCCACCAGTCCCTTCTGAGAAGAACAACTGCAAACATCTTGTGAAGATTGTCTCTTCCTCAGTTTCCTAATGAACAAATCTAACAGACAGTTTGTAGGCTTGATCACCTAAAATCTAGCCTCATGTGCCAAAAGAGGCCAAGGCCTTGATCAGTTTTCATCAGATTGTCAGACAGCTCAGTCCTCATGTGGACACAGCGGGAGACATTGTTTCTCTGAACCAGTCATGGATCAATGAATTGGACTTGAAGTGTTTATGGTAATAAAACAGTTTGTTGTCCTTTACTCAAATGTGCTTTATTTCATCCAGATTCTTATAAATTTTAGTTTTTTCTTGAAAAAAATTACATACAAATCAAAATATGTTCCAGACAAATAAATGCCCACGTGTTGCTTATAAAAACAAAATGGTGACGGTAGATTTACCAAATGTGGGGGGAAACATGACTTATTGTGTACTTTTTGTTTGAATCAGAAACAAATAATGTTTCCTAAAGTAAAGTAGCTTTTCTTAAAGTAGCCTTTACTACCTGAGTAGTTTGACCCTTTAAATAGCCTACTGAATTGAAAACATGGTTAAAGCTCTATTTTAAGAGTCTTTTGTCTATTTCAGATGTGAAACATCCATAACACAAAAATGTAACACCTATAACAGCACATTTTTGTAATTCTTTCCTTAACATAAAAAACAAGGTTTTCTTAAATGTGTTTTTGGGTCCATCAAAACCTTCCCTACAAAATTATATCAAACATGTCAGTCTTCAAAAGAAAAACTGAGTTTTCATCATTTGTTTTGTGAGTCTGAAAAGCTCGTCCATTTGTGTAACGTTGGGTAATTTGTCATGTTTCCCAAAAGCCAAAGAGTCAAATGATTTCAAATTGCAGGCTTATCTTTATCCTCATAAGTGCTACTAAAATATGTATTTTCAATTTTCTAATTCAATCAATGGCTTGTCAATGTGAAATTTATTTTCTTTTTTTTTTCTATCTAAACATAACATCCATAATACTAGAATGGCTCTTCCCATTCACTCCTACAGTGAATTTATATTTACCATATAACCTAAAAGACAAGTTTTTAGACTTTAGGTGGAAGCTACTGTATCACAGAGAACATGCAAACTTCACACAGAAAAACTGTCAAGACTTGAAGAAGAAGCCTCCTTGCAGTGAGATGACAGTACTAACCAGCACCATCAGGCTGAACGACTGTTTATATTGTTTAAGTATTAGTCTAATATTAACTGACATGTGAGTCTAAAGACTGGCCAAAAGAGCATGGTTCATGTCTTCATCATCAGATGGCAGATCTGACACACTTGACATCACTGATGAATAATTTGTGTAGTTTGAGCTTATATGAGCCAGTGGTTCATCTCTGTTGAGGCTACTGGTGGCAGCAGGGCTGAAACAAGTCACAGAAGCACTGGTGCTGGTGAAGGCAGGATCTGCGTTTGTAGCCATGTGGGTCATGTTTGCAACAGAAGGGGCCAAATCTGTAAGGTTGGTGCTGGTCTCAGATAGGTCAAGGGTTGAATGGTGATGATTTTCAAGGGCCAGTTCTTCTAAATTCTGTAGGTTGCTGTCATAGACGACATTATCTACTGGGATGGGTGGGTTGATTTTAGCCATAGCCCTTGTTGTGCAAGGAGATTGTTGACAGACATCATCACTTCTACCGAGGCCGTCCTACAAAATGATTCATTTTCATTCACAAGCAGTTCTGAAATATTACAACTTAAGACTCCCTCAAATAAGTTCAATCAGCATGTCCTAATTATCATTTATAAAAACAACTGAAATTCCCATCAGATGATCAAAACAGGTCAATAAGTTGGTCTCTAATAATAGATGTTTTTAGTCATACTGAAAGGAGTTAGCATACCATACTGCAGCAAATGATCCAGGCAAAAAACAAACAGGGAATTACACTTACAAGATGAGTCTGTGATGGTCTCACATGCAAATCCTTTGATTTGAAGACCTTCTGGATCAACTGGCCAGTTAGCTGCTGACCCTCCTGCAATCTGGGAAAGACAAGTTTTTCTTTTTATCTCATCCCATGATAATCTGAAGACTGGAAAAGATAAAGTGAAAATTGGCCATTACTGCAAAGTTGAATTTATTAATGTTTGGTTATCTGTTTACAAGCCAAACCCCTTCTTTTGAAAAATCATATAAACTGTGGGCAGGCCTTTATGCTAGATACAGGCCTGTGTAGATGCTAACTGTATAGAATGCATTAAGAAAATAATTGATGAAACAATTATGATGGATTACCTGATATTGTGAGGAATCTTCAGTCCACAGCCATCTCTGATTTCCTAAAGACAGTGTGCTGGTTAAGATTAATGAAAAAATGGAACCATTTTCCTGAAAACTGGCTTGCAAATCACTTCCCACTGTGGATTTGGAAGCAGTATGACATCTTTAAAGAATATCTCATGGTACTGAACAGCTTTAGACCTAGAAGAGAAAAATAATCATTTATTGTAGTTATGCTGATATAAACATTTACACCTGTTGAACAGTGACAGTAAGAATACAGCAACCTCAGCAACACAACGTCAGATTAACCAAAACAATTAACACTTTACCTTGTCCTTTTGTTTGACGTCCAAGAACAAAAACACTGCTTTGCTTGGAAACGGTGCTGCAGGGGCCTCTGAACTGTGACACAAAAATGATAGTTTTTATTCTGTTTTACAGTCATGAAGCAGAGGATTTTGTCCAATGTGACTTACAACTGAAAGCGAGCAAGAAATCAAACATGTCTGCTAGTTAAACTTCTGAGTTGGACTCAGGTGTCGTCATGCAGTGCCAGAGGCAATGGTTTTCTTATTTAGCTCACTCCATTTCTTCAGCTCGACCATTGACGGAGATGAAGACACAAAACTTTTCTCTGGCTTTAAATATCGGTGACAGAGTGCAGAGAATACAATAAGTCTTTCTTTCAGTCCCACTCAACTTTGGCTCGCTACTCCAGCATGAAAAAGTGAGGCTAACTCACTTTCCGCTGTTTCGTTGCGGCGGGTTACGGAGGTTTGCTTCGACAAAGCAGAAGCCACATTGCTGCAAGCTTCTAGAGATGTTAAAAAGCTATTTAAGATATCTGCCACTTGACTTATCCTTTCTTTATTGTTAGCCACAGAGGGGTTCTGGTTGGCCATCTCTTTTCTATTTGACGTTGGGAGAACAAATCCCCTGCTTTACTGCCACCTACTGGATGTTACATTACGCATTTTACAACTGATCCACGCATGCGCCCTCTGCAAAGGGACAAAATGACCTCTTTTACACACACACTCTGCAGGTTCTCATTCTAGTGATTGGGTTTATGGTTCTTTGAAAGGAGCCAGATCTTAGAGATCCATTCATTTCAAAGTGCTGTAAAAAAAACTGACCCTTTTGGCTCATTGTTATATTTATTCACTTCTAAGAAGCCAGCTTGGGTTTATTTAATTTTATCCTGTAAATCATCACAGGGAGGAATAATGGGCTGAGATTTGGATCACAATCATTTCGAACTCAGATAATTAAGTTTGAATTCTTCTAAAATATTCATTTTAGCTTCATTTGACATGTGTGGACAAGATTTTAAAGTCTGTCATGGATTCAATGTAAATATTCCACTGTGAGCTGACAGTGAGATCCTTATTTACCCTTTGTGTAAATGTGTGTATGTGTGTAAAACTACTTTGACTGATGTTATTCATGCTACTCCTAAACACTTATAAATACACAATAAAATACAAAGCAGGCTACAATGATGATCCTAGCAAAAGCTTTTCGTACAAAATTCCCACACAATGTTTTTAACAACACAGAAAAACTCAAAACAATATTTCAACTCTTAAAACTCCAAGCCATTTATTGCTATTTTTTGTTCGCCTGACCGCTGTGTTTATCTAATGCTTGTATAATCTCAATCCTTTCATATACAATCAAGTAAACTTTTTTTTTCAGGACAACCTGGGCAATCATAATATGTTTTCTAAAATTTGGCCACATGGATGGATCAATACTTATGTGAATATAAAAACAAAAGAAAAAACAAAATGGAAACTGAATGTCACAGAATTTAATTTGAAAAAGACACAGATCAACAATGTGGCAGCTTTTTCATGTATAATGTGTTTCTCTCAGGCCTTGGCTATCAGGAGAAAAACATTCCAACATTTTAACAGAAACACAACCAAAATTATTTACATTTTAGCAAATTTTTTCCATTCGTTTCCCTCTCACTTCTTCAGTCACTTGTGCTACTCTTGGAAACAGTTTCTGTCTGGAACAAGAAGGAGGCTTCATCACACATCTCACACTCCGAGGGGTTTAACTGTTGGACCTGCCTGTTTTTTTATTATTACTTTATTACTTTATATTGGAAGATAACTATTACAACTCACGCTGATCTTTGGATGCCACCGTCATAAAAACAAAAAGAACAAATCTGAGCATCTTATTGGTCGACAGACCAACAGGAACTCATCACTGTTTACATAAAGTGTCAATGTATGTTTCTCAATTCAGGGTCTGTACACTTCAAAGTGCAGATTCGTCGGCTGCATGCGTCATAGTGGCATGCCAAATGCTGTCTCAATTCAGAGCTGACCAGGGTGCACCCTGCCTTTTGCTTAAAGACTGCTGGGATAGGCTCCAGCTTCCCTGCGACCCTTCATTGGATTAAGCAGTTAGGAAAATGAATGAATGAATGGCACCAATTTCTGTAAAAAAAAATGTTAGTATTTTTTGTGGTACAATGGGGTCTTGTTCACGAGTGAGGGAAGGATAGAGCGCAAGATCAACAGACGGATCAGTGCGGCGTCTGCAGTAATGCGGACGCTGCACCGGTCTGTTGTGGTGAAGAAGGAACTGAGCCAGAAGGCGAAGCTCTCGATTTACCAGTCGATCTACGTTCCTACCCTCACCTATGGTCACGAGCTGTGGGTCGTGACCGAAAGAAGGAGATCTCGTATACAGGCGGCTGAAATGAGTTTCCTCCGAAGGGTGGCCGGGCTCTCCCTTAGAGATAGGGTGAGCTCGGTCATCCGGGAGGGGCTCAGAGTAGAACCGCTGCTCCTCCGCATCGAGAGGAACCAGTTGAGGTGGCTCGGGCATCTGGTCAGGATGCCTCCTGGACGCCTCCCTGGTGAGGTGTTCCAGGCACGTCCCTCTGGCAGGAGACCCGGGGAAGACCCAGGACACGCTGGAGGGATTATATCTCTCGGCTGGCCTGGGAACGCCTCGGGATCCCCCTGCAGAGTTGGTAAATGTGGCTGGGGAGAGGGAAGTCAGGGCTTCCCTGCTTAGGCTGCTGCCCCCGCGACCCGACCCCGGATAAGTGGCATGAAGATGAAGATGAAGATGAGAACAATGGGATCAGTAATTAGATAAACTTGGCATATGTAGTTGCAACAGAGGACTGGAGCACCATGGGTAGTTCTTGTACACTAGATAGGCCGTCTCATTTTACTGACGCACTTCGGTGTGTGCAGACGACATAGAACACTTTGTTGCCTACGCAGTCTGTGCACTTATACAACAGAGGCTTATAATGGAGGTTAAATGTGCTGTAAAAATACTAAGTTGTTGGTCAGTAACACCATTGTAATGTTTTAATCTACTCCCTGAACAAGTTTTATTTTGAAACCCAGGGCACAGGAACAGGATGTATATATGTGAATGTTACAGGTTGATGAGGTCGTTGTGCCCAACCAAACAATGGTTCCCATATTTCTAAAAAAGAAAGTATTTTAAAATTTGTGCCCGTAATAACAGTTAACCACCAGATGTAACTAGTAGAGTTTATTTCAAGAGGCTTTGACCGCCTTTTTAAGTCTCAAAAGCTTTGCAAGGCTTCATCGACCCATCTCCAGCTGGCCGGTTCATTCTGTTCTGGTAAGTGGAGATGCGGAGCCACATGCAGAATGGAGAGGCAGAGGAAGTGTTGAGACTTGTATTCTCATGAAGAAACAATGAATGAACCAGCAGAATGAAAACAGAAATCAGGTCGTAGATGTACACAGAAAACACAATGAGACACAATTGGATTGCATGAACTAACTGAAACTTGTTGAACTAGTTAACAGGAAGGGAGAAGCTGAACCGGACACACAAGGGGAAAAAAACTACAAAATAAAACAGAAAAACAGCCCAAAAATATTCCGATGTATGAATCTCTTTGTATGCTTGTTCTCTCGCACCTTGCATCAATATATATATATATATATATATATATATATATATATATATATATATATATATATATATATATATATATATATATATATAATGAAAAAATAACGACTTCTAAGTTGTACTCATAAGTGTCCTCAAAAACAGTTTCCTCAAACCATTGAGGAAATGATGAGCTCTGATCGCAGAGATTTTGTCTTTAAAACACGATAAGAATCTCTCACACAGATAGTGTTGCCACAGTGCAAGAAACCTCACTGGAATTGAACATTTTGTTCCAGACAGGGTTTTACAATTAGTTCTCGCCAACTTGTCTTTTTTTTCTGAAGTAGGTTCTGACTGGAACCAAGTCAGAACCAGTTTGAAACTCATATGAGAAAATAGAGGCGATGCCACTGTGTTAACAGCAGACAAACACACATTAACATGCTGGCTGGGATCTGCTAACAACATCCTTTATCTTTTGCTCATCATGGCTTAAGACTTCAGCGGCAGACTTTTTAATCATCTTAGCATCAGCAACAGCTTCTTGGCTTTCGGCAGGGTCCATGAAGCTTGCAGCAATGCAGGTTTAGCACTCGCTTGTGCTGACATTTTGTCATAGAAACAAACTGTTCTGAAACACATGTTCTTACTGAACCAGGGTTCAGATGCATTTTATTAAACAAGAACAGCAATAACAGAGGAATGAGAGTGTTAGCGTTCATCTGATATGTGGTTTATCTGGTCAGTAAGTAGAAATAAGAGGAAATTCATCTTTAACTGATCATCATTCAGCGTTTCTTAGAGCCTCATGGAGGCCGCAGCATGCGGTTTTCCAACATAAAGGAAGCTGTAGAGCTGCTTTTTAACATTTATTTACATATTTATTAGTTCTGTTTTCAGTGTTTTTTAACATTACTGCAAATGCAAATCTTATTTTAAACCTTTTTCAATTCGAAGTGTTGCAATTGTTGCTGCAGCTTGTTCATGTTAAATAACATGCAGTATTGACAGCATGTTATTGTTCATCTCAAACATTCTCAGGTTTTTTTTGTGGTTTGTATGCAGTAAATAACATTTAAAGTGGAAATGTCAAGCAAACTAACATTATGTACTAGACCCAGTCATAATCTCATAGATAATATTTAAAACGTGACAAATATTAACATGTACCAGAAAACCGTAGTTTAGTTTTGTAATTACAATAAAGTTTAAAGATTAAAAAACCCTTTATGTTAAATTTATATTAGCTTGTTGAACAAATACAAACAAGACTCGGGGCCAGTCGGAGGGTTCTTCCTCTTCAGTGCTGCCAACCACAAGCCAAACCAGATATTTATCAATCTTATATTTATTAATCAGTCTTTGCTGGGGCCTGGTCCAGTGAGGAGGGAACCATAAAACGCAAGGCTTCTTGGCTCTTGGGATAACCTTCTCTTAGTCTGCAGTCCAACGAACATGTTACTGGTACTTCCCTCCATCACAGTTTGCTTCCTCAGGTGGCTCTTTTGGTCCTCTGTCTTCCCTTTTCTTTTATTGTGGCTTTTATTTTGTCTCTCCAGCATCTCCTCCTTTGCCTGCTCTCCCTCTCTCTCCAGTCGGCCAACAAACCTTCCTTTTTATAATGTCCCTTTAGCAGCTGCACCTGTCGTTGGTGTGTTGGCTTCGGGGAAATGTCATATCAGGCTCAACCACCATCCTAGTCGTCAGCTGCTGGATTGGGATGAATCAGCCGTTCACTACATGACCTCTGGTGAGGTCACAATATATGTATATATATATATATATATATATATATATATATATATATATATATATATATATATATATATATATATATATATATATATATATATATATACCATTGTCTGGGTGAATACTCAGTTCTGATTGGTTGCAGGGTGTCCGTTAAACAGTGATATGGGACACCAGTTAAAGAAAGTTCCATCAAATAGCCAACTAATTCTAAATCATTGTGCAGGGCTGCTCAGAGCGCTGCTCTAATTGCAGTCCTCACTGTGTACCAGCCAGCATGCTTCACAGATCCTCCTCTCTCTTCTTCCGAACAGACCAGGAGGAACTTTCTAGGTTCATCTCGCTGTCTCAGCGACATCTTCTACTTTTTGTGAATAAACTGTCACTACTCGTTTTTGCATCCTCCTTCTGTGTGCTCTCTGACGTGACAATTATGTTCATGTTCTACCGAGATCGTTAGTTGAAATCAATCACTGTTGATAAAATATTTCTTTTATTGTTTCAACCGTATTAAATAATATTTAATCAGTTAGTTTGTGATGAAGCTCCAGATCTCTGAAACAGGGACATAGTGGCTCTGACGTCACCCTACAGCGGACCGTGCGTGTGTTTCTCTGCATTAATGCTCCAGCGGTTACGCCAATTTCACAGCGATCTTCAAGAATTAAAAAGGTCCGTGCTGTTCGTATTTAGATTTTTCCATGGCCGAATTTTTCTTATACTATTATAGAAACCAACCATCGCACGTCCTCCCCGATTTGCTTCACACTGTGAAGAAATATACATTTTCAGAAAAACCCCATATTTTCATTGGAATCCGTTAAAGGGAGAGGACGGCACTTCAATTCAATACTCTTATCTACTCAATCACCTGACAGCGCGCCGTGCGCACACGCTCACTCACATTCATACACACTGAGCTCCCTGGACCACACAGTCACACACATCCTGCAACACCGTCATATTTTTACCATTCATCTGTGATTTGTTGCAATAGTATCTGCTGCCGAACGAGCTGCAGGTGCTGCCAGCGGTGGTTACCTTGGCAACGCCACAACAAGAGACATTAAATAGTCCACTACGCTGTTTCGTGTTAAAAACATTATTTGACAGTAAAAACAACATTAGTAATTGATCTTATATTATTTCCTTTGTGAGTGACAATGGTGTAAGCGATATAATGCTCTCCAAGGTGTTCATTATCAGAAATGAATGGACTTCATGCCTCCATTAAATTCTAATAATGGACCCCTTGTCGGGAATTATCCTTGACAGATTTATTTCATTAAATTATTAATTTTCTTTGAAAGGTCACTGAAAGGCTCTTAAAGAAGTCCACATAAGAAGGGAAGCGCTCCTCTCTCAGGAGAGAGATGTCTGATGGGAGAAAACTGCTACCATTTAGATATTCAGCCTTATTTGAAACTGGAGCATTTGGGTAACAATATTGGGGACTGAATTAAATATTATTTTCAGTTTTAATCCCACTGGAGAGAACTCAAGTAGATTAATTTAAATTAATATAAAGAAATCTTTTAGAAAGATAATGAACACATAAAGCGTGATTGGACATTTTTATGTCCATTTTACACTCATCTCGATTACATCAAACACCACCACCCCCACCCACCCCCGCCTCACAAGATTAAATCAAGTCATAAGGATTAAAACAAGTAGATAACAGGACATTTAAAACAAGAAAGACGCAAGCTCTTTCCACACACTCATACACACACAGGGACAGACAGCAAACATACCCTGCACCCCCACATTTCCCAAATAGCATTATTCCCAGAAAACTCTCCCTTTCACTGAATGCAGGTATAATTAATAAAACAGATAAAACATGAACTAAGTGATTAATTCTGACTTGATGCTGATGTGAGGAAACGATATCTAGGGATCCATCCACACCAGGAGCCATGTCACGATGTGTGTTTGGTCTTTTTTAGTTCTGGTTACCTGTTTTGGTTTGTGGTCTTCCCTGTTTGGTTCACTTGTGTCTTCGCTACCCTTCAGTTTAGCTCAGTGTTAAAATAAAACTTGATTCTCTGCATCCCTGCCTCCCATCCTGCATTTGGGTCCACACCTCCACCACGCCATCTCGAGATATGTATATTTTGAACAAAAATGTAACGCAACACTTGTGTGTGATTCCACTCCTCTTCAATGGCTGCGTGAAGTAGTTAGATATGGGCAGAAGATGCTGTTGTACACAGCAATCCAGCACCTCCCAAACATGCTCAGTAGGTGACATGCCCGACATGACTATGCTGGAATAACTAGGATGTTTGAAGCTTACTGGAATTGTGCACAGATCCTTGTAACATGGGGCTGTGCGTTATCAGGCTGCAACGTGAGGTGATGTTTGTGGATGAACGACACAACAATGGGCCTCAGGACTTTGTCACGGGATCTCTGTGCATTCAAAATGCCATCAATAAAATGCAGCTGTGTTCATCGTCCATAACAGGGATCTTCAATCCAGGTCCTCAAAGACCAGTGCCCTGCAGGTTTTTCCAAGTGTCCCAACTGCAACACAGTTTGTATTTATTCTATTCTACAGTCATTTAGCAGACACTTCTATTCAAAGTGACTTACATATGAGTGAGAACAACACAAGCACAAAATGCTACGGACTTTTTTTTGTTTTGTTTTTGTTTTTTGTTTGTTTTCACCCTTCTCACCACATAATAGCACCGATGGTAAAGTACAAAGAATTAATGCCATAATGTTTGTTGCAAAGAACTGGGCTAAGTTCTCTAACTTTCCAACAAATATATCTATACTAAGTGCTCCTTAAAGAGCTGAGTAAAAGTAGACAGGGACTCTGCAGAGCGGACAGAGTTTTGGAGATCATTCCACGACTGTGGCAGAACAGAGGAAAAGGATCTGGCTGGTGATTTAGTCTCACGTATTTAGCAGACGTATGCAGAGCTTGTCTGGGTCTGATGTGTTCCAGCAGGGACACTAGGAAAACCTGTAGGATACTGGTCCTTGAGGACCGGGACTGATCCCTGCTCCATAACATACACCTGCCCATACCATAACCCCACTTGTACTATTTAAAGTTTGAGTATTTCATTTGATGTGCTGGACCAGGTGACTGAACAGTGATAAAGATTAGTGACTGCATTATTTCCTGCAATTGTTGGCAGAAATGTTGCTGTGATCCGTCATCCCATTACAGCTGGAATTCTATCAATGTTTTTGTTCCAAGTTCATTTATTGTCTATAATTTATTATATATAATAAACAGAGGTTTGATGTCTAAATATTGATTTAATGTTTCTTTATTTCATATCTATTGCAGGATCATCAGTAAACTAACAGCAGAGAAAGAAACAGGAAGTAAGGAAGAGAGTAAGCAACTTGATCTGTCAGACTGAGCAGATATAAAGGCAGAGCGGTGCAGAGACACTTTTTCTGCATCAGGACTGAACTCAGAATGAAAAGCCACCACGTTCTGGTCTTCTGCTTCTTGTCAGGTGAGGACTGAAAACCTGAATGTCTCTAAATCTGCAGCACACACTGCTTCTGAACATCTCAGATCTCACCAATGTGGATATTTTCTTGTTCATCTCTGACGCTCTGCGGCTGCAGTACCTTAATTATTTAACAACTTTTCTGATTAGTTGTTCTGTTTTCTGTATCTTGCATATTATGTGGATATGCTCATCATAGAAATGCAGAAATCCTTCAGTATAACAGACACCAGTAACAAACATTTAGAAAGAACTGATGATTATGTTTGTCTTTTTTCTGTCCAGCAGCTCTGTGTGCTGGAAACTCTAGAACTGCTTATGCAATAAACATTTATATGGGACCTGAAGGAGGAAATGGGACAATAACCTGCTACCTGTCCTCATCTGCAAACACAAAGTTCTTCTGTAGAAAGGAATGTAAAGGAGATGATCTTCTCATCAAGACGGATGGTGTCTTAGCTCAGAGCGGCAGATACAGCATCAAATATAAAGGTGAATCTTCTGGAAGAAAAATGGTATCTGTGACCATCACACATCTGACCAAGTCTGATGCTGGACGGTACAGATGTGGTGTGGGAGAATCATCAATTTCAAGTTACAGCGAGTATGGAGTCAGAGTTTCAAATGGTGAGTTTCTCTTAAATATCATAAAACACAGACTGGATTCACCATGTATGTCTGTCATGATCTAAACATGTACGGCTATTTTTTGCCCTCCTGGCAAACAGTTGAGGGGGTGCCGCCTGTTAGTGGGAAGTGGCTTCTGCTGTTTCATGATTTTTTGTTCAGCAGCCACCTGTAGACTTTACCTGCCCCCCCCCAACTGCCAATTACAAGCAATCCTAATGCTTCTGGATCCAATTGTAAACACTCCCACCTACAAGATCGCCAACACTACCCAACAAAAGGTCCACTGGTCACTGTGAGTCCTGACCAAACAGGAAAAAGAACACAGATGTAGCTATTGACTAATCCATATTATGTTGTAACAGTACAACACCTGGGGCAAACAGGAAGTTCTGTCCCATTTTCAGATGACGGGCAAGGAGACAGGAAGTTTTGAAGCGTCCTATTAAAACACTCATGGTGACCATCACCAGCTGGACAGTATGGAGGTGTACAAGGTTTTTTAGTTCTTTACAAACTACTGAGCTGCTGAATCAAAGATCTCTAAAGTAAAGACTTTAGCTCGCATTCACGTGTTAAGCCACTCTGTAAGCAAAACCTGGGCTACAGCGAGGGCACGCTGGTCAGGAGCAAAGACAGCCAAAGTAAACATGCTGGTCATTACCAGTACATTCTCCAACCCATTATGGGTGGGTTCCATCACTGAATAAATAAATGATAAATGAAATCACAAAATCATTCATGTGAATAATTAGAGTTTTGTTGTCTTGTTGCATCAAATGATCACCATCATCATATTTTGTTTATTTTAACAGGTCTTCTGGGTAAAGACTCTGGTTTCACCCGAACAGAAACTGAAGGAGGAAAAGTCACATATGGATGCAGCAACACTGTTCCTGGAAACAGGAAATTCTTATGCAAGAACCAGTGTAAAGGCCAAGGAGATGTTCTCATTTACACCAATAATAACATAACTCAGAGTGGCAGATACAGTCTGAAATACGATGCTGGATCTGCACATGGACTGTATGTGACCATCAACCAGCTGACCAGGTCAGACACAGGATGGTACCGGTGTGGTTACGGCAACCCTTCATCTGCAGATTCATACAGGGATGATTGGATTATTGTTACTGAAGGTGAGTTTCTTAAATAAATAAATGAAAATGTTTCCTCATTCTGTGACTGTTAAATAGAGATCATTTGGCCCACAAGATGGTGGGTCATTTAACGTTTCCTGAGAGGTGATGTACATGTGTTATCAGTACTGTTACCTCAGAAAACCCGTTACTCGTGTTTCTAAAAGATGTCTTCATACTTAATTTTTTCCAAGAGGGACCAAACCTACATAAAACTTAGATTTACTTCCCTTCACCAGTATTTTAACCACAAGCTTCAGCGTTAATGAAGAATATGGTCTGTGGACCAGTGGATTCCAACTTCCTCATTAACCCGAGCTGCAGTTTTCTCCCATGATGCATCACTCTCCTCAACAGCAGTCTATATCTCTTCATATTGCCTATATGCATCTATCAGAACGTCTTGCTCCATTTGGGTAAAATAACTACCTTCTTGCCAGTCGTTGCCATGGTGAATTCAGGTATCAGGGTTCTATTTATGATGGGTTTTATTTGTGATACCTGAGTTTGAGTAAAGAAACTCAGTTTATTGGACCAACTTACAGCAGCTGATCTGGATCCAAAAACTTGCTTGTTCAACAAATGGGCATTCACAGTTGCTATTATTTCAATAATAGCTGTTTCTAGTGATTAAATGTGATTGTTTTGCTTTTTTGTTGGTTCTTCAGACTTGTCAGCCTCCACACCACAAACTGAGACATTAAGATCGACATTAAGATCGACTTCACAAAGCTTCACAGTTACAGCTTCTTCTCCAGCCACTGACCAGCCGACAGGTACAGTTCTCAGTCGTGTTGAAACCCTCCAAAGAAAACAAAACAAATGTTCTTCAAACTGTAACATCAGTATAACATGACTGTCCATCAGAATAATAAAGATTTCTGTGTTTGTACAACTGGTGAAACTCTTTAGGAGCCTTTTCTTCTCTCCCAGCCTCAGGTTGCCTCTCGTCTTGGGCTTTATCGGGACCCATTGTTGCCGTGTTGCTGCTGGCGGTTTTTCTGCTGCTCCTTTATATCTGGAGATCAAGGAAAAGCTCTGGATTCACCAGCAGAGACAACGCAGTCGACACAAATGTGGAGGTGAGTTTAGATTTTTATAGTGACAAAATAATGAACCAAAATCCTTCAATAAAATATCTAATGGAGGGAAACATTATGGAGTGTGTTTATTTTGTTGGAGTTTCTTCAAAAATGACTTTGTTTCTGTGTCTAAATGACTTTTTTTGTGAAAACTGTTATAACTAATATTTGGTAATTCAGATTTTTGTCTCAGTCTAGATCTCATTTATCTTCTATGTTTTTCTTCTTTTGCAGCTTTCTGGCAAATGTGAGAATTCTGTGTACGAGAGCCTCTGTACATCCAGCACCAATCAGGACCAAGCCTACTCTGAATTGTCAAAGGCATGAAGGTGTTATTCTGATGCAACAAGGGGACCATTATTAAACCTCTTGATAGATTTGTGTTGTACGTTTTGATGATCCAGAACCAATCATGTTGCTGTCATTTTTCTAAAAAAAAAGTATATATACTTTTTACTGCCCATATAGTGACATCAAAAGGTGAATCCCCAAAATAAAAAATAAGGATTTCTTTTTTTTTTTTTTTTTTAAAATTCCATTCAGTTCATTCAAAATATAAAATCATATTTTAAAATCTGAACATATATTCAAGTTAAATTTGAATGAAATAAGTACAGTATATAAACAAACAGACCTAGAATGTATACAAAATGAAAATAAATCTAGAGCTTAATCAAGTACATGGTGTCCCATAAACTAAACCTTTTTTCCTTCTTTTTCTTCCCCATCATTGTCATGTGACTTCCAGTTCCATACAATTCACTTTTAATCATATCATATTATATCCTGTCGTTAACATTGGATGTAGTTTAATTTTCACATTATTCGTCATTTCTATTCAATAAAACTTCTTTAATTCTCCATTTAAAAATTTTGATGGGGATTCTTTCACTTCTTGGTCCAAATTATTCCACAAACAGACTCGTTTCACTGAAACACAACGTTCCTTTAATGTAGTCCTAAAATACAGTTTCCTGAAAATACCCACATTTTTAAATGAATAATTACGTTCTCTCATTGTGAACCTTTTCTGAATATTTTCTGGCAACAGATTTTGATTTGCTTTAAACAGTAGAAGTAAAATGTCATAGTCAGCTATTTACTGAATTTTAAACAGTTTATGTTGCACGAATAATGGATTTGATGAATCTGTAATTGCTTCCAGTAATGATCCTAATGGCTCTTTTCTGCAGAATATATACTGGCTGTGTGAATGTTTTATATGTGCTTCCCCATACTTTAATACGGTATATCAGATACAGAATGAACAATACATTATATACAATATACAAAGCTTTACTGTCTAATGAGCCTTTGATTTTATTAAGCACTGTAATTGTTTTTAACAGTTTTAGGTTAAGATGATGTATATAAGTTTTCCAATTAAACTTTTCATTAATTATAACACAAAGGAACTTTGTTTCCTGTACTAGTTAACTCTCCAACCAATCTAATTGACACTTTGAAACTTTCCTTTCTGTTAGTGAAGACAATAAAATGTGTTTTGTCCAGATTGATTGATAACTTATTTTGGTGAAGCCAAGTCTTTCATTTTATTTAGTTCTTTTTGGACCACCTCTATCACCTGAAATAGATCTTTACCTGAATAGAATAAAGTTGTGTCGTCTACAAACAGAATGCATTTCAGGTCTTTAGAAATATTTACTATATCATTCATGTACAATCTAAACAATTTTGGCCCAAGAACTGATCTTGGAGGAACTCCACATGTTGTACTGTTCATGTTCAATTTCACATTTTGCATCTGAACAAATTGTTTTCTGTTTGCGAGATAGCTAGCCATCCATATCAGTGTCACCCCTCTCAAACCAAAACCCTCAAGCAGATTGGAATGGTCAATGGTGTCAAACGCTTTCTTGAGGTCCACAAAAACACTCTTAAAGGAGTCATCACCCGGTAATTGCACTTTTTCCAATTTAAAACCTGCGTATTAATGTTGGGCTGAAGTGGAAACATCCCCGGAAGCGTTTCTGTTGAAGACGGCCGGGTTTTTACATCTGGGCGCTTTGTTTGCAGCAAAACTGACCGCAACACCGAAGTCTCGCAAACGCTTTATTTAAATTTGGTATTAACCAGCCCCTTTTCCAGCCTAAATACACCTGCTGGACCTGCCTCAGTTGCTATTAGCAACAAGCTGTGTGAAGATGTGCGAGCAGCGATGCCATGTCCGCTGCTCGGTGGTCTGTTACCAAAACCAACATCGGAAGGTCTTTTTCTCTCCCTTCATCAGCGGACCAAACTACCAGGGACAGATGGATTAGATTGTTTTTTGCTGATAATGCACCTGCATCTCTGCAGGCGTCTGTTTGTGCCAAACATTTTGCTAACATTTGGGAAAATACCAAGGGAAGATGGCATCAGCCCGGTTGGAAAGAGGGGCAATTGCAACTTTTAAGAGGCTCAGCATCAATGCAGTCGGTAAGTGTCACTATGGCTATAAAGTTCTGCTTGGTTGTGATAATGCTAATGCTAACGGCTATGCTAACGGGACGAGCCGGAAGGTTTATCTTCCTGCGGCGTACAAATGAGTCCCAGGTTTTATTTTCTTATATCTATCTTATGCTCTGCCACATAAATGTTTGTAAATAACTTCTCTATTTATTATTTTTCACGCCTGCTACCACACAGTAAGTACTCATGATGGATGTAGCTTGCTCTCCCCAACATGACATGCAGTTATAATAATCATTATGATAATTTAACAAGGTGACCATCATGTAGTCTGATATTGCCACCTATTGGATATCGGCAGGGAGGACATTTTATTGCCATCATCGTATTTATTCACCGAACCAGAATGTAAACTTTTTATTTCTGACATCTTCACGTCATGTTTGTAAAACGGGAGCTGTGCAGGATTAATATCTGCAGCCTCTGTGGATGTGGAGGTCTGACTCCTGGTATGATGGATCTGAAAGTTATGTTTTATTTTATCTACATGCAGTGAAGACACTGAGGTTAGGGAAAATTGTGTCTGTGTATAACTGTGAAATAAAATGTGTGTTTCTCAAATTCTATGTTAATATTTCAGTGTGTGAAAACCTGTTTTATTTAATAAAACAGCTTTTAAAAAAAAAAAAAAAAAAAAGTATGCAAAGCACTTTGTTGCCTTTGGCATGAAAATACTTTGTAAAGTTTGATTTGATCTATTTGTATTACAATATATGATTACTCTTAAACTGCAGCTATTTACACCTACAATCTATTTATGTGATGATCTGATATTTTTATAACTTGTATTTGCAGATTTTAGTCCAGCACATCTCACGCCATGCACAGCACCAGCGGTCTACTGATGTCTAAAAGTCGGTGTTGGAGCAGACTGACCCTACAATACAGGCAACAACTGGAACACAGCTGTCATCAAGGACTTTCCACCCTCTCTATAGAAATACAGGGTTGTCGTTTGTTTGATTAATTTTACATACACAGGCACTTTACAGGCACTTTTATTGCTTGTTCTGATGTCAGTATCTGGTTCTGTGCAGAAAAGGAACCCAATGACAGCAGTGAAGATAACATCTCAGCCAGTCCAGAGGAAGATGACGATGAAGACGGTGCTGTGGAGGCTTGCTCATCCGGCTCCATAACCACGAGATTCCACATAAAACCCAGAAAACTCAGCTACTTTGTTAACAGAATCAATAACTAAGAGTGAAAATGATCATTTTTATTTTATTACATTGAAAATGAGCATTGATTTTATTTCTGTACACTAATGAAGATATTGTGTTTTAAAGAGCTGTATTTTTTTACTTCAGCTTTACATTTTACTTTCAGAAGTCAGATGCATAAATGTGTATATGGTAAAGTTGTGTATTTACTTTTATTCAATTGCTATTGTCCTAAGTGACTGCAGCAAAGTCACTATTTGTTATATGTAATATGAAATGGCAAGATTATAAATAATCACCTTTTACAGTTATTTGCCATTTGATTAGCTTTATTTCTGATTTTTGGGCATTGAAGAGAAACTTGCCTCTCATTCCCTCCGACAGGTAAATGTACATAATCCTGCTTATAAATGTTTCCTGCATTTTGTAATGAAAAAGCATTGAAGCAGACTGGTTCCACGCCAGGATGTTGGGTCAGACACGGAGGGGTTTGGACCTGCTTTATCCTTCTCAGCCCCTAAGGAAATGAAAAGAGAAATTTTATTTTCTAAGCACAATAATAATATCTTGTCTATTTCTGTTTGCATGTGCAGCTTAACAGAAACAATTAGACCAACCTAATAGATGGTAAGTGATGCTGGAATATATAAAACACGAGTCTATATTAGTCAGCAGGAAGCGTGATCAATGATACACGATATCTGACTTCATGTTATTTATCTGTACAGTAACACAGCAGCCCACATCAGTGGTTGCATCAACCAGAGATCTGTCATGTTGACATGACATTTATCACATTCCTGGCTAAAACGGGAAATCTGAATAAGCTAATTAATTTAGAAAAACACTTGACGGTAAATAAAACCGCAATAAAAAGCGCAGCTCCATGAAACTCTGTGTGGTTAAAATGTGTGTGTGCTTATCTGGGTGCAGACCGGCCGGCAGCTGAACACTGAAAATACCGACCGGTTCAGTCAACATTCGTTTCGTTTTTACATCTGAAACTGCGGAGTTTTTAAAAAGTATATTTATCGTTTAAGAAACGATCCAACATGGAATGAAACTGAGACGTATTAACATGAACGACATGCCTCGTTGTCAACATGCTATCTGAACAGGCAAGGCGAGCAGACAATAAAAGTGACGACTTTACCTTTCAAAGAGTTTGTTGTAAACGTGCTCCTGCCACCATCTCGGTATCTTCTCTCTCAGGCTCAGAATCTGGTTCAGGCATCAATGCTGAATTCAGAAAGCTGCTGCGGTCGGGTTAGCTGCTATCACTAGCCGCTAATGTTTTTAGCATGGAGACTGCTGGCCTCGCCCCCCTTTTGACTCTGGACTTCCAGCGATCAATCAGCGAGCACCTCATTAACATTATTTTAATCCATGTCCAGGTTGGTGAAAATCTCGCGTGAACTCTCGCGATAAAATGTTTTTTATGAATAAAATGTCAGAAAAAGCACTTTTATAATTTTTTTTTTTTTGTTTAAAAGTTTTTAAACAGTTATTTAAAAACCATTAGCGGACAGTGGGCACATGAAAAGACCAGGTTATGACACCTTTAAGATATTGTTTTTCATCCATTGCAGTTGATATTTCTTCAGTCAGACCCATCAGAGCCATTGCTGTTGAATGTTCTTTTCCGAAATCCATACTGATTATTACTTAATATGTCAAATTTATCTAAAAACTTTTTTAATCTTATCACAAATAACTTTGCTAAAATTTTTAAGAATTGTGGTAATAATGATGCTTGTCAATGATTGGCCATATCATGTCTGTCACCATTTTTATAAAGTGGAGTAACTTTGACGACTTTCATTTTATCAGGAAAAACTCCTGATGAAAATTATGAATAACATATAGATGTGAATGACTCAGTTAGCACTGCAATTACGTGTTTTATACATACCGTACCTAAAGCTTATCAATCTCTTGATTTTTTTTTTAAATTTTCTTACGTTTTTACTATTTTTCAAAATTTCTTTTCTTGATCTTAGAAAGAAAATAAATATTTATCTGATTACCATTTTTGGTGTTTCTGCAGCAAGAAATGGACCCACATTTACAAAGAAGTTGTCAAAATTATCCACCGTTTTTTTTAAAGTCAGTAACTTCTTTCCCTTCTTCCATTAAGTAATTTGGAAGATGCGATTTTACCTTCTTTTTTTTTTTTTTTTTGCCTTTTTGTTAGTCTTGTTTTCATTAATAGATCCATAGAGTCATTTTTATGCTTTCTAATGATTCCTTCTAATTTATTCTAATATTTCTTATATCTGTCTTCTGCTTCTTTTGTTCTCAACTGTAAAAACTGTTTATATGTTGTTTTTTTACATGTATAAATATTTTTTCTTTTTACAATAGTTTTTTAACCCCTTAGTCATCCAGGGTTTATCATTAATATTCTTTCTAGTTGAATTCCTTATTTTACACTTCTTTTCATAAAATTTTATTGATATTTCCATGAATGAATTATACACCAGATTTACTTCGTCTACATAAACTTCCTCCAAACGCTGTTTTTTGAGGTCACATTTCCATTGATTTTTTGGATTTATCTCTTAAGAACAATTCTCCTTTTATCAACAGCAACCAGAGTGAAGTGCGGTAAGTGATCACTTACATCTGTAATCAAAATTCCACTGGTTACATGTTCTATTTCTAAGTTTGTCAAAATGTTATCAATACTAGTTGCACTTTGCACTGCTATTTTTGTTTGTTTTCTTATTAAAGGAATTAAAATTTAAACTGTAAATCGACCTCATAAAACCACTAGATGACTTCAATCCATCTGGATTTTCAAGGTCAATATTAAAATCTCCACATACAAAGACACTCTTGTTATTAATTCTGCCAAATATACCAACCATTTTGTCAAGAAATATCTCTGCACAAGATCCCGGTGTTCTGTTAACACAACTAATGATCATACTTTTGACATTTTCAATACTTATTTTAACTGTTCTTATCTCAATAATATTATGTAAGGTAGTTTTCCTCCACAATCTAACATTTTAACATAAAAACATATACAAAGCAACTCCTTCCCTTTTGTTTTTCCTATTTAAATAGTACATCTTTTATCCCTCCATCTGTACATTGCCCTTACTATCATCTTTTAACTATATTAAAGTGAGAAGCAAGCAACAGCTAAATCAGATGGAGACTCTGTGGTCCTGCAGGTGGACTTTGCTGAGAACTACCCAGCAGTGTACCAGGACGAGATCCAGTCTGCCCTCTAGAACCAGAGCAGATGTCCATCTTCACCTCTGTTGCTTAGTCTGATGCTGAGACATTGTTGAATGTGGTGGTGAGTAACAGCCTGGACCACAAAAAGGCTGCGGCAACATTCCTGGGAGGAGTTGTCCAAAACATCTGGCAGAAACATCCCCACATGAGGCCGCGCTACATATTTAGTGACTGATCAGCCTCCCAGTTCAATAACAAATTTGTTTGTCATCAAATTTCCAGGATATCTACCCCAACCTCCACACTGAAAGGCTTTTTTTTTTTTTTTTTTTTTGCAACCAGTTGTGGTAAGGGAGCAGTGGACGGTGTTGGGAGCACAGTGAAGCGAGCTGTCTGCACAGCTGTGCTAAGCCAACAGGAAATTGTCCAGATTTCTACCGATTAGCTAGACTTGCTGCACAGAGATGCCCAAACATAACCATTGAAGAGGTGACTTCTGAAGATATAAACAGCTTCATCAACTCCGAGGAACTGAAGGCCAACTGGGATAATGTGCACACCCTTCATGGCACACAAGGAGTGCATCATGTGGAGTTTGTGTCCTGGAGGGTGATTAAATATAAGATTTACTCTACTGCTAATATAACACACCTGCACACTTTTCTCTCTCCATCCACCAGACCCTCAGCTGTTTCCTCTACGTAAGTGACTAATACTGCCATCGAAGAGGTCAGAAACCTCCCACCAGTCCCTTCTGAGAAGAACAACTGCAAACATCTTGTGAAGATTGTCTCTTCCTCAGTTTCCTAATGAACAAATCTGACAGTTTGTAGGCTTGATCACCTAAAATCTAGCCTCATGTGCCAAAAGAGGCCAAGGCCTTGATCAGTTTTCATCAGATTGTCAGACAGCTCAGTCCTCATGTGGACACAGCGGGAGACATTGTTTCTCTGAACCAGTCATGGATCAATGAATTGGACTTGAAGTGTTTATGGTAATAAAACAGTTTGTTGTCCTTTACTCAAATGTGCTTTATTTAATCCAGATTCTTATAAATTTGTTTTTTCTTGAAAAAAATGGCAACATACAAATCTCTAAATTATGTTCTAGACAAATAAATGCCCACATTTTGCTTATAAAAACAAAATGGTGACGGTAGATTTACCAAATGTGGGGGGAAACATGACTTATTGTACTTTTTGTTTGAATCAGAAACAAATGTTTCCTAAAGTAAAGTAGCCTTTCTTAAAGTAGCCTTTACTACCTGAGTAGTTTGACCCTTTAAATAGCCTACTGAATTGAAAACATGGTTAAAACTCTATTTTAAGACAATGTCTTTTGTCTATTTCAGATGTGAAACATCCATAACACAAAAATGTAACACCTATAACAGCACATTTTTGTAATTCTTTCCTTAACATAAAAAACAAGGTTTTCTTAAATGTGTTTTTGGGTCCATCAAAACCTTCCCTACAAAATTATATCAAACATGTCAGTCTTCAAAAGAAAAACTGAGTTTTCATCATTTGTTTTGTGAGTCTGAAAAGCTCGTCCATTTTTGTAACATCCATAACGCTGGGTAATGTGTCTCAAAAAAAAAAAAAAAAAAAAAAAAAAAAGTATTAGTCTAATATTAACTTACATGTGAGTCTAAAGACTGGCCAAAAGAGCATGGTTCATGTCTTCATCATCAGATGGCAGATCTGACACACTTGACATCACTGATGAATAATTTGTGTAGTTTGAGCTGATATGAGCCAGTGGTTCATCTCTGTTGAGGCTACTGGTGGCAGCAGGGCTGAAACAAGTCACAGAAGCACTGGTGCTGGTGAAGGCAGGATCTGCGTTTGTAGCCATGTGGATCATGTTTGCAACAGAAGGGGCCAAATCTGTAAGGTTGGTGTGTTGTAGTGTAGGACAAACAAGGACCCAAGTGCAGATTGGATGTGGATACTAGGACAGGTTTATTGTTCTCCTGGGCAGAATGGTAGGTAGGCAGGTAGGTGGGCAGGCTGGCGGGCAGGCTGACGGGCAGGCGGGCAGGCTGACGGGCTGGCGGGCAGGCTGACGGGCTGGCGGGCAGGCTGACGGGCAGGCGGGCAGGCAGGCTGACGGGCTGGCGGGCAGGCAGGCTGACGGGCTGGCGGGCAGGCAGGCTGACGGGCTGGCGGGCAGGCAGGCAGGCAGGCTGACGGGCAGGCAGGCAGGCAGGCTGACGGGCAGGCAGGCAGGCTGACGGGCAGGCAGGCAGGCTGACGGGCAGGCAGGCAGGCTGACGGGCAGGCAGGCAGGCTGACGGGCAGGCAGGCAGGCAGGCTGACGGGCAGGCAGGCAGGCTGACGGGCAGGCAGGCAGGCTGACGGGCAGGCAGGCAGGCTGACAGGCAGGCTGGTTGGCGGGCAGGCAGGCAGGCTGGTTGGCGGGCAGGTTGGCGGGCAGGCAGGCAAGAATCATGCACTGGTGACAGAACAGACAGTTGTGAAACAAGCAGTTTAAATTCTTAAGCTGAAATGCTGCAATGGCCGAGAGCTGTTACCACAGATGACACAACAATCAGGCGATGACTGGTGAACTGAGCTGGCCTTTTATCTTGCTGCTGCTGCTGCTGATGATTACCCGATGAGAACCTGGTGGGACTTGATTGCCAGGGAAACAGGCACACCCACTGCAGCACAGGTCAGAGCAGGAACCACAACAGTACCCCCCCCTCCACGGGAGCCACCGGGCGACCGAAACTTCTCCGGATGAGCACGACGAAAATCCCGGACCAGGGAGGCATCCAGAATAAATGAGCGCGGAACCCAGGCACGCTCCTCAGGACCATACCCCTCCCAGTCCACCAGAAACTGGAAGCCACGACCCCGACGCCGCACATCCAGGAGACGCCGGACAGAATAGGCAGGGCGACCCGCCACAAGCCGGGCGGGAGGAGGGGGTCTGGAAGGAGGGACGAGAGGACTAGAGGAAACAGGCTTGAGTTGGGAGACATGGAAAGAAGGGTGGACTCTCATGGAACTGGGGAGTTTCAGTTTGACCACGGTGGGATTAATGATCCGCTCAACCTCAAAAGGACCCAAAAAGCGGGGGGCCAACTTCTTGGCATCAGTACGCAATGGAATGTTCTTTGCTGATAACCAAACCTTTTGGCCAGGTGCGTAATGGGGTCCAGGAGTCCGATGACGATCCGCCATGCGGCGGGTACGTACGGAGGCATGAAGGAGCGCAGTTCGAGCCTTCCTCCAAATCCGTCGGCAGCGGCGGATGTGTAGCTGGACCGACGGCACAGAAACCTCCACCTCCTGTGCTGGAAACAGGGGCGGCTGATATCCCAGGGAGCATTCGAAAGGTGATAAGCCTGAAGCAGAAGAGGTAAGGGAGTTGTGAGCATACTCTACCCAGTCCAGATGGTCACACCAGGAGGAGGGGTTGGACTCAGCCACACATCTCAGGGCAGTTTCCAGATCCTGATTAGACCTCTCAGCCTGGCCATTGGTCTGGGGATGGAAACCAGACGACAGGCTCACAGTGGCCCCGAGTGAGTGACAAAACGACTTCCATACCTGGGATGTAAATTGGGGTCCTCTGTCTGATACTATGTCTGTGGGCAGACCATGGAGCCGAAAGACATGATGAACAAGTAAGTTGGCTGTCTCCTTGGCAGTAGGAAGTTTGGGAAGGGCAATAAAGTGAACAGCTTTGGAAAAGCGATCAACAACTGTGAGGATGGTGGTGTTACCTCTTGAGGCTGGAAGACCAGTGACGAAGTCCAGAGCAATGTGCGACCAGGGTCTGCTTGGAACAGGTAATGGACGAAGAAATCCCGCAGGTGGCTGATGCGATGACTTACTGCGTTGCGTGCACACGTCGTACAGGCTGCAACAAACTCCCGGACATCTTTATCCATTGTGGGCCACCAGAATCTGCGTCTCAGAAAAGAAAGTGTTCGCACAGAACCAGGGTGGCATGCTAGGCGGGAGGAATGTCCCCACTGGAGGACTTGGGAACGTACAGAATTGGGGACATAAAGGCGGTTACGGGGACCTGTGCCAGGGTCAGGCTGTTGCTGTTGGGCCTCTCTAACCCTGTCCTCCACCTCCCAGGAAACAGCGGCTACAACACAGGTTGCAGGTAAGATGGTATCAGGTGAAACTGCAGTCTTGGGTGGAAATTGGCGAGAGAGAGAGTCCGGTTTCTGGTTTTTGGACCCAGGTCTGTATGACAGCGTGAAGTGGAATCGATTGAAGAAAAGAGACCAACGGGCCTGTCGGGGATTCATTTGTCTAGCAGACTGTAGGTATTCCAGGTTCTTATGGTCAGTCCAGATGAGGAATGGCACTTTGGATCCCTCCAACCAATGGCGCCACTGCTCCAGGGCGAGTTTGATGGCTAAGAGTTCCCTATCACCGACATGGTAGTTCTGCTCAGCTGGTGTTAGACGTCGAGAGAAAAAGGCACAAGGATGTAACTTCTGAGACTCTGGGGATCGTTGGGACAAGACAGCTCCAACGCCGACATCAGAAGCATCAACCTCCACCACAAATTGATGGTTGAGATCAGGGTGGAGGAGGACAGGAGCAGTGGTGAATAGATCCTTTAATTTGACAAAAGCCTGAGCCGCCGGCTCAGACCAGACAAATGGGACTGTAGGCGATGTAAGTCTTGTCAGGGGAGCTGCGATGCGGCTATAATTGCGAATGAATCTGCGATAATTAGCAAAACCCAAGAAACGTTGCAGCTGCTTGACAGAAGTTGGGACTGGCCATTCGGTAACAGCTTTGACCTTCTCAGGATCTGCTCGGACCTGCCCACTCTCAAAAATGTATCCGAGAAAAGAAACAGTGTTCTTATGAAAATCACACTTCTCGGCCTTAACGAATAGGCGATTCTCCAGAAGTCTCTGCAGGACATGTTGTATATGTTCGGTGAGGTTGTGGGAAAAGATGAGGATATCGTCTAAATAGACGAAAACAAAACGGTTCAGGAAGTCTCTCAGCACATCATTAACTAAGGCTTGGAAAACAGCAGGGGCATTACAAAGTCCAAAAGGCATGACTCGATACTCAAAATGGCCGAGTGGGGTCTTGAAGGCTGTCTTCCACTCATCTCCCTCTTTTATCCTGACCAGATGATATGCGTTGCGGAGATCTAGCTTTGTGGAGATTGTTGAGCCATGGAGAGAGTTGAAGGCAGACTCAAGAAGTGGCAGAGGATACTTATTCTTTATGGTTATAGCATTTAATCTCCGGTAGTCAATACAAGGCCGAAGAGAACCATCCTTCTTAGAGACAAAGAAAAAACCTGCGCCAACAGGGGAAGAAGAAGGTCTAATTAAACCAGCAGCCAGCGAATCCGAAATATATTTCTCCATGGCCTCAGTCTCTGGCTTAGAAAGATTGTACAGACGACTGGCTGGCAACGGAGCCCCAGGTAACAAGTCTATGGCGCAGTCATATGGTCGGTGAGGAGGAAGAGAAAGGGCCCTCTCTTTACTGAACACCTCAGTGAGGTCATGGTAGGCTAGAGGAATGTCTGACAAATCCTTAGAAGTGGGACAATGACTGGTAGTGGTTATACCAGATGGGACGGCAGAGTGAAGACAAGTTGCATGACAATAAGAACTCCAGTTAATAATCCTACCAGTAGTCCAATCCAGATGGGGATTGTGTAACGATAACCAGGGGTGTCCTAAAACCAGGGGTGAATTTGGTGAGTTTACAACAAAGAAACTGATAAACTCCTGGTGATTTCCCGAAACAATTTGTTTAACCGGAACAGACTCTTGGGTGATGGAGTAAAGAATGCTGCCATCCAGAGCCCGGGCAGAAACAGGAGGGAAGAGAGACTCCAGGTCTAGATTAATCCTTGCAGCCCATTCCTTGTCAATAAAGTTTGCTTCAGCTCCAGAATCCACTAAAGCCTGTACTGGATGAGAGAAACCCTTGACATATAGCACCGCTGGAATGAGTGTCTTTGTGTGGGGAATTACCTTTGGAGTGGTGGTCGTCAGTACTCCCACAGCTACTGACGACCCAGATCTTTTGGCCGTTCTGTGCAGACAGCTCTCTGGTGTCCTGGTCTTCCACAATAAAAACAAACGCCGGTGTCCCTCCTCTGTCGTTCCTCCGTGGACAGATGAGCTCGGCCCAGCTGCATGGGCTCCTCGGACTGTGTTGTGCTAGGAAGGGAAGGGCGGACCGCTCCGATGGTGGAGCCGGGAAAATACAGCTCAGAACGAGTCTGCCGCTCTCTGTCTCTCTCCCGTAAGCGGTTGTCCAGCCTTATTGAGAGGGAAACCAGGTCGTCCAGGGAATCTGATGCATCACGGGTGGCAAGCTCATCCTTAAGCCGGCTGCTTAAACCATTTGTGAAGATTCCACAAAGAGCCTGATCATTCCAGCCCGAATCCGCAGTCCTGAAATCCACAGCAAACTCAGCAACACTCATTTTTCCTTGTCGGAGATTAATCAGCTGCTTAACGGCATCGCCCCCTCTCACTGGATGGTTAAACACCTTCTTCATCTCATCCATAAAAGCTGGATAAGACATGTGCCTGAAACCCTGCCGTTCAAACGCTGCTTCTGCCCATGACAAAGCCTTGCCCTCCAGAAGTCCGATGACGTAGGAGATCTTGGATTTGTCACTGGCATAAGTGATGGGCTTCTGGTCAAACACAAGTGAGCATTGGAGTAAGAACCCTCTACATTTACCCAGATCCCCGGCATAAGGTTTGGGGTCCGGGATGTGTGTCTCTCTTACCGGGGTGGCAGAAGCGGTAGGATGCCTGGATGAGTCCGGAACCTGTTGCTGATCGGGAGCAGGCTGTACCAGACCAGCCACATGACTGGTGAGTTGAGACAACTGCGTAAGGATGGTGTGGTAATTCTGGTCCAAAGTTAGAAGCATCTGCTCATGTCGAGCTAAGTGAGCATTCTGACCGGATAGGGCTTGCTGAAGTTGTCCGGCGGCGCCTTCTGGGTTAGAATCTGCTGGATCCATACCTGATGGCCTGATTGTTCTGTTGTAGTGTAGGACAAACAAGGACCCAAGTGCAGATTGGATGTGGATACTAGGACAGGTTTATTGTTCTCCTGGGCAGAATGGTAGGTGGCCAGGCAGGCAGGTTGGCGGGCAGGCAGGCTGGTTGGTTGGCGGGCAGGCTGGTTGGTTGGTTGGCGGGCAGGTTGGCGGGCAGGCAGGCAGGTTGGCGGGCAGGCAGGCAGGTTGACGGGCGGGCGGGCAGGCAGGCAAGAATCATGCACTGGTGACAGAACAGACAGTTGTGAAACAAGCAGTTTAAATTCTTAAGCTGAAATGCTGCAATGGCCGAGAGCTGTTACCACAGATGACACAACAATCAGGCGATGACTGGTGAACTGAGCTGGCCTTTTATCTTGCTGCTGCTGCTGCTGATTACCCGATGAGAACCTGGTGTGGACTTGATTGCCAGGGAAACAGGCACACCCACTGCAGCACAGGTCAGAGCAGGAACCACAACATGGTGCTGGTCTCAGATGGGTCAAGGGTTGAATGGTGATGATTTTCAAGGGTCAGTTCTTCTAAATTCTGTAGGTTGCTGTCATAGACGACATTATCTACTGGGATGGGTGGGTTGATTTTAGCCATAGCCCTTGTTGTGCAAGGAGATTGCACAACAAGGTGCAATCTCCTTGCACTTTGCACCCCCCCCCCCCTTTCCTGTGAGCCAATCAGCATCCGCCACATCATAAAGTGGGCATAACTTGGCTGAGGGGATGTCCCTGAACCACTGATGTCCGGAAGTGACGTATGTCAGAAGTTTAAGCAAAAAAAGTACTATTAAACGGGTGGGAAAAGAAAAAAGTTTTTGCTCCTGCTGGCTGCAAAATCCTCTCTGAGTCTGTTTGTATTTACACCCTTCCCGCTGCTCCTGTGTTTGTAGTGATTGTTGTAATGACAAGCACCCCCCCCCCCCCCCCCCCCCCCCCTGCAGCATCCTTTTTGCAAACCTCTGTTCATGTGTTTTCTGAGTTTTGCGTTGATAAACTACTGGAAAAAGAAGAGTAATTAAAATATTAAAACTGCAAGCGGTGATATAGGCCCTCGCACCTACAGCGCCGCTCGGCCTATTGCCACTGCCTCCCCTGGCGAACTCCCCCCTGTGCTTTTCTCACCCTCACCTGCAGCCAGGCTGTACATCAGCTAATTTAGGGTTTAAAACAATGGATTCCCTGTCTCCGGGGGGCGTGGCCATGGTGGTGATGTCATATAGAAACAGTTTGTGGTCAGCATTGCACTAAACTGACGCAAGGTCTCTTTGGATAAGATCTGGTGTTGTAGATAAAATAAAATGCGACCATGCCCTTAAAACGGGACACTTCCTGTTGCTGCTGAGCAGGGCTAGTTTGTAAACCAATTGTTGACATGCAGTTGTGTTCACTATGCGACTGGCATCATATGTATAAATTTTGGTGCAGATATGTTGTTTTATGTGGGAGTTATATGAATTTGCTGTTGATGGCGAGTCTTCAAACTTTGAGGCCCCGCCCTTCCTACACGCCTTGGATTCTATAAACGATTAGCACAACTTTTAATCACACATGCTTCCTGAGTATCCTGACCAATTTTGGTGTCTGTTGGATAAAATCCCTTGGACAAATTCGTTAAAATGCATGACAAAGAAACAGGCCAAAATGACCCCATAAATGGCACCCTTTACAAAATGGCCGCCTTCCTGTTGAATTCAGCCATGAGGTCCAAGAGTGTTTTTTGTAGGGGTTCACGTGGACCACATGTGTACCAAATTTCATGTATGTCAGTCAATTGAGTGGGCGGGGCTAATCAATTGAAATCTTCTAGGTGGTGCTATTCAAACACATTGGGACTTTTTCAGCATATTTCTACAAGGCTCAGTTGACAATATGACTGTCCTAGATCTTGATAAGTTTGGTAGAGATCAAAGGTTTTATGGCTTGGTTACACCTACTTCCTGTTTCATGGCGTTGGAGCATCATTCGCTATGGTTATGTTTGGCGTGGCAACTTGAGTTTTTTTACTGTAGCAACCTGAAAGGGTTTAACATGTTGGGAATCAGTTTCAAGTTTTTGAGGTTTATTGCAGAGGAGATAGACCACTAAATGTGAAAAAAAGCACTTCCTGTTGGAAGTGGGCGGGGCTTGGGCCTAGACTGGAAATGGTGATATCAATCTGTTCAAGACCGGGCCCTGATTAATCCCTCTAAGTTTGAAGGTGATCAGTTAATAATTGAGGGATTTACAGTGATTTATGATGTCATGGCGGCATATCGAAGTTTGCCATGGCGGCACGGTCACACCGTGGAGCGTAGAGCAACGATCTTCACCGCATATCTTCCCCAACATGTTTTCTGTTGGCTGAGCCAATTTGAGCTTGGTGGTGTACACAAAGCCAGAAAAATGGGTGTCTAAGTAAAAAACAACACTTCTGGCCACCAGGGGGCGTGGCCAATCAATAATCCAATTATTTACATATAGAACTTTTCAGGATGGGACTACCATCAGATTTAGCAAATTTGGTGTCGATAAGTCTTTTTATGTGGAAGCTATGACAATTTCATTTTTCATGGCGAGACATTAAACTTTGAAGCCCCGACCCTTTTAATCCCACATGCCTCCTGAGCATGCTGACCAATTTTGGTGTCAATTGGATGAAAGCCCTAGGACGAGTTTGTTCAAATACGAGGTGAGTAAAACGCCAAAATGGCAACTTTGACCTAAAATGGCCGCCTTCCTGTCGACTTTTCATGATGACGTTAAGAGGATTTTTTTGTTCGCCCTGTCATGTACAACATGTGTGTCAATTTTCATAAAGATTGATGACATGCAGTGGCGGGGCTCTAAAAATAGGTGGCGCTCTCGTTCAATTTCGCCCAAATTGTCCCGAGCACACTAGAATACGTAAATTTTCACATTCCATTGGGGGGGTAGGCAAAATTTGGTGAGTTTTGGGGCATGTTCAGCCCCCCAAAAAGGCAAACCATTGCTTCTTGCGAGGCGTCCTATGTAAAACAAGGTTAGTTTTATGAACTCAAAAGAGTCTTTTTTAAAATAAATACACAAATAATTTTCTTGATAAAAAACTATTTCTGATTCGTATTCTTAATTTCAGAAACACGGACCACCGCTTCACTCGACGCTGGTTGTGTTGATCAAGGTAAGTCTTTGAATCAAAACAGAAATTAAAATATTAATAATAATATTAATAATAATTTTAACCTTGTTTTTATTTATTTTTTTTTTTTTTAGAAGTTCAAATGGAGGAGATCAGGACTTCTGCACCATCCGGTATCATCGGCGCAAATCGAAGTAAGCCTAAATAAAAAGAAAAAGAATGTATAACTTCTCATAGAAAAAATAAAAAGTTTATCTATACCGAACTCTTATTTTTCTGCGTCTCTCCACAGGAACTCGGCGCGCTCTTCCTGCAGGAAGAAGAAGACTCGGCTCACAGGCTCTGGGTTGTGACAGCTTTGGTAACGTAGCATTTTATTTCATTAACATCTGCTTTTTAAAAAAAGTTTTATATATGACCTATCTTTCATTTTGCCTTGAAGTGTAGCACCGGAAAGACAGCGAATGTCCACGGTCGAGGGCTACATCTCTGAATCCGGACCAGCTCAGCAGAAGTGTTAATTACGGACATCGAAGACACACGCTAGAGACAGTCCTGCATCTGAGCCGTACACTGTCTGAAGTTTTAACAACGCTGTGCTACATGCTTCAAAGGTAAGCTGTAAAGGTGTGACATTTCTAGTCTTGTACGGTCATGGAAGAGATAAATAGTCTGTTGCAATCCTTAAATCAGATTCCAGCCACGTTCGCTAACCCATCAATTCCGTTTCAAGCCGATCATCCTGTTCAAAATAGTGCGGATCCTGTACCGTTGGATTTTAGCAACTTTGATTTAATAGACCAAGCTCTTCTTAACCTAGATTTACCTGTGCCTGCTGATTTGAATACACAACCCATATGTCTTCCTGGGACTGAGGCTGAAGAGAGTTCACTCCCCAGAGAAGATAACTCTTTAGCACCCCCCATAGGTCAGACCCCCCTCATCCCGGAAGAGGAGCTGTCTGGTGCTGCCGCTCCCGTTCCCGACATTCTCCAGTTGAACAAACCTGTAGAGGAGGTATTCGTGCGTCCGGAGAAGCTGCTTTCCTCGAAGCAGGTTCTTCTCGCACGAATACAAGTCGGGTCTCCCGCAAGCGTTTTAATAATCATGAATTTAGACGTACACTGAATCTGCCTGCCAGACACATTCCAGGTCTTTGCTTGTTTTACACTGACGTGCAGAGGGTTATTGCAGAATTCATTGATGAAGTATATCCCCAACTTCAGCGCAGCGATCTAGTCCAACTAGAAATCCGGAGTCAGAACAGTCAAAATCATATCTTGTTTGCCATCACTGATCCGAACGAGGGAGAAATATTAGATTTATTTGAGTTACTCGACCGGTTGGTTCAGTCGAACAAAGGTGTAGCTTCAGATTCACACTTAGAGCTTGTCGCACAGATCATAAAAAATCCTTCAGGCGGTGCTAAACATAAACTTGAAAAAAACAATAGACTTTGAAATTATTCAGAAAAAAAGACGTCATCTGTACATCTTGAACAACAGACAGGAAGAGCTGTGCTTTGCTATAAGCTTAGCCTTTCTGATCTCCCCCCATTTCACAGACCAACAGGCTGCATCGTTCGGTACAGAGCTGCAGCTTCAGGCAGGTCTGAACGCGAAATCACCCGTCAACTTCAGCAATGTCCGTAGATTTGAGGACATTGTCAAGAGTAAAATTGTAATATTTTACAGAACAAACAACCAGCATCCCTTATCTAAATTTCAAACAGATTTCTTGGACCGAACAAAACCGCTGTTTCTTTTTCTCACACAGAAGCATTATTATGGGATTAAATATATTGTAGGATTAATAGGGGGTAAATACATTTGCCACTTTTGCTATAAATCTTACAAAAACTCACCCACACCTGTTCAGGGTTTTGCTCGGTATGCAACATTTTTTCCTGCACTCAGGATAAGGAGGCATCTGAACTTTGTACGGATTGTAACAGAGTATGTCGCTCACACGCCTGTTTTTTGAGGCATAAGCAAACTAAACCTTGCTCCTCTGCTCAAACTGCTGATAGCATATGCTCGCTGATAAAATGCTGCAAAAAATGTCGCACTGCGTGGCCAAAGGGAAGGGTTCTCGCACCTGCCCTAAACTAAAATGTAACATCTGCGGAGAAAAATTGGCAGCTAAATCGGACCCTTGAACCGCTAACCCAGGATAAGCGGCACGATGCTAATCTGATTTTTTACGATTTTGAAACGTTCATAAACACACAGGGCCAGCGCGTACCATTTCTACTCTGTACCAAAACGCAGAAGGGTGTCCGATGGTAATCTTAAGGTCTGGATTGCACCAGGAAATTTATATTACATTTCAGGAGACCAATGTACCGCGGATCCACGTTTATTGCTCATAATTCGAGAGGATTTGACAGCTATTTAGTGCTGAAGGCGATGCTTCGGCTTGGCCTGAAGCCCTCACTGATCATGCAAGGCGCAAAAGTTCTCTGCTTTAGCGATCCTGATTTCAGAACGAGGTACATCAAATCACTATTGTTTCTCACTATGCGACTTAATCAGATGCCAAAAGCCCTGGGCTTTGATGATTGTAGCAAAGGCAGGTTTCCTGACTAATTCAGCTTGGAGGAGCATCTAAATTACGTCGGTCTGTATCCACAGCCATCTGATTATAGCGTGGATGGCATGTGTCAACGTGAACAGGATGAGTTTTTTAGCTGGTACACTAAGGGGAGTTTTAACTTTGAAGCGGAAGCTCTGCGTAACTGTCGCAATGACGTCAAGCTTCTGGCACAAGGATGCCTGAAATTCAGGCAGCAGTTTGTCAGCGACACAAACGTAGACCTGTCCAGCGCCGTAACGATCGCGGCGTTGTGCAGTAAAGTATTCCGTACAAACTTTCCGCCGGCTTAAACATTGGCTATCCCGTCCCCGGATGATTATCGACCGCAGTGTAAGAGTTTCTCAAACTCTTCGATTCAATGGCTGGAGTTGGTGGCGGCCGTCAGAAACATTGACATTCAGTATGCGTTAAAAGGCGGAGAAAAGCGGATCGGCCCCTACTTTGTAGATGGTTATACTCAGATTGCTGGTGAGCATTGGGTCTTTTCTTACCACGGCTGCGCAGCTTGCTTTGACCCTCAGGGCTTTTCTCCTCTCAGCGGCGTTCCCTACGAGGAGCTTCGCAATGCGGCTAAGCAGAGATCACACACGCTGGAGACACGTTTACGGTATGCGCGTTGTGGTCATGTCAGAACATGATTGGCTCAGATTAATGGCTGAAGATCCTACAGTGAAAAGTTCATTGAAAAGCTTAACATTCCAGAACCTCTCTCACCGCGTCAGGCTCTGTTCGGGGGACGGACATGCGCCGTGAAGCTTTGGTACATGGCGGCGTCTGTTGGGTCAGTGCGCTATGTTGACGTGACGTCCCTTTACCCGTTCGTCAATTATACATGCGCGTACCTCCTCGGACACCCTAAAATAATCAGGCGAGAATTTTTCGATCTGCATGAATATTTTGGCTTCATCAGAGCCGTGGTTTTCCTTCGTGTGGTCTGTTCTTCCCTGTTCTGCCCTTTAAAACCTCACGGGAAAAGCTTGTCTTTACGCTCTGCCGGACCTGCGCAGAAATCAACAATTAGTCAACCGCATGCAATCACAGCGACGAGCAGAGGGCGCTGACAGGGGTGTGGGTGACAGAAGAGATTAAAAAAGCTCTGGACATGGGGTACAGAGTGTGCCAGATTACTGAAGTCTGGCATTGTGAAAGACGCGATGATTCCATCCATCTTTCAGGGCTACATTCGCACCTTTCTTAAAAACAAGCAGGAAGCGTCCGGTTATCCGACTGACGCGACGGATCAGGCGTCCCGTGAGGCATACATCACGGATTATCAGACGCATCAAGGTATCCAATTAGACCCCGAGAAAATCTAGGTTAATCCCGCAAAACATCAGATAGCCAAAATATTGCTGAACTCTTTCTGGGGTAAATTTGCTCAGAGAAACCATTTGAGTCGTACCGAACTGGTCACTGATGAAGAGCACTTTGTGTTCTCAGGCATGTACAAAGTATATTTCTCCTTTCTGAGTCAAAAAACAGCAATGGTTCAGTGGAAATACCACAATCGTCATAACTAAACTAAGACCAACAACGTCTTCATCGCAGCATTTACCACCACTATGCGCGCCTAAAATTGTACAGTTATCTGGAGCAGCTGGGGAGCAGGATTCTGTACACAGACACTGACAGTTTAATCTATGTAGTAAGAAAAGGTGAGAGGGGTCTTGAACTTGGACGTTTTCTAGGTGATTTGACAAATGAGCTCGACGGCGACACCATACAGAAATTTGTAGCAGCCGGGCCTAAAAGTTATGCTTATCAGACCCGCGAACGTCAGAAAGTCATCATGAAGGTTAAAGGGATTACACAGACACACGGTTTCTCGACACACATGAACTTTGATAGTATTAAACATTTAGTGGAGGGCTTTGTAAACAACGCCAACAGCACAGGGTACATCACCGTCCCACAGCACACGATTTGCCGTGATAAAAATAACTTTCAGCTCAGAAATCGGACATATCAGAAACACTTCCGCGTAGTGTATGACAAGAGTCGTCTTTTTCCTGACGGTTCTACTCTGCCTTTTGGAAGAAGATGGAAGAAGAAAATGTCACACTTTTCAGCACTTGATGAAGCAGAGGCTTTTGAGTACAGACTCAAAACTCCATTTTCATGTTTGTTAACAGATCCGAGTTCATGCAGGAAATCCTATTTTGTAAATATTGTATTGAGAAACTGTGAACATGTCATGGATAAAGTGCCAAAAAATATCGTTTGGATTTACAGCTCTTTCCAGCCCATGTATGCTGAATTGCAGAAATTGAATAAAAACATCAAGTTTCTTCACGGTCTGCCAAATTCTTTTGACAAGGAGTTGTTTCCTTCTGATCAGACGCACTTGCTTATTCTGGATGATGTCATGTTCCAGCCCTCCGAACATCCTGATGTGGTGAAAATTTTTACAGAGTACCGACACCACAGGAACATGAGCGTTTTCATGCTAACTCAAAACATTTTTCATAAGGGTAAACACAGCAGGGCCATTAGTTTAAACACAAACTATATGGTGCTTTTTAAAAATCCTCGGGATAAATTACAGATGAAAATACTAGCTCATCACGTTTTCCCACCACAAAGAGCCTTTTTTCTGCAGAGCTTCGAAGAGAAACCACGGTTATTTATTGCTGGACCTGACAGCCACCTGCCCAGAACAGTACAGACTGAGAACGGGGATTCTCCCCGGTCAGTGGCCTGCCGTTTACGTTCCCAGAAAGTAAATTAAAAAAATTAATAGATCATCATTATCATCATCAAGATGTCAGCGCGAATAAAACGGAATGCGGGTTTACTCAAAGCTCTGTATCATGCAACCCCTCGCCGGCGTAAGGAGATCCTGAAGCACTGCTCATCAGACTTTCTCCAGGCTCTGAGCGCGATTGCTTTAAATCTTTTAAAAGGAAACATTCCTCTGTCCTCTTATCAATACAGAAAGCTTAAAGGTCAGAAGAAAATTATCAGATTGCTGGCTGATAAGAAAACAGGGATAAACCGTAAACCTACAGTTTGAAGTAAGCAATCGGGAGGGTTTCTATTACCCGTGCAAATTTTGGGTAATATTTTAGGAGAATTCATCAGAAGGTAACGCCGGCGCAGAAAATGTTTCTCATCACGCCTCAACAGTTAAACCGTCTAACCCGCTCTGGACCAGGGGAGAGTATTAGAGATAAGGCTGAAGATGATCTGGATGAAAAAATGAGAGCTATATTAAACGAACCTGGCTTGGGTTCTTATGAAAAGATTAAGAAATATAACTCTCTGTTACAGAGATATCTCACCCTAATCAGACAAGGTCAGCAGGTTGAGCGAAGCGTTACTCTGACTTTACAAAACGACCCTGCCAATGAGCGGCTGACGAGCGGACATCCTGCAGATCAGCCTCTGACCAGCGAGCGTCCCACCGGTGAAAATACTGAACAGTCGGACTTGGATGAAACTGCCGGCGAAGTCATTAAAAACTTACCCCCGCACGACCACAAAAATGCCGAGTGCATTATGAAGAAATTAAGCGAAGCGGTGGAGGCTGGACCGTGAGGGGGGAATTTATTCATCGAGGGAAAATAGTAAAAGGTTCAAACATGATCGATTTACTGAAAAAGCTCACTCAGTCTTTTAAAAAAAAAAAAGAAAAAAAAATCTCAAAGTCAGCAGCCGAGAGGCTGGATGGATTTTCTTAACAGCTTGTGTTTAACGTTCCTGTATCCACCGGGACAAATCCTGACGCGCGCAAACAGTACCGCCTTCTTCTCCAGAAAGATGAAGATTTAGCAAGAGCGGGGAATGCAGGCTGGGAAGCAGGGAAGAAGAAGACTAGAAAATTAACTTTATCCCCACGTTGGGTTACACCGGAGCAGAAGGAAAGCGAACAAGTTTCCACCATTCTTAAGCCGCCTACATCGATAAACTTTTCCTCATGAAGCAAAAAAAAAAAAAAAAACAGAACGAGTTTTGTCTTTCTCAATAAAATCTTTATTCATCACATTCACGTCATACTTTTTCACACACACACAGAATTAACAAAGTCGGTAACAATCTTTAAACATTTGTAGAGAGCAAGTCCCGTGATTAAAACATTGTAAACATTGATTTCTGATACAGCGTTGATATTTCTTCACAAAGTTAGTTATCTCCAGGTCATTTTTTAACACGTCGTCGATATACAAACATAAAACTTGTTTATAAGAGAATCCCCAGGCTCGTGACAGAAATAGCAAACGCAGTGTTGTCTGCAGGCTGCAGAAAAAGGATGCTGATTATGTAGAGTGTTATGTGAGCGGTCTTCCAAAAACTGGCTGGGTAGTGAAAAAACGTGGGACTGAAGCCATAAGAGTAAAAAAAAAAGTTGACGTTCCATCCGGTTCCAGAGTAAGACAAAGCCAATGCTCTCCGGGTTTATGCGAAGGATCCGTGTTGACTATAAAACAGCAGGGCGAGTGAAGCTCGCGACTCAACAAATGTAAGGCCCACACGCCACAAAACAATTTTTCCCCAGCATACGCTGTAAAAGACTCTCCAGCTGATGGTTAGTCCTTTTTTTTTCAGTTTTAATAATATTCCACCAGCACCTGTCTTTTTGAGTTGATCTCCAGAATGGAGTCGTAGCAGGCGTACACAAAGTCGTCGTATGCGGAAGAGGCACGATGAATCTCATTTCCAGCCTCAGACTACCGCTGGAGATGGGTGACAGGGCGTCGCTGTCCTCGGTGGCGTTCAGATTAAAGACAAACAAAGAGTACCCTTGATTAAATTCTGATCGATCGAGGCTCAGCGGTAAATCTTTAGGATGTCTTCCTGTGGCTATAAACATGTTGTAAAACTCCATAACCGAGGTTCCCTGATTAAATTGAGGCTGGAAGGCCTGCCGGAACCTGCCGGCCATCCTGACATAAAGCTAAATATTCCACGTCGTTATGGATAAATAATCAGGTGGAGCTGTAGCCTGAAGTCTTTGCTATGACCAGTTAAAATTTGGTGACAATAGCAGCCACAATTATTATTCTATGAAGGCTTTACTGTAAATATGTTCATGCGCTCCCCAAAGTGGCCATTTGGAGTCTCCAAATGGCCACTTTGGATATTTCAACTTCAATAAGCTATAACTCCAGAACACTTCAACATACAGTCATCAATGAGACTCTAATGAAAGGTGGTATCAAGAGGAATCTTGTTGTATATTCATATTTACTATCAGTATTATTGAAATTCAGCAGGTGATGCATAAACACACTAAAAGCTTTTTTTTTTTTATTGTGCATTATAATAAAAGAGTCAGAATAAGTTTTACGGTCATCATTTTTATATATGTAAACAATATAATGTCATGTTATGTAATGTAAACAAAATGTAATAAAAACACCAGAACACAATACAATTTACATATTTACATTAGATTTGAACTATTGTCTGATAAAGAGTGCTTGTAAAAGTAAAGTAAAAAAGCTGGAGAGCAGAATATGTAGCTGTTATAATGAGCAGAGGTCCTGGTGGTCTGAAGGGCAGGAATGTAGTCTGAGGTGGTGTTATATCTGCCTCAACACCATGTCAGCTTTCCAAACCTGGAGTTTATGACTCTCCCGTGCTACTGCTGCTTCCTACCCTTACTGTTGTCCCTCTAGCTCGTCCTCTTCCTCTGGAAGGAGCTGGTCCTTCTTCATCTGAAGAGCTGCTGGGTTTCCACTCTGAATCAGATGACAGACTAATAAAGACAAACAAGAAGTTTTTATCCCACATTAGTCCTGCGACTGTAATAAGTGTATGTTCTAACAGACACGCATCGCTGCACGCATGCACACACAGAGTATGGAAGCGGTCCACACACACGCAGATAAATCAGCAGCAGCTTGTTTTTTTCTTACTATGATTTTGTATTTATGAACAAATGTTTACAACTGGAGGGAAATAGAGGTGCTGAACTGCTGCATCTCTTTCATCGCTGCTATTTTTGCTTCACGCACACTCGGACTGAACGACACCCGCATGAACGGTTCCCCCGGTCCGGGGTCTGACGTTTTAGAGCCGAGACCCCAAGTTTTCTAACAAACCAGGTCCCACGTCTTTAGCAGACCCAACAGAACCACTGGAAATACGCCAACAGTAAGAAACAACGGGAAGAAAACAACGCAGGTGCCCCCACCCCTCCTCCCCCATCCCGATGCACTAAGTAAACAAGCCCCCCCTCCTTCAGCCCCATAAACAACAGAGTTACTCATCTAAACAGCTTATAAAGACACCGTAGCTGCATATAGAGCTTTGTGCTTACTTTTCATGGTCTTCTCCTTCAGGAACCGCATCTTCTTCTGCAGTCAGAGACGTCTTCCTCTGTAAAAATCACTGTCCCTCCGTGTAAACGACTCCACCACCTCCTCGCGGGTGTATTTCCGCTTTTTGGCGTGTTTTGCAAAAGTTCATACAGAGAAAAAGCAAACAAAAAAGGCTTCTTCTGCTTTTGCACACGGACGCACACAAGTACGCACGTTGTCACAAATGTTTACGCACGGACCCCCTGAAGCCATTTTACATCCCACACACAGAAGTCGCACGTCGCCGTGACGGGAATTTTATTGGCTTTACGGCAGTAGGGTCAGAACTGGGATCAGAGCTGGAGGGCGAGGTCTGGAAGCGGAAATGTATGTGATGGTCAGACCACCTAGGTTGACACTCATTGGCTATTATTGGCTATGGAACGGCCATGGATCAATCCAGTTGGTCAAAAATGGGGTCAATCAGAAGGGGAGAGCCTACCGGTGCGTCACGCGCAGTTTTATTGAAATAGGAAACGTCTAAGATATTGTACGAGCGTGATATAAAATGAAAAATGAAAAACGAAAAATGGGCCGCGGGCGGGCCGCCAACGGTTAAGGGGTTAAACCTCTGTTTGGTCCGTTATTTGTGACAATGGAGTCAATAGCTCCGGCTGGGTCTTTCATAAAATGCCCCGCTGAAAATTGACTCTTGAGCGTGTCCTCTGAAAAGTTTAACAAAGTTACGATCATGGAGCGATAAGGATGCGTTGCACTGCTCTGCGAAATCAATCCATCCCAGAGAATGACGTCGCATTGGCTGAAGATTGTATTCAGAGCATAATTGATGAGCCCCACCTGAGCGTCGTCGCCAGATTGGTGTGGTCCGCGTTCGTAATCCTGACGCGAAGATGCAGTAAGGTGTCATTAAGATCCAAATATTTATATCATATAAGGGTGCACTCCGGCGATTTCTGATGTAAAAGAGCCAGGACTACGTGAAAGATTTTTTTTCCTTTTTAAAATATGTCCGTGCTCCGAACGACCTTCCTCTCTGGCTCTGCCTGCACGACTGATTTTCTCTTGGTAGGAGCTTTGTGTTTCTTAGTGGTGTGCAAATGCTCCCCCGGAGGACGTCTCTTCGGTCTGCGCGAGAGGACCATGATCCCTCCTGATTAGCGGGATTCATAATTTTCTCCATTGTTAGGCTCACCACGTCGGTAGCTATGTTCTTCGCCGCAGATTTTAGATGAGGCTTGGCTATGGCAAAACCTTTTTTAAACAGAGGGGTAACAAAACAGGACAGTTTGGAGAATATGGATCCTATGCCTCTGCCGTACATCACCGGCGCTCCGTAAAAACCGGGTAGGGAGCCACCTACGTGACCCCCATAATAATTCACGAAACAATAAGGATCTTGTCTCAGAGTCATGTTTATTTATTTAACGCGGCCGGTTTAAAGTGCAGCTTCACTATGCTCTTTCTGTACACAAAGTTTACGGGTCTGTCGCAGTCAGTTTTTATATCTATCCGTATGCTTTTCATGTAACTTTTTGAAACATGAGCATTATATCTAATGCTCACCACGTCCCCGTATTCTCCGCTAACATTCACGACAGCCAGCAGCGGTACGTAACTGTCCCCCACCGCTTGGTACTGAGTAAGATTGGTGTAGACAAAAAAGTTATATCCCTGTTCTCAGGTCGCTGGGGTGAGGAGAAGAGCGGTTGGAGAGAGTCCACCATTCATTTGCTTTTAAGCCTAGCATGTATGCTAAGGGTCTGTAAGCACAGATTTTATATTGACCGTCACCTTTAAAATCGATACACTTTGTCACCCCGTTGTATGAAACATTTGCCGAGGGTACGTATTTTCTCAACACAGGCAGAATTTGATCCAACAGCTCTTACGGCCGAACGTAATACCCTCCTCGAATTTTACGCTCACCAACGTTTGCGGTTGCGCTTGTGATTTTCAGGAACCTTTCTCCGTCCGATCATCTTCCGACACTTTCATGAGTTCCAAAAATGCTGCATCTGGTTGGAGATTATACCACATCGCACAGACCCACGAGCCACTCGCCGCTCAGCTCAATGGGTTTTGCTAAATCGACCGTATAGCTAGAACTGGTGTTATCTTTAAACACGTCCTTACAGGCGTTGGACGGCAGCGTCACGTAAAATCCGTCCTGATGTAATAGATCCATATTGCTGAATGCATGAACCTCAACGTACGCAGGTTTTTCAGGCATTCGTCAGGTCTGAGGTTTTAACCCAGCTATTGAATTTCTCTGGCCAGATTTTCCATCGTACTAAAACTTGTTTCTCACCCCCGATCGTTCGCCGTTTTAAAACCTCCTCTACCTGATACGTTCTGTCATTACCAATCTTTACTTTCTGCAGCTCGGCTTCATAAAAGGAACCGACGATGGACTCTGTCGTAATCTTGGAGTTTGTACACCGGCGGGGTGCGTGGAATGCACTTTACTACCGAAAAAACCTCATCCGTAAAACTCTGCTCATATTTTTCATCAAACACTCCTCTCAGCTTTGATATTCTAACCAGATCTCCCTTCTTGAATTTCATTTTGCTAGCCTTTTTAGCAACGGTCGCTCCGTACAGGTTTCGCTAGACTTGAGAGGCGGTCTCGAATCAGTCACCTGCACGGGGGTCATTTTTATACTTTGATGATAGCTGTGGTTATAATGTTTCCCCAAATCTTGTAGGATGTCTATGTAACGTTTGGTGTTGTTGGTGGTAAAATATTTCCACATTCTTCCTTTCAAAGTGCGATTGAATCGTTCAACCACCGATGCTTTGAGATCGCTAGCTGTGGCAAAATGTGTAATTCCGTGTTTCTTCAACAAAACTTGGAAACTTTTGTTGAAAAATTCTTTACCAGAATCCGTCTGTAACTTTTTAGGTACGCCACTTTCTCCGAATACCGATTCAAAAGCTCTCACCACCTCTACCGCGGTTTTCTTCTTCAAGACACATACATAAGCCTTTTTTGAAAACACATCTATGACTGTTAATAAATATTTAAAATTGTCGTTATGTTTGGCCAAGGCACACATATCGCCAAGATCTGCTTGAAATTGGTTCAAAGCTCGTGGGACAAAAACTCTATTTCTGGTAAAATGGATTCTAGCGGGTTTATGCAGAGTGTAAGCGCCTTGTTCGGATAAAAAATCTCTGATATTATCAATTCCAACTTTTTCTCACATTTCATCTTGCACACCCCGTCTAAGTAGTTCTATTCTTCCGAAGCTGCCTGGATGTGCAGAGTTTTAATACACTTGTTTCATGATCTTTTTCTCCTTAACCATCCTGTTCTCTAAGTTATTACTGAATAAAAGAAAAAAGTCAGGAGCACTCTTCTTTATGCAATTTCTTTATTTGTTTTTTTTTTTTCCCATTCAACATCATAAAAGTTTTTTTTTTAAGGCAAAAAGAAAAAACAACACCTAAGCATAAATGATGTAAATGTAAAGACTTGCTCTATAATGGAGTCTTCCAAGTGACTATGAATAATAAGTTGCAGACTTTTTCAATTCATTCGTGATATTTACAGCCATGTTGTTTTTCACGCAGTAACACATCACATCGACAAACAATGCATAAAGGGTAAGTAAATGATTAGGTGATACAACAAAACAAACTCTTGTCCATCCCTTGTTTTCAAAAGTCTCTGACACACCTGACACCTCGATATACGCGGTACATTGTACAATCGTCTCCCAGGGTGTCAAGATAGAGTGAGAACGGACTTGGGTGTAAAATGTTTTCCAGTCTTTGAGTTTCTAACTTTACAGTAAACTTCTCCACACTTCATTGTGTTAAAACAGGTTTTCAATGACCTGCTCCAAAACTTCCATCAGCCGATAGTCAATGATGCACTGCCACCCCATATTTTGTTAGTTTCCTCCAGTAATTTCCCATATTTTTCTACCTTCTTTATTAACTTTTCCAATACTCACTCAACATTAAGAGCTGTCTTATTTTGACAGGATCCTGCTCAATCAGACCGTCTAACATGCTGTAAAAGTCCTCAATCTTCTTCACCAATCTCAGTTCGCATATAATAGTCTCCGCTGCAATTTTTACTCTGCCGTCATCAGAAGTAATGTTGCGAAGGGTCAACAAATGCTGGATGTTTGGAATGAAACGAGGAGTGCATAGCCTTCTTATGATTTTGTGAAAGTTGTCTCCTCCAGCGCCTCTAGACTAGGATGCTCTCTCTGGCTAGGGTGATTGATCTCGCAACCGTAGCAGCTAGCTCAACAAAACTTGTGAAGGGTAATCGTGAGCAGATGGAGTTTTCACAGCTTTAATGAAGGATGAAAACACCCATCCGTCCAGCTCGTCATCATTATCATTGCCACCCATGCTCCCCTCGGACGGGGTCGGGGAAGTCGGCGGTGTGAGGGGCGAGGAGCAACGCCACGTCCGGACAAATGTCACTTCCGAGTGTCGACATCATCGCCTGCAACAAGGGACAGGCTTACATCACTTCCGGACATACGCCAGGCATCGCCTAGAACACTTCACTGCCGATCCCCGCCTGGGAGGCGGGACTGACATACATCACTTCCGGACACATCCCCTCAGCCAAGTTTCACCCACCTATGACGTGGCAGCTTCTGATTGGCTGACAGGGGTCATAAATCTTTCTTTCTAATCTGATATAAGGTGGGTCCCTTCCTTTTTTTCCACATACAAAGCCTTTGATATGAAGACCTTCTGGTTCAGCTGGCCAGTTAGCTGCTGACCCTCCTGAAATCTGGGAAAGACAAGTTTTTCACCTAATCTCATTATAGTCTGAAGACTGGAAAAGATATAGTGAAAATTGGCCATTACTGCAAAGTTGAATTTATTAATGTTTGGTTATCTGTTTACAAGCCAAACCCCTTCTTTTGAAAAATCATATAAACCGTGGGCAGGCCTGTATGCTGGGTGTAGATGTTAACTGTATAGAATGCATTAAGGAAATAATTGATGAAACAATTTTGTTGGCTTTAAACATGTTTTTTCCTGCTGTAAACATGTTTATTTCTGTGAAGTTGGTCTTTATAACATGGGAGTCAATGGGGATTTGCTCTGTTTTGGAGCCCCAAGTGGATGAACAGGGAACTGCAGTTTTATGCACTACCGCATAGGCTTCACTTTTAGCCACTTTTAACCTCCGCGGAGGTTGCTGCTTGCTATCAGGAGAAAAACAACCCAACATTTTAACAAACACAACCAAAACTATTCACATTTTAACAATTTTTTCCACTCCTTTTTCCTCTCACTTCTTCAGTCACTTGTGCTACTCTTGGAAACAGTTTCTGTCTGAAACAAGACAGAGGCTTCATCAAACATCTCACACTCCGAGTTGTTGAACTATTTTTTTTATTATTACTTTATTACTTAATACTGGAAGATAACTAGTACAACTCACGCTGATCTTTGGCTGCTCTGATTGGATATCACCGTCATAAAAACAATAGAAGAAATCTGAGCATCTTATTGGTCGAGAGACCAACAGGAAGTCATCACTGTTTACATTGAGTGTCAATGGATGTGTCTCAATTCAGGGTCTGTACACGTCAAAGTGCGGATTCGTCAGCTGCATGCGCCAAGTGCTGTGTCAATTCTACTGTCCAGGGTGGACCCTACCTTTGGCTCAAAGACTGCTTGGATAGGCTCCACCTTCCCCGCGACCCTTCATTGGATTAAGCAGTTAGGAAAATGAATGAATGGCACCATTTTCTGTAAAAAAAAAATGTCAGTATTTTATGTGTTAGATTGGGATCAGTAATTAGATACACTTTGCATGTGTAGTTGCTAGGCAACGGAGGACTGGAGCACTATGGGTAATTCTCGTACACGGGACAGGTCGTCTCATTTTAATGACAGTAAGCGACCTTCTGTGTTTGCAGACGACGTAGAAGACTTTGTTGCTTACGCAGTCTGCGCACTTATATAACAGAGGCTTATAATAAAGGTTAAATATGCTGGAAATATACTACATTGTTGGTCAGTAACACCCTTGTAATGTTTTAATCTACTCCCTGAACAAGTTTTAATTTAAAACCCAGGGCACAGGAACAGGATGGATACATGTGAATGTTACAGGTTGATGAGGTTGTTGTGCTACAAGCAGCCCGACAAAGAGCCAAGAGAGAGAGAGTGAGAGTGGCTCCCAACCAAATGATCCATTGTTCCTGTTAATGAGCCGTTCAAATAATTTGGTTCATTTATGACCTAACTATCACACAATACTCTATCTCATTCACACAATAGTCCACTTCATTGACACATACACTATAACCTCTCTTCATACTACTCACTACAATGACCTCACACACACACACACACACACACACACACACACACACACACAACAAATTCAAATGAGTCCAGCATCTCTTGTATGCATGTGTATGTGATTTTAGTAGTATGTCTGTGACTTTTTACTAATTTATATATGTGAGAGTTAATTTTAGTGCATGTGCACGTGATTCTAGTAGAATATACGTGATTTCAGCGCTGTGTGTGAGAGTTAAAGTGGAACTATTATGTGCATTTCAGGAAGGAAGTCCAGAAGGACTGGGATTGATGGAGTTATTGTCACAAATGGCTTTATTTACTTCAGACCGACCCTCTCCGTAGGCTGTCAGATCAGCCTGCGGGCAAAACGAGTGGATTGAGACTCTTCCGCATTAAGCCCCGCCTCCCGCCACTGCACGACATCGGGAGCGCGCACCGCACCTCCTTTTGCTGTCATTGTAACATCTCATAAACAGAAGGATTAGGCTCATATGAACTCAATAAAAAAACAAAATACCATGTCAACACATAGCATCCAGCCCTACATGTTGGAACCTGAATCAGAGCCTGAAAACGAAGTGGAAAACAGCAACCCACAGCAACGAATGCAGCAGGATGTCTCTCTTTGGTAAACTCACCAGCCATCGTTGGAAATAACTTTATCCCACGTTTTCCACCCGCCTGATGTATTTGTACATGCCCTTGTTAACCAGTAGAAGGTAACCAATCACCGAACCTTATCCCCCGGGACGTCACAAGGATTTCCACGTAGAAAAAACCCTCTAAAACGACGCGTGTTTTGTCGCCATGGAAACCGAACGGAGAGCATGCTGGAACTCAAACTCAAACTCAAACATGTGTTTAGGTGATAAAAATCATGTCTGTTCACATGTCTGATGAGGATTCAACACTGTAACACTGTGGAAAGCTCAGAAAACTCAAAATACCATCATAGCACCCCTTTAAGCATAGATTTTGGCATTTTACAGCACCTCATACATTGAACTATCACGAATACACTGGTAATACAGAATGTTACAAAACTTATACAGATGATAAACACCCAGAGTGAAGACAACTGAAAGACTGACTGAACTGGTTGTGTTAAGTTAAATCAAGAAGAAAATAAAATTATTTAAAAAAATATTTGAAAATCTGTGCCTGTAATAACTTCAATTAACCACCAGATGTCACTAGTAAGAGTTTATTTCAAGAGGCTTTGACCCCCTTTTTAAGTCTCAAAATCTTTGCAAGGCTTCATCGACCCATCTCCAGCTGGCCGGTTCATTCTGTTCTGGTGAGTGGAGATGCGGAGCTATGGGTGGAGATAGGTGTTGCTGTGGGGGCTGTCCCTGTCTGGTGGGTCGGGATCCGGCGCTGCAGCCTTACGGTTGTGGCATGGGTCCTGTCTGCCCGGACCCTGGTGGCCCCCCTGGTGATGGCCTGGGTGGTCTTGGTTGGGGGTAGCCCTTTGTGTAGAGGCTCCCTAAGAATATCGTTTCCTTATCTGGTGCACATCTGGTACAAATGCACCTGGCCATTCATCTTTTAACTGTTATAGGGCTAATAGGGCATGGGAGAGGGTGGTTGTGGGTGAAAGGGGATGTGTATGTGTGTTAGTGTTTTATCTACTTTGATGTAAATTGTTTCATAATGTAAAGCACTTTGTATTGTTTTTAAGCACAAAAAGTGATATACAAATAAAGTTTGATTTGATTTGATTTGAAGAAACAATGGCTGAACCAGCAGAATGAAAACAGAAATCAGGTCGTAGATGTACACAGAAAACACAATGAGACACAATTGGATTGCATGAACTAACTGAGACTAGTTGAACTAGTTAACAGGAAGGGAGAAGCTAAACCGAACACACAAGGGGAAAAAAACTACAAAATAAAACAGGAAGCCAGACCTAGAAACCACACAAAGATGCTACACTATGACTGGTAAAATGTCTACTTTTATCTAAGTCAGTCAAAGTAGTAATGTTCTATGTTGATCTTGCTCTACAATAACATTTGTCCCACGTGACACAAGCCCTTTCCAAGTGAAATAATTGGAAGTAGAATAATAAATAGTTTGCGACATAATATTTATGTAACATAAAGTTGAGGGTCAAACATGACACATTTTCACATTTGACAACAGTGAAAAAACCTTAATAATTCACCTTATACCTTCTCAGTTTGTGTTCGCAATAATCTGGTGATATGACGTGTATCCCACTACAGGGGCAACTGCACATTAAATGACAACATATTGTGATACTGTAACGAGATAATATAATGTGACGGCACAGTAAAGTAAATACTGAAAGCTGTTTCATACTTTACATCAGCTAACTGAAAGGAGGACATCAATTTCACTTCAGAATAGATAAAAACCCTCTTTATAAGAAGAATAAATAAATTAAAAAAAACTGACACCAAAAAATATTCAGATGTATGAATCTCTTTGTATGCTTGTTCCTGCACATCTTGCATCAATATATCCCAACTGACTTCAGAACTTCCTCATCTCCTCCCATTGATACATGCAAATAGCAATAATGACACATCAGGTTTTTGCTTTTTAGCCTAAATTAGGGGTGTCCAGCTCCGGTCCTCGAGGGCCTTAATCCTGCAGGTTTTCCATGTATCCCTTTTTTAAGACAACTATATACATATTATCTATGTATGTGTGTGTGTACTAAAACTACAGCAATCACAGTCTGAACACTGCCTGGAAATGACAAATAAGGTACACTTAGTGACAGTAGAAGTATTTATTAATAAAAAGTATAATGGACAAAAATGTAATAGTTGCAAAACTAAGTTAAAATCTTGCATTCAAGTTCATTTTACTCGCTGGGCTCCACAGCCTTAGTGTAATATTTAGCAAGTAGCTCTGGCAAGCACACCCTCCTAAAGAAGACTTGTGCTTCTGTAAGATAGTTTTCCAGAACTCCCTGTCTGGGAAGATGTGCACCGCTACAAAGTCCTGTTCTGTCCAAACAACAAGGTCACAGTCATCTGACTGAGTAACAAAAATCTTATTTCCCACTTCTGGTTGAATCTTTGTTAAGTTGCTGGGCAAAACCCAGTATGCTCGCACATCTGTCACAGTCTTCATTCCATGGATGCCGACAGTTGCCTCCAATTTAAACAGGAGTGCAGCTACATGCGTACAGGTGTCAGCTACTCCTGCCATGCAGGTGCAGCGGCCACATTCCACTTTGCCCGCACTGCTCACCATCACCCAGAGCTTGAGAGGAGGCTCGTTCAACCGCTGAGAATGCAGAACTTGTGAGTTTATGAAAAAAAAAATTATATATAGATACATATACACTACTCACAAAAAGTTAGGGATATTTGACTTTCAGGTGAAATTTATGGAAAATGCAATATGTTCATGCTACAGTGATATAATATCATAAAAGTAAGACATTTAAGTAGAAGGATGCACTACTGATTTCCTCATCTCAAAAAATTCATTCAACACAAAAGGTAACAACAATGGTAGTTACACCACAACAAAAAATTTGAACGTCTCAATATCTGGTCATGTGCCCTTGAGCATCAATTACAGCTTGACAACGACGTCTCATGCTGTTCACAAGGCAACTTATTGCCTGCTGAGGCATGGCATCCCACTCTTCTTGAAGGGCAGCCCTCAGGTCATTGAGGTTCTGGGGTGCAGGGTCTCGAGCCTCTACACGACGGCTCAGCTGATCCCACAGGTTTTCAATGGGATTCAGGTCTGGAGAGAGTGCAGGCCGTTCCATTTGAGGTCCACCAGTCTCCAACAGCCGTTCCCTGATGATGCGGCCTCGATGAGCAGGAGCATTGTCGTCCATGAAGATGAAATTAGGCCTGTGCTGTTCATGTAGGGGCACAATCACTGGATTAATGACGTTATTCAGGTAGTATGGGCTTGTCACTGTACCATTCACAAAGTGTAGGGCAGTTCTGTACCAAGTGGACACCCCTGCCCACACTGTAACACCGCCACCACCAAAAGCTGGCCTGGTGACAACAGTGGCTGATGCATAGCGCTCTCCCTGACGTCTCCAACATCGTTGCCAGCCATCATTTCTGCTCAGTGTGAATCGACTTTCATCAGAGAACAGCACTGAGGCCCACTGGTTCCTCGTCCAGCGTAAATGCTCCCTGGCCCATGCAAGACGATGATGCCTGTGCCTGGTGGTGTGGTCAGGTACCCGTGCAGGTCGTCTAGCACGCAGACCACGCTGATGGAAACGGTTTAGAATGGTCTGACGTGACACTTGGGTGCCTCTCACCTCTCTTAAACGTGCCTGGAGTTGAGTGGCATTCATCATCCGGTTTCTCAGGGCAGTGTTCACAATGTAGCGGTCATCAGCACGGGATGTGGCCAAAGGACGTCCACTTCTAGGCCTTTCTGTGACTCTTCCAGTCTCTCCATATCTCTGTTGCAACCTGCTGATGACACTCTGTGACACTCCAAGCTCAGTGGCCACTTCTGTCTGAGAACGTCCTGTTTGAAGCATGGCAATGGCAAGGGACTGTTGTTCCATTGTTAGGTGTCGTCTTGGTCTCATGATGTCAAAATGTGAACAGCATGATGAGGACAACTGTTTAAACACCAGCTCTAATTGAACCAGGACATTTATTGGTCAATTCAAGGATCACACACCTGCCGTGATTTTTGCCGTTAAGCTCCTTGTTAGAGAACAGCAACTTGTGCAAAATTTATTGAAACATTTAACAGTTGGACATGTGCATTTAAAAGCTTAGAGAAGATCACATTAAGTTCACCTGTACAGGTTTGAATGCATTTTAGGCTTGTTGTGAAATTTCACCCAAAAGCTGAATATCCCTAACTTTTTGTGAATAGTGTATATTGGCGTGCAATATTTTAGTCTGCATGCACACGTAGTTCGCCTAATTATAACAAGTTCATATCACTCGGTTGCGGGCGTCACCGTAGCAACACGTTAATCGGCTGGTTCAGACCAGCTGGCTTTCGATAGGTGAATAAAAGAAACGCGCTTTAGCTTATGGTTGACAGCAGTTGTTCAACGTAAAAATCACTGCTTTAATAACCTGTATCAATGATCCTCAGGAATGAATGGCCTCCGAAAATGGCACTGCTCTACTATTTACGACCCAGACCGCATTACGTCATCACGTCCATTGCCAAGCCCGATTACACACTTTACACAAAATGTGTCTCAATCAGGACACTGAAACTACTTTGAACACTTCTGTAGTATTTAACACAACAAATTTAGTACTACTTCAGCCTTTCTTCTACTTCAAACTGAACGAGGTACAAAACTACAACTTCCGGTTCAAAAGCCGTCTGGCACCATCGTCCAATCAGCGATTTCTCTTGTTGCCTGCTGATACCCACCTCTTCCGGTATGTTAATGTCGTTGTGCTTTTTCTAAGTTTGTTGTCGTTTTTTATTTGTCATTGTGTTTTATCTTTTTTATTTTTGTTTGTTGTTGTTGTGTTTTTTTTAGAATTTTTGTAGTGTTCATTAAATTTGTTGTGTTTTTTAATTTGTCATCATGTTTTTTAGAACTTTTTGTAGTGTTCATTATATTTGTTGTGTTTTTTAATTTGTCATCATGTTTTTTGTAATTGTTATCATTTTTAATTTGTTGCTGTTTCTTAATTTGTTGTTGCGTTTTTTTGTTTTGTATTTGTGTTTTTTTGTTGTTGTTGTGGTTTGCACTTCAGGGCCACCGTATATCATTAATTAATAATCCATTTATTGTTTTGCTTTACAATAAATGCGTAAACATGTTATCTATTAACGTGGTGCTGCAGCAATAATTCTACTAGGTTTGGTAATGGTAAAGGCTCAGACTACGCATTGTATCAATAAACTTGATTTGTGGCTGTTTGGGTTGAGCAGATTCATGTTGAAAACCCCACAGATCAATAACAACTTCTAAGTTGTAGTCATATAAGTTTCCCCAAAACATTTCCTGAATGGTTTTTAATGAAACAGTTTTCTCAAACCATTGAGGAAATGATGAGCTCTGATCGTAGAGATTTTGTCTTTAAAACACGATAAGAATCTCTCACACAGATAGTGTTGCCACAGTGCAAGAAACATCACTGGAATTGAACATTTTGTTCCAGACAGGGTTTTACAATTAGTTCTCGCTGAGGGACAAATTATGTCCACGATGTCCAGTCGAGGGCCAACTTGTCTTTTTTTTCTGAAGTAGGTTCTGACTGGAACCAAGTCAGAACCAGTTTGAAACTCATATGAGAAAATAGAGGCGATGCCACTGTGTTAACAGCAGACAAACACACATTAACATGCTGGCTGGGATCTGCTAAAGAGCATCCTTTATCTTTTGCTCCTCATAGCTTAAGACTTAAGCGGCAGACTTTTTAATCATCTTAGCATCAGCAACAGCTTCTTGGCTTTCGGCAGGGTCCATGAAGCTTGCAGCAATGCAGGTGTAGCACTGGCTTGTGCTGACATTTAGTCATAGTAGAAACAAACTGCTTTTACAACGTTTGCATCTTTTTTATTATGCATTCATGCTGGTCTGAAGTTGTTGGGTAGTTGGTGTGAAGCTGCCAGCATGCATAGTGCTGAAGTGTCACTTTAGATTCTCAGGCTTGCTAACAGTATAACAGTAACAGTTTGCATGTCAGTTTTGCATAAGCTGGACTTGATAAAATAAAACTTTTCTGTCCAGTCAGATTTAAACAGACATTTCTCCTGGTCTACATGTCTCTTCTTAACAGAGGCCATGTTCTCCGATTATTATTTACTGCGATTTATCTTATCTTTGTTAATGCAGTCAGCTAGCTAGCTGAGGATGAAGCAAAGGCCGGACACATAGCCCAGGGTGCTATATGGAGACAATTTTAAAACATTACATTTCGACCTGGGATTTTGCTGACTGCTGTCCGGTACACACTCAAAAATAGAGGTACCAGCTTGTACCTAAAAAGGTACAAATGCTTGTCGCTGGGGGTGTACTTTTTTGAGAGACATTTCAGTACCCTTCAGTTCTGGTCTATTTTTGTACCTTATCAAGTTCAACCTTACCTTTTCAAGTTATGTTTTTCACAGCATTAGACCTGGTCCATGCCACTTAGCAATATTATCTTATCTTTAATCTAGAAATACTCTTCAAAAACTCAAAATACTGACGTGGGCTACAGCAAGTGCTGTGCGTCTAAACCGGTCTTAGTACATTTCTTTTGAGGCGACTTTTTAAATTTTTTAAAATAAAATCATCAAATATCAGTTGTAATATGTGGTGAAGTCGTAGGGGGGTATACTGATTACTGAAGAAAAGCTGGTAAAAGTCCCAGTATACACTATACGCTGTAAAAAATAGTCCTGGTACACAAAAGGATAGAATTTAAAAGTGTTGGTACTGCGTACCGCTGCGTGCCGGCCCACTTAAAGCATTGCTACTAACAATAGTTTTTGTCACGACAAACATTTTTCAATGCTGCAGGTACCCTTATGGTTAAAATGGTACAAATTTATGTCACTTTGAACCCTTTTTCATACTCTGAAGGTGTGCTTCTGGTCTCTTGAAGACCTAAAATGTACTTTTGAGAGAACATTTCTTTAAAATGTACCTATAGGTACAGAAATATCCTTATCTTGTACCTCTATTTTTGAGAGTGTAGACAAATAAACAGATCTTCAGAATCTGCGAAGAAACATGCAACCTGTCTGTATATATACATATATATATATATATGTACATATATATATATATATATATATATATATACATATATATATATATATATATATATATATATATATATATATATATATATATATATATATATATATATATGTATATACATTTTCAGAAAATCACCATATTTTCATTGGAATCCGTGAAAGGAAGAGGACGGTACATCTGTTCAACACTCTTATCTTTCAGGCTCGATCACCTGACAGCGTGCTGTGCGCACACACTCTCTCAGATTCATACACACTGAGCTCCCTGGACCACACAGTCACACACATCCCGCAACACCATCATATTTTACAATTCATCTGTGATTTGTTGCAATAGTATTTTCTTTGAAAGGTCACTGAAAGGCTCTTAAAGAAGTCCACATAAGAAGGGAAATGCTGCCATTTAAATATTCAGCCTTATTGGAGCATTTGGTTAACAATATTGGGGACTGAATGAAATATTTAAATAATATAAAGAAATCTTTTAGAAAGATAATGGAACACATTAGAGCATGATTGGACATTTTTATGTCCATTTTAGACTGGCAGCAAGGGGCGGGGACCCTGGTGGTCCGATCCCCGGTTGCAGAAGCTGGCTCTAGGGGCGTGGAACGTCACCTCTCTGGTGGGGAAGGAGCCTGAGCATGTGGTTGAGCGGTTCTGGCTAGATATAGTTGGATTCACCTTGACGCATGGCTTGGGCTCTGGAACCAGTATCCTAGAAAGGGGCTGGACTTTCTTCCACTCTGGAGTTGCTCATGGTGAGAGGCGCCGAGCAGGTGTGGGCATTCTCATCAGCCCCCAGCTTGGTGCCTGCACGTTGGGGTTTACCCTGGTGGATGAAAGGGTAGTTTCCCTCCGCCTCCGGGTGGGGGGGGACGGGTCCTGACTGTTGTCTGTGCTTATGCACCGAACAGCAGTTCAGAGTACCCACCCTTTCTGGAGTCCTTGGAGGGAGTGCTGGAGGGTGCTCCTTCTGGGGACTCCATTGTTCTGCTGGGGGACTTCAATGCTCACGTGGGCAATGACAGTGAGACATGGAGGGGAGTGATTGGGAGGCATGATCCCCCCCCTCTTTGTTATTGGACTTCTGTGCTCGTCATGGATTGTCCATAACGAACACCATGTTCCAACATAAGAGTGTCCATATGTACACCTGGCATCAGGATTCCCTGGGCCGCAGTTCGATGATCGATTTTGGAGTCGTATCGTCGGACCTGTGGCCACATGCCTTGGACACTCGGGTGAAGAGGGGGGCGGAGCTGTCAACTGATCACCACCTGGTGGTGAGTTGGCTCAGATGGTGGGGGAGGAAGCCGGTCAGATCTGGCAGGCCCAAACGTGTTGTGAGGGTCTGCTGGGAACATCTGGCTGAGTCCCCCGTCAGAGTGAGCTTCAACTCCCACCTTCAGCAGAGCTTTGAACATGTCCCGAATGAGGCGGGGGACATTGAGTCCAAATGGGCTGTGTTCCGTGCCTCTATTGCTGAGGCGGCCAGCCGGAGCTATGGCTGTAAGGTCGTTGGTGCCTGTCGTGGCGGTAATCCCAGGACTCGTTGGTGGACACCAGCAGTGAGGGATGCCGTCAAGCTGAAGAAGGAGTCCTGTTGGGCCTTCTTGGCCTGTGGGACTCTGGAGGCAGCTGATGGGCGGCTTCGGCTCTCGCCAAGGCAAAAACCCGGGCACGGGAGGAGTTTGGTGAGGCCATGGAGAAAGACTTCCGGACGGCTTCGAGGAGATTCTGGTCCACCATCCGGCGTCTCAGGAGGGGGAAGCAGTGCTCCATCAACACTGTGTACAGTGGAGGTGGGGAGTTGCTGACCTCAACTCAGGACGTAGTGGGTCAGTGGAAGGAATACTTCGAAGACCTCCTCAATCCCACCAACACCTCTTCCGATGAGGAAGCAGAGCTGGTGGACATTGGGGTGGACTCTCCTATCTCTGGGGGTGAAGTCGCTGAGGTGGTCAAAAAGCTCCTTGGCGGCAAGGCCCCGGGGGTGGATGAGATCCGCCCGGAGTTCCTTAAGGCTCTGGATGCTGTGGGGCTGTCCTGGCTGACACGCCTCTGCAACATCGCATGAACATCGGGGGTAATACCACTGGATTGGCAGACTGGGGTGGTGGTCCCCCTTTTTAAGAAGGGGGACCGGAGGGTGTGTTCCAATTACAGGGGAATCACACTCCTCAGCCTCCCTGGTAAGGTCTATTCAGGGGTCCTGGAGAGGAGGGTCTGCCGGATAGTCGAATCCCGGATTGAGGAGGAGCAGTGTGGTTTTCGTCCTGGTCGCGGAACAGTGGACCAGCTCTTTACCCTCTTTGGGGTCCTGGAGGGGGCATGGGAGTTCAACCAGTCTACATGTGCTTTGTGGACCTGGAGAAGGCGTTCGACCATGTCCCCCGGGGGCTCCTGTGGGGGGTACTCCGGGAGTATGGGGTACCGGACCCCCTTGTACGAGCTGTCCGGTCCCTGTACGACAGGTGTCAGAGCTTGGTCCGCATTGCCGGTAGTAAGTCGGATTCGTTTCCAGTGAGGGTTGGACTCCGCCAAGGCTGCCCTTTATCACCGATTCTGTTCATAACTTATATGGACAGAATTTCTAGGCGCAGCCGAGGTGTTGAGGGGATCCGGCTTGGTGGACTCAAGATTGGGTCCCTGCTTTTTGCGGACGACGTGGTCCTGTTGGCTTCATCTGGTCGTGATCTCCAGCTCTCGCTTGAGCGATTCGCAGGCGAGTGTGAAGCGGCTGGGATGAGAATCAGCACCTCCAAATCTGAGACCATGGTCCTCAGCCGGAATAGGGTGGATTGCCCTCTCCGGGTCGGGAGTGAGGTCCTGCCTCAAGTGGAGTTTAAATATCTCGGGGTCTTGTTCATGAGTGAGGGAAGGATGGAGCGCGAGATCGACAGACGGATCGGTGCGGCGTCTGCAGTAATGCAGACTCTGCGCCGGTCTGTCGTGGTGAAGAAGGAGCTGAGCCAGAAGGCGAAGCTCTCGATTTACCAGTCGATCTACGTTCCTACCCTCACCTATGGTCATGAGCTGTGGGTCGTGACCGAAAGAACGAGATCTCGTATACAGGCGGCTGAAATGAGTTTCCTCCGCAGGGTGGCCGGGCTCTCCCTTAGAGATAGGGTGAGGAGTTCGGTCAGCCGGGAGGAGATCAGAGTAGAGCCGCTGCTCCTCCGCATCGAGAGGAACCAGTTGAGATGGCTCGGGCATCTGGTCAGGATGCCTCCTGGACGCCTCTCTGGTGAGGTGTTCCAGGCACGTCCCTCTGGGAGGAGACCCCGGGGAAGACCCAGGACACGCTGGAGGGATTATATCTCTCGGCTGGCCTCGGAACGCCTCGGGATCCCCCCCGCAGAGTTGGCAAATGTGGCTGGGGAGAGGGAAGTCTGGGCTTCCCTGCTTAGGCTGCTGCCCCCGTGACCCGACCCCGGATAAGCGGCACGAAGATGAAGATGAAGCAAAACTTGTGTGTGCATAATTTTTCTTGTGAGGTGCAAAGATGTAAAATTTTTACATACACAAAAAAACTTTTCCTTTAAACATTGTTCACAAATATGTATAAATCTGTGTTTGTGAGCATTTCTCCTTTACCAAGATAATCCATCCCACTTCACAGGTGTGGCATATCAAGATGCAGGATTATTGCACAGATGTGCCTTAGGCTGGCAACAATAAAAAGGCTTCTAAAATGTGCAGTATTCCTTCATTGCTTTGGGTCAGAAAACCAGTCAGTATCTGGTGTGACCACCATTCGCCTCCTGCGGTGAAATACATCTCCGTCACATAGAGTTGACGAGTTTGTCGATTGTGTGTCTGTGGAATGTTGGTCCACTCCTCTTCAATGGCTGTGTGAAGTTGTTAGATATGGGCAGAAGATGCTGTTGTACACAGCAATCCAGCACCTCCCAAACATGCTGAGTAGGTGACATGCCCGACATGACTATGCTGGAATAGCTAGGATGTTTGAAGCTTACTGGAATTGTGCACAGATCCTTGTAACATGGGGCTGTGCGTTATCAGGCTGCAACGTGAGGTGATGTTTGTGGATGAACGACACAACAATGGGCCTCAGGACTTTGTCACGGGATCTCTGTGCATTCAAAATGCCATCAATAAAATGCAGCTGTGTTCATCGTCCATAACAGGGATCTTCAATCCAGGTCCTCAAAGACCAGTGCCCTGCAGGTTTTTCCAAGTGTCCCAACTGCAACACACCTGATTCAAGTCAGTTTGTATTTATTCTATTCTACAGTCATTTAGCAGACACTTCTATTCAAAGTGACTTACATATGAGTGAGAACAACACAAGCACAAAATGCTACGGACTTTTTTTTGTTTTGTTTTTGTTTTTTGTTTGTTTTCACCCTTCCCACCACATAATAGCACCGATGGTAAAGTAAAAAGAATTAATGCCATAATGTTTGTTGCAAAGAACTGGGCTAAGTTCTCTAACTTTCCAACAAATATATCTATACTAAGTGCTCCTTAAAGAGCTGAGTAAAAGTAGACAGGGACTCTGCAGAGCGGACAGAGTTTTGGAGATCATTCCACGACTGTGGCAGAACAGAGGAAAAGGATCTGGCTGGTGATTTAGTCTCACGTATTTAGCAGACGTATGCAGAGCTTGTCTGGGTCTGATGTGTTCCAGCAGGGACACTAGGAAAACCTGTAGGATACTGGTCCTTGAGGACCGGGACTGATCCCTGCTCCATAACATACACCTGCCCATACCATAACCCCACTTGTACTATTTAAAGTTTGAGTATTTCATTTGATGTGCTGGACCAGGTGACTGAACAGTGATAAAGATTAGTGACTGCATTATTTCCTGCAATTGTTGGCAGAAATGTTGCTGTGATCCGTCATCCCATTACAGCTGGAATTCTATCAATGTTTTTGTTCCAAGTTCATTTATTGTCTATAATTTATTATATATAATAAACAGAGGTTTGATGTCTAAATATTGATTTAATGTTTCTTTATTTCATATCTATTGCAGGATCATCAGTAAACTAACAGCAGAGAAAGAAACAGGAAGTAAGGAAGAGAGTAAGCAACTTGATCTGTCAGACTGAGCAGATATAAAGGCAGAGCGGTGCAGAGACACTTTTTCTGCATCAGGACTGAACTCAGAATGAAAAGCCACCACGTTCTGGTCTTCTGCTTCTTGTCAGGTGAGGACTGAAAACCTGAATGTCTCTAAATCTGCAGCACACACTGCTTCTGAACATCTCAGATCTCACCAATGTGGATATTTTCTTGTTCATCTCTGACGCTCTGCGGCTGCAGTACCTTAATTATTTAACAACTTTTCTGATTAGTTGTTCTGTTTTCTGTATCTTGCATATTATGTGGATATGCCCATCATAGAAATGCAGAAATCCTTCAGTATGACAGACACCAGTAACAAACATTTAGAAAGAACTGATGATGATGTTTGTCTTTTTTCTGTCCAGCAGCTCTGTGTGCTGGAAACTCTGGAACTGCTTATGCAATAAACATTTATATGGGACCTGAAGGAGGGAATGGGTCAATAACCTGCTACCTGTCCTCATCTGCAAACACAAAGTTCTTCTGTAGAAAGGAATGTAAAGGAGATGATCTTCTCATCAAGACGGATGGTGTCTCAGCTCAGAGCGGCAGATACAGCATCAAATATAAAGGTGAATCTTCTGGAAGAAAAATGGTATCTGTGACCATCACACATCTGACCAAGTCTGATGCTGGACGGTACAGATGTGGTGTGGGAGAATCATCAATTTCACGTTACAGCGAGTTTGGAGTCAGAGTTTCAAATGGTGAGTTTCTCTTAAATATCATAAAACACAGCCTGGATTCACCATGTATGTCTGTCATGATCTAAACATGTACGGCTATTTTTTGCCCTCCTGGCAAACAGTTGAGGGGGTGCCGCCTGTTAGTGGGAAGTGGCTTCTGCTGTTTCATGATTTTTTATTCAGCAGCCACCTGTAGACTTTACCTGCCCCCCCCCAACTGCCAATTACAAGCAATCCTAATGCTTCTGGATCCAATTGTAAACACTCCCACCTACAAGATCGCCAACACTACCCAACAAAAGGTCCACTGGTCACTGTGAGTCCTGACCAAACAGGAAAAAGAACACAGATGTAGCTATTGACTAATCCATATTATGTTGTAACAGTACAACACCTGGGGCAAACAGGAAGTTCTGTCCCATTTTCAGATGACGGGCAAGGAGACAGGAAGTTTTGAAGCGTCCTATTAAAACACTCATGGTGACCATCACCAGCTGGACAGTATGGAGGTGTACAAGGTTTTTTAGTTCTTTACAAACTACTGAGCTGCTGAATCAAAGATCTCTAAAGTAAAGACTTTAGCTCGCATTCACGTGTTAAGCCACTCTGTAAGCAAAACCTGGGCTACAGCGAGGGCACGCTGGTCAGGAGCAAAGACAGCCAAAGTAAACATGCTGGTCATTACCAGTACATTCTCCAACCCATTATGGGTGGGTTCCATCACTGAATAAATAAATGATAAATGAAATCACAAAATCATTCATGTGAATAATTAGAGTTTTGTTGTCTTGTTGCATCAAATGATCACCATCATCATATTTTGTTTATTTTAACAGGTCTTCTGGGTAAAGACTCTGGTTTCACCCGAACAGAAACTGAAGGAGGAAAAGTCACATATGGATGCAGCAACACTGTTCCTGGAAACAGGAAATTCTTATGCAAGAACCAGTGTAAAGGCCAAGGAGATGTTCTCATTTACACCAATAATAACATAACTCAGAGTGGCAGATACAGTCTGAAATACGATGCTGGATCTGCACATGGACTGTATGTGACCATCAACCAGCTGACCAGGTCAGACACAGGATGGTACCGGTGTGGTTACGGCAACCCTTCATCTGCAGATTCATACAGGGATGATTGGATTATTGTTACTGAAGGTGAGTTTCTTAAATAAATAAATGAAAATGTTTCCTCATTCTGTGACTGTTAAATAGAGATCATTTGGCCCACAAGATGGTGGGTCATTTAACGTTTCCTGAGAGGTGATGTACATGTGTTATCAGTACTGTTACCTCAGAAAACCCAAGTTACTCGTGTTTCTAAAAGATGTCTTCATACTTAAATTTTTTCCAAGAGGGACCAAACCTACATAAAACTTAGATTTACTTCCCTTCACCAGTATTTTAACCACAAGCTTCAGCGTTAATGAAGAATATGGTCTGTGGACCAGTGGATTCCAACTTCCTCATTAACCCGAGCTGCAGTTTTCTCCCATGATGCATCACTCTCCTCAACAGCAGTCTATATCTCTTCATATTGCCTATATGCATCTATCAGAACGTCTTGCTCCATTTGGGTAAAATAACTACCTTCTTGCCAGTCGTTGCCATGGTGAATCCAGGTATCAGGGTTCTATTTATGATGGGTTTTATTTGTGATACCTGAGTTTGAGTAAAAAAACTCAGTTTATTGGACCAACTTACAGCAGCTGATCTGGATCCAAAAACTTGCTTGTTCAACAAATGGGCATTCACAGTTGCTATTATTTCAATAATAGCGGTTTCTAGTGATTAAATGTGATTGTTTTGCTTTTTTGTTGGTTCTTCAGACTCGTCAGCCTCCACACCACAAACTGAGACATTAAGATCGACTTCACAAAGCTTCACAGTTACAGCTTCTTCTCCAGCCACTGACCAGCCGACAGGTACAGTTCTCAGTCGTGTTGAAACCCTCCAAAGAAAACAAAACAAATGTTCTTCAAACTGTAACATCAGTATAACATGACTGTCCATCAGAATAATAAAGATTTCTGTGTTTGTACAACTGGTGAAACTCTTTAGGAGCCTTTTCTTCTCTCCCAGCCTCAGGTTGCCTCTCGTCTTGGGCTTTATCGTGGGGGAGTTTCGGTGTACTGTGTGATAATAATATTATCAACAAGTGTAAAAATGTCCACTTTCACAATAATGTATTACATTATCTTTGTAAAAGATGTCCTTATATTAGTTTGAATTTATCTACTTGATTTCTTACCAGTGGAATTAAACCTACAACTAATTCAATCCCCAATATTGTTACCCAAATGCTCCAACTTTAAATAAGGCTGAATATTTAAATGGCAGCATTTTTTCCCATCATGCATCTCTCTCCCCAGTAAGAGCACTTCCCTTCCTGTTGCCCATGTGTTTCTTTAAGAACCTTTACTAATCAGGTTTTATTCTACAGTCATTTGGTCGTGGTAGTGGTTAGCACTGTGGCCACACAGCAAGGAGGTCGCTGGTTTGATACTTGGCTGGGAGAGGTTCAAACGGTGGCCTCTCTGTGTGGAGTTTGCATGTCTGTGTGGGTTCTCTCTGGGTACTCTGGCTTCAAGGCTCTGTTGATTCTAGCTTTGTATTGTTGTTCCTTACTCTGGTAAAGATACTGAGAGTTTATTGAAACAAATCCCAGCAGCTGATCTGGAACCAAAAACACACTCAGATTAAGTAAACCCATTAAGTTCTAAATTGACTTATGCTTAGTTGTCAATAAATAAATAAATAAATGATGTGATTTTAGTTGTTTATGAGAACGAGCTTGTGTTCAACCCTTCTTCCCTGTTAGCAGGTAGCATCTCTAGAACTCTTTTCTTTCAAAGTGATATTTCGGATTAGTTTTAAACTCAAATAATAATATCATAAATAAATAGTGTGTTATGAATTGGTCATTGGCCCTTGGTCATTTAGTAACTTTTTCATCACTAAACTAGCTGCATAAAGCTCAACACATGTTAAGTTATGATTAAATGTGATTGTTTTGCTTTATTGTTGCTTCTTCAGACTCGTCAGCCTCCACACCACAAACTGAGACATTAAGATCGACTTCACAAAGCTTCACAGTTACAGCTTCTTCTCCAGCCACTGACCAGCCGACAGGTACAGTTCTCTGTCGTGTTAAAACCCTCCAAAGAAAACAAAACAAATGTTCTTCAAACTGTAACATCAGTATAACACGACTGTCCATCAGAATAATAAAGATTTCTGTGTTTGTACAACTGGTGAAACTCTTTAGGAGCCTTTTCTTCTCTCCCAGCCTCAGGTTGCCTCTCGTCTTGGGCTTTATCGGGGCCCATTGTTGCCGTGTTGCTGCTGGCGGTTTTTCTGCTGCTCCTTTATATCTGGAGATCAAGGAAAAGCTCTGGATTCACCAGCAGAGACAACGCAGTCGACAGAAATGTGGAGGTGAGTTTAGATTTTATAAAGTTATAAAATGATAAACCACAAACTTTTCATAAAATATCTGTTGGAGGAAAATATTAGTGTGTTTATTTTGTCAGAGTTTCTCCAGAAATTAATTTGTTTCTGTTTATAAATGACTTTTTGGTTAGAACTGTTACTATTTCTAATAATAATTATTATTATACTCTGATTTATCAGAGTGTTTCAGGTTTTGTATTTGTCTGGATGTCATTTATCTCTTATGTTTTCACAGCTTTCTGGCAAATGTGAGGATTCTGTGTAACAGAACTCCTGGAGGAACCAAGACAAACCTAATCTGCATATTCAAAGGCATGAAGATTTAACATAAGGGACATTGTTAGACCATTTGATTGATTGGTGTTGAACATTTTGATGATTGAGGATTAATCATGTGGCTGTCACCACACCCTAAAATCCATCTTGAGTTCCTCCAGCAGCTCCAGAATGCTGGATAAGTCATCTGGTTTTTATAAATGTTTCCTTGTTCATCCTAAAAAAAATTCACACAATGGTGAAAATACGTTCTCTACTTCTCCTTGTGACAATATTGGCAGCCATGTGTGCAGTTATACATACAGACTGTTTGCACATCCTTGTGAAATCTGTTAAGTTTTACAACTTTTACATACATAGTGCAGTGTGACTTTGCAGCAGAGGTTAGCTTCACTCACTAGAAAACGGATATAAATTCACTGGCTGTTTTGAATGTGAATCCTCACTGATTCAGCAAAGAAACATAAGAGGATTAAAAGACAGAAAGATATAAAACAAAAGTCATCATATGATCGTCTTTTGCTGGCTGGAGAGATACAGGTCAGGTAGGATGCAAGATGGATGCCAAATTAGCCGTCGATTGGGGCAGCGTCACTGGAAAAATGGCTGAAGTTCTGTAGTGTGTCTTTAAGAGCAAGCTAAGACTCAGCTGTTAGAGACCATATTTATCAGAATGAGTTGGAAAGATTTGTTCTTCTGATTGCCACAATTCAGCACAGAATGAGTTATGTTGCACCCTTAAAAGAGACAGGACTCCGTCTCGATTTTGGCAACTTTATTCACCTCGGGCTGCGTGGATCTTTTCAATCCCTGGGATTCTTTTGAGGCAGCCAGGACATGCAACATGACCACATTACACTTAGCAACCACAGACATGCGTCGCACACCCACAATGCGCAGGCTGATGACGTACTTTTGTCCACCAGTCCAACATGTCCCGACAGTAGTAATAATAACTAAACAAAACAAGAGCTTCTCACATGACATGAAGGAAAATAACAAAAATAAAATGTCCGTAACACAATGCCTTATTTCCAGGCTGCAACAGTTACACCCAAGACGATGTTGTGGGTTGAATTGTTTCCCATATTTTAACAAAGGGACTGTTGCAGGGGTGGAAGGAAGCAGGCAAACAAAAAAAAAAACATAAAAATTCTACTGCCTATGGACTCACAGCAGTCTAGCACTTATCTGCAGTTTCTATTAGCAACATTGTTCTCAGGTTTGACACAGCACATTGTGGGTGCTAAATTATCATACTTATATTTTTTCCTCCCAACACACGCTAAATAGCATGTGAACACCACATACATAATTGTAGAGGCAAATGTACTAACTGGTTGCAGATTTGCGATTATGTACCTTTTGAAAGAGGCAACCCTCAGTGTGCACTGTTAGTAAATCAGTTCATACAATTTTTTGCACGTGCAATTAGTTTACACAAGTTTTAATACACACAAACCATTAATAGATCTGGCCTCCAGTGTATGAGAATTACCCAGCGCTCCAGTCCCCCGTTGCTAAGTAATGGCAGATTCCCGTTGCCTAGCAATTAGTGTTCCTATTCTTCCATGAAACACAGGATAATATGAAGTTGAAAGAAATCTGTGCCAAATTTTTTTATTTAGTTTCTTCATCAGGTTGTCATTAAGTACACCACAAGCCAATGCTACTGCCATCCAAGCTTGTCTGTCCACGCTGGAAAATGGAACTGAATATCATTTCACTTTTTAAACCTCATTTACCTGTGTGTATAAACACATTTACAAATATAGTTTAAATTTGTTAGCTCTGAAAGCCTGGAAGAAATGTTTATACCCATCTCTGCCATCTCGTGCAAAATAAAATCTAGGAGAAAAGAGGGCACAAAGGCTTGATCACTTGTAGCCTTCGCATCAGGCCAAACTCAGTGCGAGTTTGTAGGGTGTATTTGAATGAGCCTTTGAATTAGAACGTTATTTGACAGGCCACTGTGACATATAGATAGTTAACAAATCTGCACTTCGAAGTGCGGAGACTCTTCAAAGTGTGCGTAGAGTCTTCTCCTCCCCCAGGGAATCTCTATTTAAAGCGAAAGGTCTCGGAAAGGGGCAATCTTCGTTAATTAAAGGTCAGCGTTCTCTACATTTGGCTACCCCAGCAGCTACCCCAAATGCCTACCCCAGCTTAAAGCTGGGGTAGGCATTGTTGGGGAGCTAGCAAGATTTGAAAATGGCACCCTATCCCGGTTCCTCCCCCTCCAATCAATAATCTGGTTGAGGCAAGTCCGTGGTCAAATTTTTACAGAACTACAGTAAACTGAGGGGTCTAAGTATATTTCTTATTGTTCATGTTTACAAAATGTATAGACTACCTTCAGGACGAGGAACCACTTCACCTAGCAAGTGGTTCCTCATCCTTTTTTCACCTAGAGTGAAAAAAAAATTCTCTGAGCAGGATTACCTACCCTGGCTTTAAGTTTTTTGCTACAGTTGGAACAAAAAAAATAACAGCATGTGTTTTTCCACATTTACTCCAGAATTTAAAGCAATTAGTAGTATCAAATAAAAAATTATCAAATTCTCATCAGAATGACTTTTTAGACACACAAGTGCCACATTAAAATGGTGGACAGCTTAGATCTAGTATTTGCTTTCGTCTTATGCCCTTGTCTTTGTCCATTTACATACTTCACTGGGAAGCCAAAGATTTTAACAATGAAAGAGAGTCTTTAAGGTCTGCTTTTTATCACAAGCCATTAGATCTGTTAGCCATAACATCTGCTAGCTACAGTGCAAGGCAGTTACTTTTCCACGTGGGACCTAAGTGATGCAGTTTTATTCTTTTTATGGTATTTTGGCTTAAATGGTACATTTTATTCTGTTAATATTGTTTTATTCTGTTTGATGTTTTGAATTAAATCATACAGGTTTCTTAGTTTATGTTGTTATGGTTTAAATGATGCAGTTTCATTCTGTTAATGTTTTGGTTTAAATAATACATTTTATTCTGTTTATGTTGTTTTGGTTTAAATGGTGCAGTTTTATTCTGTTTGATGTTGTTTTGGTTTAAATGATGCAGTTATATTCAGTTTGATGTTGTTTTGGTTTAAATGATGCAGTTATATTCAGTTTGATGTTGTTTTGGTTTAAATGATGCAGTTATATTCAGTTTGATGTTGTTTTGGTTTAAATGATGCAGTTATATTCTGTTTGATGTTGTTTTGGTTTAAATGATGCAGTTTTGTTCTGTCTATGTTGTTTTGGTTTAAATGATGCAGTTATATTCTGTTTGATGTTGTTTTGGTTTAAATGATGCAGTTTTGTTCTGTTTATGTTGTTTTGGTTTAAATGATGCAGTTTTGTTCTGTTTGATGTTGTTTTGGTTTAAATGATGCAGTTTTGTTCTGTTTATGTTGTTTTGGTTTAAATGATGCAGTTATATTCTGTTTATGTTGTTTTGGTTTAAATGATGCAGTTTTGTTCTGTTTATGTTTTGATTTAGATGATGCAGTTTTATGCTGTTTAATGTTATTTTGGTTAAAATAATGTGTAAATGTCAGTTAATTTTGTTAATTACAAATGGTGTGGCTCTGCCACTTTGCATTTATTTTAATGCTTTTATTTTAAAGAACGTCATTCTTCTTCTCCTACTTTCGGTTATCTTTGCTACTTCCTGTTATCGCCAGGTTCCCACGCTGCAGTAAAACAGCAGCTCTCGCTGCTCCAGAGTTGGTAAAATATTCAAAATTTTATTTACTTATCTGTTGAAACGTATAAGGAGTTATTTAATAATGGTTCATTTCTGGGTCTTTATTGTATGTTATATTTCACATGTAAGGACGGCCACTTTGAGATGTGTGTGAGGACAGAATGGTAGAGCTCAAACTTAGCGCCCTTGGAAGCAGAAGGAGGTAGGAAAAGTCATGTGTCAGTACCTCTGCATTGTAAAAGAGAATTGTTCATTTATTTTTGGTAAAAGGAAAATATTATAATTCTTTATTTCACAGTACTGTAATTTATAAGTTTAAACCCTGATTTCATGTGAATACTCATTATTTAGGTTTACGGAAATGATTCGCATCCAGTTTAAAATGCAGACATGATTTACATATATTGTTTATTGATATATGACACAATGGCCTTTGTATTATGTCCATTTTCATAGTTTTCACGTTGCCATGCATCAGAATGCGAGGAAAAAAGAAGGAGAGAAATAAAGTTGCACCAGTCGAAGCTCTCTGCGTTTCTGTGGTTAATCCAAGCGGCTGCTACATAATGCATTCCTTTCTTTTACAGTCCCATGATTACCAGGTAACATGATTACCAGTACCAGTAAAGACCTAAAAATGTCAGTAACTCACCTAACTTAAGGAGGTAAATATAAGGAATTTTTAGTACAAGGCAAAATATTAGAAGGGACCTACAGGAACATTTAAGTAAAAATATGCAAAGGAAGAACTGTTTAAGGACAGTGAAAACCTCCTATTATTTCCTGGCAAGTCCTTTGTTGTATTTCCCATCAAGAAAGGTAGGAAAAAACCTTGCTGCAACACGGATTGTTTTGGATAGTTGAGTCGCGCTGTGAGTGCTCTGGGTTGCACCTAAACCAAACAATAATCAAATGAATGAGGATATTATTTCCATTCTAGACTGCGCCGTCTGATGGCAACAAATTGTAGTAGCTCTGACTTGCTATCTTGATTTTTTTAAAAGTACAAACTCTTCTCGCATTGATATTAGCTCAAATTAAATTTCTTCTTTTGTTATGAGGACTTCATGCTGGTTCGGAGGGTGTGCTGCAAAGGAGATTTTTCTGCATATTTTTGGCTCTCTCAAGACTTGTTGTGATAAGTCTCCATGGCAACAAAAGACGTGTTTACAATCGGGATCAACTGATTAACCTCTCCCAAATCAGGATTATCAGCAAAACAACACATCAAATCCTGATGGAGTTGAGAAGAAAGAGAAGAGGATGCAGAGCAGGAGTGAGACAGAGGAGAAAGCGATGGAGATTTAAACCATTTCTTCCAACTGTTTTATGGGTAATGTGAGATCGCTACCTAACAAAACGAACAAGTTCGAGATGCTAACAAGGTCTCAGAAAGAATACAGAGAGTGCAGTATTATGTGCTTCACCAAGACATGGCTGCATGAACACATCCCAGACTGTAATGTGTCTGTACCGGGCTTTAAAACGGTCCGTGCAGACCGCAGTAGACAACACAGCGGAAAGCTAAAGGGTGGTGGAATTGCAGTGCTGGTTAACCAGCGTTGGTGTCATCCTGGACATGTTACTGTCAAGGAGAAGATATCCACAAAGGACATTGTGTTATTCTGGTAGCGGTTTATATAATACCTGGTACCGCACCAGACACAGCCTGTGACATCATCAGCTCCGTCGTTGCTCTGCTACAAACACAGCATCCAAACTCATTCATGGCGATCTCCGGAGACTTCAACATCGTCTCCCTCAACGACAATCATCTCATATTAATTACTAGCAAAACAAAAAAGATGATTGTTGACTTCAGGAGGAAGAAGAATAAACAAAGCACTGTTTCCATCCTGGGAGAGGAGGTGGAGGTGGTGGAGGAATACAAGTATCTTGGAGTTCAGCTGGACAACAAACTGGACTGGAAATGCAACACTGACTACATCTACAAGAAAGGTCAGAACAGACTCTACTTCTTAAGGAAGCTGAGATGGTTTAATGTCTGCACCAAGATGTTGCATATCTTCTATAAGTCTGTTGTGGAGAGTGCAGTCAGCTTTGCAGCATCTGCTGGGGTAGTAGCATCAGAACCAGAGACGTTCAAATCTACAACTCATCCAATATAAAATCCTTCATAGAACACATTACACAGGACAAAGAATGTTCAAGATGGGTCTAAATCACTCAGACATCAGCATGGAAATGATGTCTGCCTCCTCAAAGGATCAGTCAGCTGAATTTCACTCTCTCTGGTCTCCTGTGATCAGCTCCATCACTTAGTGTAGGGGGGAGAGTGTGACCTCATCCCGCTCGGGGCTGGGGATTGGCTGGGTGGCTCAGGTGGCTATGGGTCTGGGGTGGACCCCTGGACGGGGATCTTGGCTGCTTCATTACTGGGGGGGCTAGGTTTCCAGATCTGGCGGGAGGCCTTGGGTTGATCAATGGTTGGAGTTGCCTTGCGGCGGTGGGGCGAGGTCACTGGCGGAGGCTGGATCGGCGGCCGTGCCGCTGCGGGGTGGGCTGGGTGCGGGTCCTGGGCTCCGGTGCCCGGGGCTGTCCCCTGCTTCTTGGGGATGGGGGGGTCGGCCCTGCCGTGGGGGGGTTGGGCTGACCTGGACCTGCCGCTGCAGTGGGGGCGGGTCCATGCCCTGGTGCCCGGCAGAGGGACCCGGGCCCAAGATAGTTGAGGATGGGGGGTGCCTGTGTATATATGGGGTGTGTATGGAGGAGTGTAGTGGTACATGAATGTATGTGGGGTAGGGGTGTGTGTATGTGGGAGTGTGTTGAGGCATGTATGTGTGGGGGTGTAGGGGTGGGGGTTTAGGGGAGTCCGAAAGTACATGAGTGTGTGGGGTGTAGGGGGGGTATGTATGAGGGAGTGCGGTGGTGTATATGCGGGGTGTGTATAGAGGATTGTAGTGGTACATGAAGGTATAGGGGGTGAGGGGTGTGTGTATGCGGGAGTGTGTGAGGGGTGTTGGGGTGGAGGTTTAGGGGACTGTGATAGTACATGATTCTGATTATGTCCTAAAATCCACATTATAAAGAATGTCAGGGATCATAAGTATAAGGATTACTGACTATGTTCCCCAGTTTGAGGCTGAAATATGATCTTGAAAGACACTTTCTGCTGTTTTTGTGTGTTCCAACACGGACATATCATTTTCATTTTTCACAAGCCATCAGTCCCATTTCTGCCCAGTAAATCCGTACTGGACCAGTCTAAGTCACCCCTCAGAGGCCTGTTCTAATGAAAATGAACATATAATTGAAAAGTATCATCAACTGCATGATTTCAGTGTCAACATGGCAAGATAGAGCAGACTAAATGTAACACCATTCACAGTACCATGTGAATGGTGTAACCATGGTTACGGTTATTGGTTTCCACGCACGCAGAAGTCATGAACTGAAACCAAAAAGGGTTTTGTTTTGGTTTTTTTCGCACTAGCTGGATTTCTTAGGCTACTTTACTTTTATTCACCTTCTAATGTCTTTAATACTTTTTTTTTTTAACTTCATCTCCTGTTTGCATTTAGCAGACAGCATGAACTTTTTCATTAATTAGCTCCCATACAGCCTTTAATTGTGTGTCAGATTTCTTTGCTTGATCATGTTGGGCTTTGCATTTTGAGTTTGCACACAGGGGGTGGGATTTGGCATGGTGGCAACGGGTTCATCAGGATCAATCAGCACTCTCAAATGTGCAAAAGATGCTTATTGACAGCAGAACTTATCAGTTTCATAATATTAGACTTTTTAGGTAAATTTGTCCCCAAAATGATGGGCCCTTAAATTCCGTGGACCCCTGGGCTCCAGCCCAGGTAAGCCCTGGGGTGTACCCTGCCTCTCACTGCTGGGATAGGCTCCGGCTACCCCTTGACCCTTACTTGGATTAAGCGGTTTCAGAAAATTAATTAATGAATTGGTGACTTAACTTATCTGTTTCCTTTTACAAAAACCCGTCTGATTGGAGCAAATCTTTCCGAACCCCCCTGGGGCCATCCCATAGTGTCTGAATCGGCAGTGAGACCAGTCAGACGAATACATCGACTGTTTGAACCCATCGGCCACGAAGCATCAGGGTGAGATCAGAGACCTGTGATTTCACTAAGATTTGAAATGTTACACACATTCCCAATTCGACCCAATTTACAGCTGATGTAGACGGTTTGTTTGATGAGAAAGCACAGAAGCATATTTTTCACTTTTCATGACAAAGAACGACAGCAATTATCAGAGATCAATCTGACCATTTGCCCCTACCCATGCAGAAATTTTTATGGAATAAAATGAGAGTCTAGATATATGGATGATACCTGGGGTCTCCAGAACCACCCTAAGAAGGAATAAAAGCACATTTACTGACACACACAATCATAACCCCAACCCCTCGATCAAACGCACATTCTCATTCACAACTGACCATAAATCCATCAATTTTCGGGACATGACACCAAATTTTACATAATACAACCAAATACATATTAAGTTTACTTTGCAGACACAGACACACGTGTATTATAACAGAAAACCAGCTTTTAGCTCAAGCAAGGTTTTTCTGGATTGATTAAATCACAACTTTTACATTTTCACAGGCTCAACAGGAACAGAACACGAGTCTCGTTTTTTCATGGATGTTCTTGTTCATGTACTACTGCTCCAGCAAAAGGATTTTTAATGTCAGGCTAAAGTTTGAAATCATAAACAATAAGATATAGAAAGTTTAATGTTGTCTTAAATTACTACATAACACATTGAACAACTTTTACTTTCAGTACCTGAGTAAAAATTTTAAAATAAACTACTTGTAATACTTAAGTACAAAAAATGTTGAATACTTTAGTACTTCTACTGATGTGGGGCACTTCAAGAACACTTCAACTTCTATTCAAGTAACTTCATTCAAGTACTTGTACTTTTACTTGAGTCTTAATTTCTAGTACTTTGTACATACCTGCTTGTAGACCTGCAAATAATGTGGTGTGAAATATGTTGGCATAAAAGGAGGATTCAACTCTGCTTCCAGGGGCACAGGCAGACATCTAGAGGTGTTTAAATACCCATTGATATGTGGTCCAGCACTTTGTGTCTCATAGTGGGGATGCAGTGCAGGCCTTAGTCCTGTAGTGCAATCCCAGCTGGACTGATGGACAATGGCAGAGGCTGAGAGGAACTGGACCACCTTTCTCTAAAGGCTGAACTAGTGGATGTTTTTCCACCCTTCATCCAGTCTCCTTCTTCCACCTCCTCTTTGAATTACATAAACAAATCAACTAATAAATGAGTTTATAGGTGAACTGATGGTTAGTTAAGTACATGTTGAAGCAGAACCAGGCAAAATTAACCCAAAGAACGGCAAACCAGACCAGAATCCACCTTTTAGCACCTGCTGCCCCCTCCAGAGGAACCCCCCCACCCTCCCACTGCAATTGCACAGGCAGAGGACCTAACAGAGACAGAGTCCCACCGCAATGCAGGAGCACAGACTTCTGAACCAGATCTGGACCTGACCAGACTTGAGCACAGGATCCAGATCCGCCTTCATGTGGAGAGGGCCGATGACTCCCCTACTCCTCCGGCCCATCCAGAGGCTCAGCGCTGGTGCTCACCCATCTGGCACCCCAACAGGAAGCTGCAGGGCTGGAACCTCCACATCCGGGAGATACGCGTCATCCCGAAAATCTGGCCACAATGAAGAAAATCATTGTGGCCAGATTTCCTTCCTACACGACACCTGATTTCCAGCTCCACAGCTTCTCAGGGGCAAAGTGGCATCCCACCGAGGCCACGCTGATGAAGGCCACCAGCAAAGCCACAGTGGAGCGGCTCATGGTCTTTGTGTCAGACGGATAAGAGAATGTCGGTGGTGGAGCTGAAACAGACCCTGAAGACAGGTAAGGAGATCTTTTCTGAGGCAACTACATCCTGGTCATCAGTGTCTCCTTACAGGCAGCAGCTTACATGGAATCACCTCTGTCTTCTTCATCAAACATTTTTATTTAATATCCTATAAAAAAAAAAAGAACATGAAAGAAAATAATTACTTGTTCAGCTCCTCAGAACCAAGGACAAAACTTTTTTACATGCTTCCTGAAATTCTCAAAGACCCTACAAAGTCTAATGTCCTTTACCACGTCTCTCCCGGACGTCCCATCGTCTCCGACTGTGACAGCAAGACTTGCTATACAGGCTAATATGTAGACCACTTCCTGAGCCTTTTGTCTACAAAATATCGCAGCCACATCGAAGACCACCATGGATCTGGTTCCAGATCCCAGATCCCCAATGGTGCCAGAATACTGCTGGCATTAATAGCTCATGCACCAACAGAGAGATCTGGGAAGTCATTGATTGAGCTTTCCAGAAGTACTCAGATGAGAGAACAAGACAAGGAGCTTCTGCAGCTGCTAGAGGTGAATCTCAACAGGACTGATCTTTAACTGTGAGGTTTATCTGCAGGTGGGGGGCACAGCTGTGGGCAAGAAGTTTGCACACACACATGGCAACATTTTTATGGCAGAGTGGGACACCGCAGCGCTGCAGAGCTGGGAAGAAAAGCCTTTGCACCATCACCGCTTCCTCGACGACCTCTGCGGTGTGTGATCCTACTCTGAACAGCATTTTGAGCTCTTTTGGAGCTCTGCAAACAGCAAAATTGGATCCATAAAACTAAAGTTTATTAAACAGCATTCAGTGACTGTAAGCACAACCACATACAGAGAACCAAACTTTCCACATCCCCACCCACAGAATCTGCAGCCAGCCGCTCAACTTTGAGGAAGCCAGAAACATGTTTTTTGCTGCTTTGTCCACAAGAGGGTACTGTCACTCTTTCCTCAGGAAGAGACTCGAGTTATTTTTACAGACCAACCCCACTGGTGTCTTTCCCACCATGCCCCACATCCCAATGGTCAGAGTGCTCAGAAACCACTCTCAGAACCTGGTTCAGGGCACCCAGCTGCTCAGGGGCCACATTGTGATGTGTGTTAACAGGATGAACACACATTTGAGGGCCTACATTATAAAAGACAGACGTTTGACTGAGGACAGAACCAGAACCAGAACCAGAGGACAGGGCCAGTTGTTTTCAAGACCTTTTTCAGGACAACAGTTTTTATTTTATGAACAATGTTTCAGTGCAGTCCTCACTCTGAAAACTGTTTATCTGTTCACCTGGAAGATGTGTTGAAGCAGTGTGGAGACTGGGAACTTGCTGCTGGTCTGGTGCACCCCGAACAGACCCTGCATCCAGAAGAAGAAAAGTGTTCCTACCTTCCTGGTCCCACAGTTGGGAAGCTGCTGTGCCACAGTGATTGAGTCCAGTCCCAGATGGTCCACCCCTCAAGTTAGCTTGGATCAACCCCACTGGATCTGAGAGCCATCAGCACCTGCAGTGCACGGTCCCTGACCTCAGTCCACCTCGGGTTCTCAGATGTTAGTACATGTGACAACGGGACCCTGACCTCGGGTCATGTCTGGGTCCTGAGAGCCACATTTACTGGAGGCCAAGTCCACTGTTCATGGGGGCAATGTGTGTCCAGGTGAAGGAAGCAGCCAAGCTGCACCAAACCTGCTGGGGTCTCCAGACACACTCCTGACCGAAGCTTCGGGCGTCCAGCAGGGCGAGCGGCAGCAGTACGTGCACTCGGACATGGTGGTTAACACCCGGTGCAGTCGTTGGTCCATGTAACTGCTGGACCAGGACAACGGTCCCCCTTCTGTGTCCTAATGCCCTGTCAGTTTTTTCCTTACAGAAACGTGTGCAAAATAAAAAGTTTAGAACATGTTTGCATCAAGGAATTTCCTGATTCCTCTGAACTTAACATAAAAAAATAAACCTTTTTTTATAAGCTGCATGTTTCTGTACAGCTTTTGGTTTTATTTGTTTTTTCTCTTAGTCATTACATTTCGTTTGGGACTGACTGATAAGTAGCTAGTGTGCTGTCCTGAGGGGAGTGAAGGGATTAATGGCAGTATTGTAGTGTAATTCCTCGTCTGACATGCTGACATGATTTGGCCTGGAGCTACCAGAGAGGGGGGGGGCAGTCGGAAGCCGAGGCATGACTGTGTGTGGAAGCGCTGCCCGTGTTTTCGGTTCCCGCGCTGCTCAGAGGCTGGTTGCGTGCCACTACTCTCAGACCTGAAACCAGGCCTCTGTGATGAATTTATGAGTCAAAGCATGGGAACGTGCTGATCGTCTGAAAAGTGAGACAAATATGTCGAACCAAGACACGCCGCAGTGCTGTGAAAAGAAAGTGACACTAATGTTCTCAAGCAATGACTTGCTTGACTACTATCCTGTTTGCCTCTACTTGATAACAGCTAACTGTTTCACACTTGTTGAGCTGAGGAAACCAACCCATAAAGCGTGTAATTTTAGAAGGCCCAGAGGTGCAGACTGAAACTGCATGAAAGCCAAATCTGCAGCTTTACCTCAGCTGCTCTGCTGCATTAATCAAAGGTAACAATTCAGACATGGTGACACAAAAAGATACACATGTTGTTGCAACAGTTCAGATCAAGCAGCTGTAGCACATCTGCATTAATCTGTTAATTCAATGCTACAAACTTGTGTATGCTTGTGTACAGCATTTATGAGTTTACCTTGGTGTGTTAACTCTGAGTATATGTCCTTCTTGTTGCAGGAGTGAATGGATTAATGACTTCTGGAAAAAAGATCCTATTTACTTGTCATTCATGTCTACTCTGTGCAGAACAGTTGAAATGATTTATGGGGAGCTACTGGCTGTTTAATGACTGTGGTAACCGTATCGCTGCAGTAAAACCTGGAGGAAATCAGCAGAAGGTTCAGGTTTCATGTTCAGGACAGACATTCTGACTGGCTTAGCTGAGATGGATTTGTTGACTTCAGCAGAGAAAACCTGACTGTTTATTAGTCAGTAACTCATCTTAAACAGCAACAGACATTTTTTCCGGTTCTTTGTGACCCCAGAGAGCTTCATGTGCAGAAATGTGAGAAAACAAACAAAAAGCAAGAAAACATCTTGGAATTTTTAAAAAAAAATGTGGGTAAAGGCTAATCCCAGCAAATATTGGGAGTAAACCACCATTTTCTTTTGTGTAACGTAAGTCTGATGGTGATGTGTTGCTTGAAACTGTTTTTTGCTTAACAATGTGAAAGAAATCTGGGAGGTGTCGCTCTTCTTTGTTGTTTTAACAGGAAATGGAGGGCTGAATGCAAAGAACACAAACTTTTCATTCATGGAGACGGCCCCAATCTGAGACCTCCAGGTTTCCTCAGATTCCCTGTCTGAGACCTCCAGGTTTCCTCAGATTCCCTGTCTGAGACCTCCAGGTTTCCTCAGATTCCCTGTCTTAGACCTCCAGGTTTCCTCAGACTCCCTGTCTTAGACCTCTAGGTTTCCTCAGATTCCCTGTCTGAGACCTCCAGGTTTCCTCAGATTCCCTGTCTTAGACCTCTAGGTTTCCTCAGATTCCCTGTCTGAGACCTCCAGGTTTCCATAGATTCCCTGTCTGAGACCTCCAGGTTTCCTCAGATTCCCTGTCTGAGACCTCCAGGTTTCCTCAGATTCCCTGTCTGAGACCTCCAGGTTTCCATAGATTCCCTGTCTGAGACCTCCAGGTTTCCTCAGATTCCCTGTCTGAGACCTCCAGGTTTCCTCAGACTCCCTGTCTGAGACCTCCAGGTTTCCTCAGACTCCCTGTCTGAGACCTCCAGGTTTCCTCAGATTCCCTGTCTGAGACCTCCAGGTTTCCTCAGATTCCCTGTCTGAGACCTCCAGGTTTCCTCAGACTCCCTGTCTGAGACCTCCAGGTTTCCTCAGATTCCCTGTCTGAGACCTCCAGGTTTCCTCAGATTCCCTGTCTGAGACCTCCAGGTTTCCTCAGATTCCCTGTCTGAGACCTCCAGGTTTCCTTAGATTCCCTGTCTGAGACCTCCAGGTTTCCTCAGATTCCCTGTCTGAGACCTCCAGGTTTCCTCAGATTCCCTGTCTGAGACCTCCAGGTTTCCTCAGACTCCCTGTCTGAGACCTCCAGGTTTCCTCAGATTCCCTGTCTGAGACCTCCAGGTTTCCTCAGACTCCCTGTCTGAGACCTCCAGGTTTCCTCAGATTCCCTGTCTGAGACCTCCAGGTTTCCTCAGATTCCCTGTCTGAGACCTCCAGGTTTCCATAGATTCCCTGTCTGAGACCTCCAGGTTTCCTCAGATTCCCTGTCTGAGACCTCCAGGTTTCCTCAGATTCCCTGTCTGAGACCTCCAGGTTTCCATAGATTCCCTGTCTGAGACCTCCAGGTTTCCTCAGATTCCCTGTCTGAGACCTCCAGGTTTCCATAGATTCCCTGTCTGAGACCTCCAGGTTTCCTCAGATTCCCTGTCTGAGACCTCCAGGTTTCCTCAGATTCCCTGTCTGAGACCTCCAGGTTTCCTCAGATTCCCTGTCTGAGACCTCCAGGTTTCCTCAGATTCCCTGTCTGAGACCTCCAGGTTTCCATAGATTCCCTGTCTGAGACCTCCAGGTTTCCTCAGACTCCCTGTCTGAGACCTCCAGGTTTCCATAGATTCCGTGTCTGAGACCTCCAGGTTTCCATAGATTCCCTGTCTGAGACCTCCAGGTTTCCATAGATTCCCTGTCTGAGACCTCCAGGTTTCCTTAGATTCCCTGTCTGAGACCTCCAGGTTTCCTTAGATTCCCTGTCTGAGACCTCCAGGTTTCCTTAGATCCCCTGTCTGAGACCTCCAGGTTTCCTCAGATTCCCTGTCTGAGACCTCCAGGTTTCCATAGATCCCCTGTCTGAGACCTCCAGGTTTCCTCAGATTCCCTGTCTGAGACCTCCAGGTTTCCTCAGATTCCCTGTCTGAGACCTCCAGGTTTCCTCAGATTCCCTGTCTGAGACCTCCAGGTTTCCTCGGATTCCCTGTCTGAGACCTCCAGGTTTCCTCAGATTCCCTGTCTGAGACCTCCAGGTTTCCTTAGATCCCCTGTCTGAGACCTCCAGGTTTCCTCAGATTCCCTGTCTGAGACCTCCAGGTTTCCATAGATTCCCTGTCTGAGACCTCCAGGTTTCCTCGGATTCCCTGTCTGAGACCTCCAGGTTTCCTCAGATTCCCTGTCTGAGACCTCCAGGTTTCCATAGATTCCGTGTCTGAGACCTCCAGGTTTCCTCAGATTCCCTGTCTGAGACCTCCAGGTTTCCTCAGATTCCCTGTCTGAGACCTCCAGGTTTCCATAGATTCCGTGTCTGAGACCTCCAGGTTTCCTCAGATTCCCTGTCTGAGACCTCCAGGTTTCCTCAGATTCCCTGTCTGAGACCTCCAGGTTTCCTCAGATTCCCTGTCTGAGACCTCCAGGTTTCCATAGATTCCCTGTCTGAGACGTCCAGGTTTCCATAGATTCCCTGTCTGAGACCTCCAGGTTTCCATAGATTCCCTGTCTGAGACCTCCAGGTTTCCATAGATTCCCTGTCTGAGACCTCCAGGTTTCCTCAGATTCCCTGTCTGAGACCTCCAGGTTTCCATAGATTCCCTGTCTGAGACCTCCAGGTTTCCTCAGATTCCCTGTCTGAGACCTCCAGGTTTCCATAGATTCCCTGTCTGAGACCTCCAGGTTTCCTTACATTCCCTGTCTAAGACCAGGTTTCTGTAGATTCCCTGGGTGAGCAGAAGACAGGGACATCGGACAGAAGTGGATTCAGCTTATTAACAGAAAGGAATTTAGTCCCAACAGCAGCTTGGTAAGTATTTGACAGGAAAGTCTGTGTTTCCATGTTGCTGTCAAACACAACATGGTGCAAAAAGTCGTGTTATTATTGTAATCATTGCTAATGGACTCAGAGACGAAGGCTGCTTAGACTACATGAGTCATTAGGGAGACATTGTAAAATGTGACCAAGCCTAGCAGAAAAAACATCTGGACTTTAGTTTTAAACCACAGATTTTTTTAAAAGCATGAAATTTAAGTCACATGTTTATTATTAGAACATGAAACATGAAATGTATTTTTGTTTTGAATGTGGAAACTGCTGACCAGAAACGAGTCTGATGAAGCTGCGCTTGGCTGAGACTGAGTGAAGAAAGATAATGGTTTCCATTATTAGACCAGCATACAAACAAGAATCTCAGTGTTTTCTTCATTAAGCTAAAGAAAATTATTGTCTAAATAGCTGTTTGTACAGTAGAAACATTTATGAAGGACATTGCATCACAGATGATCATAAGCAAATATGCAGATGTACATTTTAGCACCAAGAAATACTGCTTTATTCAAGTAAAACTTGAATGTAACAACTAGGTACAGAAGGCATGTAGTTATAAATATGGACAGAAGATGTTGTCATTACTTGCTTGTGCAGAAGTAATTCCCCTGCTGAGATTTTAGTGGAATGCACTAAATCCAGTTTGATTACATAAATGGAAGTAAAGCAAGGTTTAATGAGGGATTTGGTCTATAATAACTTACATTATTAAATATTGACCATGTTTTTAAAGTAAAGTAGTCATTGTAAATTCTATGAAGCCCCGAATGGTTCTGGACCAAAGTAAATCAGAGACCTCCTGACCCAGTATGAACCTACCAGAACGCTCAGGTCTGAATCTGGTATGTTATCAGGTTCCGGAGTCATAAGCAGACCTGGAGAAGCTGCATTCAGCTTCTATGCTCCACATGTCTGGAAGAAACTCCCAGAAAGCTTCAGATCAGCTGGAACATCCAGTTAAATACCCTGCTGGTCTCAGCTGCAGTTCAGAAGTTTTTATTCCAAGCTATGTTCGGTTCTACATGTTTCTTTCAAACTACCCTGGCCAGCCAGACTCTCCTGGTGTACCAGTGTAGAGTCTCAATGTACCGGCATAGAGTCTGGCTGTACCGGCGTAGAGTCTGGATGTACCGGCGTAGAGTCTGGATGTACCGGCGTAGAATCTGGATGTACCGGCGTAGAGTCTGGCTGTACCGGCGTAGAGTCTGGATGTACCGGCGTAGAGTCTGGCTGTACCGGCGTAGAGTCTGGCTGTACCAGCGTAGAGTCTGGATGTACCCGCGTAGAGTCTGGCTATACCGGCGTAGAGTCTGGATGTACCGGCGTAGAGTCTGGATGTACCGGCGTAGAGTCTGGATGTACCGGCGTAGAGTCTGGATGTACCGGCGTAGAGTCTGGATGTACCCGCGTAGAGTCTGGCTGTACCGGCGTAGAGTCTGGCTGTACCGGCGTAGAGTCTGGATGTACCCGCGTAGAGTCTGGCTGTACCGGCGTAGAGTCTGGCTGTACCGGCGTAGAGTCTGGATGTACCGGCATAGAGTCTGGATGTACCCGCGTAGAGTCTGGATGTACCCGCGTAGAGTCTGGCTATACCGGCGTAGAGTCTGGATGTACCGGCGTAGAGTCTGGATGTACCGGCGTAGAGTCTGGATGTACCGGCGTAGAGTCTGGATGTACCGGCGTAGAGTCTGGATGTACCCGCGTAGAGTCTGGCTGTACCGGCGTAGAGTCTGGCTGTACCGGCGTAGAGTCTGGATGTACCCGCGTAGAGTCTGGCTGTACCGGCGTAGAGTCTGGCTGTACCGGCGTAGAGTCTGGCTGTACCGGCGTAGAGTCTGGATGTACCGGCGTAGAGTCTGGATGTACCGGCATAGAGTCTGGATGTACCGGCGTAGAGTCTGGCTGTACCGGCGTAGAGTCTGGATGTACCCGCGTAGAGTCTGGATGTACCCGCGTAGAGTCTGGATGTACCGGCGTAGAGTCTGGCTGTACCCGCGTAGAGTCTGGATGTACCGGCGTAGAGTCTGGATGTACCGGCGTAGAGTCTGGATGTACCGGCATAGAGTCTGGATGTACCCGCGTAGAGTCTGGATGTACCCGCGTAGAGTCTGGATGTACCGGCGTAGAGTCTGGCTGTACCGGCGTAGAGTCTGGATGTACCGGCGTAGAGTCTGGCTGTACCGGCGTAGAGTCTGGCTGTACCGGCGTAGAGTCTGGATGTACCGGCGTAGAGTCTGGCTGTACCGGCGTAGAGTCTGGATGTACCCGCGTAGAGTCTGGATGTACCCGCGTAGAGTCTGGCTGTACCCGCGTAGAGTCTGGCTGTACCGGCGTAGAGTCTGGCTGTACCGGCGTAGAGTCTGGATGTACCGGCGTAGAGTCTGGCTGTACCGGCGTAGAGTCTGGCTGTACCGGCGTAGAGTCTGGATGTACCCGCGTAGAGTCTGGCTGTACCCGCGTAGAGTCTGGCTGTACCGGCGTAGAGTCTGGCTGTACCCGCGTAGAGTCTGGATGTACCCGCGTAGAGTCTGGATGTACCCGCGTAGAGTCTGGCTGTACCGGCGTAGAGTCTGGATGTACCGGCGTAGAGTCTGGCTGTACCCGCGTAGAGTCTGGCTGTACCCGCGTAGAGTCTGGCTGTACCGGCGTAGAGTCTGGCTGTACCCGCGTAGAGTCTGGATGTACCGGCGTAGAGTCTGGCTGTACCGGCGTAGAGTCTGGCCGTACCCGCGTAGAGTCTGGCTGTACCGGCGTAGAGTCTGGCTGTACCGGCGTAGAGTCTGGATGTACCCGCGTAGAGTCTGGCTGTACCCGCGTAGAGTCTGGATGTACCGGCGTAGAGTCTGGCTGTACCGGCGTAGAGTCTGGCTGTACCGGCGTAGAGTCTGGATGTACCGGCGTAGAGTCTGGATGTACCGGCGTAGAGTCTGGCTGTACCGGCGTAGAGTCTGGCTGTACCGGCGTAGAGTCTGGCTGTACCGGCGTAGAGTCTGGCTGTACCGGCGTAGAGTCTGGATGTACCGGCGTAGAGTCTGGATGTACCGGCGTAGAGTCTGGATGTACCGGCGTAGAGCCTGGATGTACCGGCGTAGAGTCTGGATGTACCGGCGTAGAGTCTGGCTGTACCGGCGTAGAGTCTGGCTGTACCGGCGTAGAGTCTGGCTGTACCGGCGTAGAGTCTGGCTGTACCGGCGTAGAGTCTGGCTGTACCCGCGTAGAGTCTGGATGTACCGGCGTAGAGTCTGGATGTACCGGCGTAGAGTCTGGATGTACCGGCGTAGAGCCTGGATGTACCGGCGTAGAGTCTGGATGTACCGGCGTAGAGTCTGGATGTACCGGCGTAGAGTCTGGCTGTACCGGCGTAGAGTCTGGCTGTACCGGCGTAGAGTCTGGCTGTACCGGCGTAGAGTCTGGCTGTACCGGTATAGAGTCTGGCTGTACCGGCGTAGAGTCTGGCTGTACCGGCGTAGAGTCTGGCTGTACCGGCGTAGAGTCTGGCTGTACCGGCGTAGAGTCTGGCTGTACCGGTATAGAGTCTGGCTGTACCGGTATAGAGTCTGGATGTACCGGCGTAGAGTCTGGCTGTACCGGCGTAGAGTCTGGCTGTACCGGCGTAGAGTCTGGCTGTACCGGCATAGAGTCTGGCTGTACCGGCATAGAGTCTGGCTGTACCGGTATAGAGTCTGGCTGTACCGGTATAGAGTCTGGCTGTACTGGTATAGAGTCTGGGGACTCACTCGCATCCACAGATTTCTAGGGCGGGACAAACAAGCGCGGAGAAAAATGGCAGACGTCAGACGTCAATAAAACCGCAGCCTACAATGTCAAGAAGTGTTCAGTAGAGCGACAGAAGAAAACATGGCGCGTGGTACAGAACACATGAATGACCTGTCTTGCTGTTGCTGTAAAAACCTGAGGCTCCATGGCATTATTGGCAACTCAATGTTGCTTATTTAACCTAATCATCAGAAACTACGGCAAAAAGAAACAAACTCCCACTACATCTGCGTGTCACATTGAAAAATATGTGGTGATGCAAGGCTAGAGGTAAGAGCCTTGTCAGATCAACCAATCAGTGGCCGGTTTGTTTAATACTGACGTGAATCTCCGTGAAGGGGAGCGACTCCAGACTGAGTTGCTCTGTATTGAATATATAGAGCACTCCAGTCTGACGTGCCAGGCTAACTTTCAAACTGCAATTGATTCTGCTTTTCATTGTGTTTATCTAACATTATTTCTTTTCTCTTGCTTTCTTGTTTTAATATTAAATTATGAGTATTTTCTATTGTTTTATTGTCTTTGTGAATAACCCTGTTGATAAATTGTGCTGTATAAATGAAGTTGCAAAGACAAAGCTGGGAAAATGCACCGTGATGCTGAGGAATTGAGGGCGGGAGTCCGGCTCACATCCTATGCATATGTATATATATATATATATATATATATATATATATATATATATATATATATATATGTATATATATATATATATATATATTGTGTGTGTGTTGATATGCTACTGGCAGCAGGAATTATTCACCATTAAAAATCTTTTTTTCACGATAAAAATTAAGTTCTCTGAAGCCTTGACGCGGCAGAAGTCCAGGAGACGAATAAAAATCGCTCTAAACAACTACATTGCGGTTCATTTTCGCCACCAACCGGTGTCCAAAAGTGAACTCTGAACTGAGCACTGCACACTGGCTGATGAACTGACGTAAAACCATGGCAACGTAAAAGATGCATCATGTGTGAGTACGGCGATGTATGGCAAAATTTGAAATGGATGTCTCTATTTTGGTACGAAGAGAGCAGAAATAGGCTTTTACACACCGTGGACTGTGACATCGCAGGACAATGAGACGAGAGGCTTTCATGACACTTGTTCAATAGACTGGATTACTCCATGTGACGGTGTTTTGCTGTGTTTTAAACTTCCTTCCACAATAAACAAAGCTCTCGGTCATTTGGCGGCTCATCCTAAAGTCTTAGTTAAACTGACGACGCCACCAACTGAACTGGTGTCACTCTGTATTCTCCGCACTAGCTTCATGAGCTTGCCATCAGAAGATCAGCTCCTTTATCAGATTTATCACCTACAAAATATAAACAAGATGGTAAATTTAGACACCAACAGGGATCATTTTTCTGTCCCCACCGCAGTAATATGATGAAGCTGTTGAGATCCCAGCAAACCCGTCCAGAAGGCACAACCTTCTTCCTGTAAAACAAACTTTCTATGTTTTACTCTTTTACTGACTCCTCATGATGTGTCTCCTTCTTTGTGGCTGGGGTGTGGAAGTGTTCCCACTGAGAACGCTTCTCCCCGAGCAGATCCATGTCAGATCCGAGAGAAAAGCCAGTCCTGGATCTGCTGCTCCTCTCTCTGGAGCTCCATCACTAAGGATGATAAACAAGGTGAGACGTCTGCAATCGCTTTCTGCTGTGAAAACACGCGCATGTCAGGTTTCCAGTATCCTGAAATGTATGCTATGGGAAATGTTGCATGTTCTTTAGCATGTGGAAACACCACGAGTGCAGAGCTGCAAATATCAGTGAAATCAGCCTGGAAATACTTTGATAAGAAGTTTTGAGTCTTGTTTGTGGGAACAAATATAGAAAAACTAAAGAAAAACATAAAGTTATATTTTCTGTTCTGAATAAAAAACCCTCATGTGAGGAAGAGAAAATCTATTTCAGTATTAGAAGAAATAAAAGAATGTTATTCTTTCATAATTAAAAATAATAAACGATGAAAAGATAAAAATCAGTGATGTATACAACTTCCCAACACTTTTAATGCAACTTTCTTTTTGTATAAATTTCTTTAAACTGAAGAATAACTGAAGGTAGTTTTATAAATAGACTGTAGTATCATCAATACTGTTGACTCTTCGTGTTTATAACCCAGCAACACAACTAAACTGTATTTAGTGTGAGACATGTTTTTTAAAAGGCCCGACTCATGTCAGAAGTCTCGTTCCAGAATCATGTTGTTGGCAAGGCGTTAAATCTTAACACATACCGACATCTACAGGGAGGCGTACATTAAAGTTAGCCTAAAATAAAACTGTTGATGAACCCTGCGATGCAAAAACATTGTACCTTTATAACTTTGTTCTGTACATGTATAGTCAAGATGGGAGTGGCTGGGATATGAGCGGTGAACCTTGGCATCGATTTTAATGTCTTATTCATCAACATTGCTCCGCTGACAAATGATACAAATGTATTTATCAAAAGTATGTCGCAGTCCTTTCTGTCCACTTCACACTGCACTACACAACTAGTAGTGCAGAAGTCTGGAAGGATTTCCTTTGGTTTATCTTTATGCAAAATCCATGTACTTTTCAGGAGGAAAAGGCAGAGTGGCAAGGCAGGTGTAGGAACAGTAACCATGGGGGGCGGGGCTTACTGAACACTCAGTTACAATAAGCTTTTATGAACATAGTTTATACCTGAGGAAGCACGTCAGTGCAAAACAGAATGAGGGCTCTGCAAAGCATCATGGGAAACATAACGGTCAGCAAGCAGAAGAACCGTTAACTCACCATTACACCCAGCTGATGTCAGGTTTGGAAACAGAGCAAACTGATTTTTTGGAATAAAAACCAGAAAAGGCTTTGAGGCAGCTGGGAAACATCCAGCGAGCAGCTTAAACCTTCAGACTGCATGAGAGGGATCAGCTCTGTAGCACCTCAGGTGAAATCCATTATTCATTCAGTCCATCTTCATTCCTGGTCATGGTAACATGTAGCTGGTAGAGGTTCAGTTCTAGGTTCAGGTCTAGGTTCAGATAGAGGTTCAGTTCTGCGTTCAGGTAGAGGTTCAGGTCAAGGTTAAGGTCTAGGTTCAGGTAGATGTTCAGGTAGATGTTCAGGTCTAAGTTCAGGTCTAGGTTCAAGTGAAGGTTCAGTTCTAGGTTCAGGTCTAGATTCAGTTCTAGGTTCAAGTCTAGATTCAGTTCTAGGTTCAGGTAGACGTTCAGTTTTAGGTTCTAGTAGAGGTTCAGGTCGAGGTTCATGTAGAGGTTCAGGTCTAGGCTAATGTCTATGTTCAGTTCTAGGTTCAGCTCTCGGTTCAGTTCTAGGTTCAGGTAGAAGTTCAGGTCTAGGTTCAGTTCTTTTTTTTTTTTTTTTGTCTTGTCCAGCATTTAGGCAGCAGAATGATGGTCTGGATGTTCTGCTGAGCAAATTTTCTCTGCCAAGGGAAGCTTTATAGATATAATGATCCCCTTGACTTTCTGAATTTTTATTTTATTTCTATATTTATTTTGTATTATTGTTTGAATTGTAGAGTTTGTACTGCTGGACCAGAGAGGACAGACAAAAGACAGAAAGAGAAAGGAGAGAAAAGGCAGAGGAAAAAAAACTAAAAAATATCCCAAAAACAAAAAGAAAGAAAACAACCTACAGATGTATACATACACACACATACATACACACACATACATATACACACACATACACACGCATACATACACATACATATACACACACATGTATATACACACACATATATATATATATATATATATATATATATATATATATATATATATATATATATATATACACACAGATATATACATATGTACACATATACATATACACACACACCTCTATGCACACACATACACACACATACATACGTTCAAACATATACGCACTCGCCAGTATTAACACATATACATACACATACAAGCCAACTTTAGATCATAGTAACTAAACTATGAATCTAAAAAGTTAAATATAAATGAGAAACAAACAGAAATGAGAAAACCAGCTGCTGTTAGTGAATAAACCTGCAGACGACTCGGTGACTGTGTTACATGCAGAACATGCAGAGTGGAACGTGTTCAGAGAAGATCATGCCAGTGTGACCCCTCCCACACAAAGGCAAGAGGCACGCCAGGAGTACCCCCGAGACCCGGGCCATCGGCAGCCACCCCCAGGCGCAGACCCCAACCGCCCCACCCCGGAGCCAGCCATGCACCGACCCAGGAGGCGGCAGAGGGGGGTCCCAGCCAGAGTCCCCCGCAGTCAGGGGGAACAGGCCCCAGCAGGCCTGGACCAGCAAGGACCGGCCCCGCCGGGCACCGGCCCCCCAGGGCAGACAGAGCGCGGGCCCCACGGCCCCAAGAGCCCAGAAGCAACCCCCCACCCCCGCAGGCAGAGGGCCCAGCCCACACCGACGGAGGGCCGGGATCCCCAGACCACCACCGAGCGGCAGCCAGGCCGCACCCCAGTGCACCAGCAGCGCTCCCCGAGCACCAAGAACCTCCATGCACACACACACACACACACACACACACACACACACACATACGTACACACGCACACACATGTGCACACCCCCTCACACACACATCCCTGCTCCCTCTATAATCACCCGTTCTTCCATACATGCATACCCCACTCTACACACACACACACACACACACCTCCCTACACCCCTCTATCCACATTCACACTCCTCATTGTACACCCACCCCATCACTTCCCTGTACCACCAACATAACCCCACATACGCACCCCCACCCATCTGCATACACCCCCCCTTCCTCCTATCCCAGCGGCCACCCACTTTCCTAAATTCTTTCACCCTGATGCCCCCCCCCCCCCCCCCCCCCCCCTCTACCCTAACATTCAGTCACCACTTCATCCATTGGCTCACCTTTCTTTCCCAACATGTCCCCTGTGAGATACCCCCAGGGGAGCAGGGGATAGGAGGGCCCCGATCAGGGCCCCACAACTACCCCCCACCCCTGTCAACGCCCCACCACCACCACCACCACCCCACACATGCAGCCGATCCAGAACCACCCAGGGCCAGCAGCAGTCCCACCCAGGTCCCCTGAACAGCACCACTCCCCCGCCCAAACTCCTCCGGCACAGCCCCAGAAATAGGGGCGTGGCAGGACCCCATCGTCACCCCCCTCCCTCCCAGCTTATGAATGATTGTGAAGTGTGTGTTGTTTGCAATTAAAATTGGGAAGAAGTAACCACATCATGTTGGGAGCGGGACCACCAAAGCAGCCCCGCCCACCGCACACTGCATGGCCCGCCCCCCAAAATATGTCCAGGTGTTGTCAGTGTGTGTTTTTTGTGTTATGTTGACTAAGTGTAATTAAAACTGGGAGATGAACCGATGCTGGGTGCAGCGATGGAGACCACCTTGATGGCCTCTCTCACCATCCAGATCAACGTGTCCACCTCCCAACGCCCTGCCTGTGTGTGGTGGAAGAAGGGATGGAGGGGGGGTTCAGTTCTTGGTTCAGGTAGAAGCTCAGGTCTAGGTTCAGGTCTATGTTCAGATAGAGGTTCAGGTAGAAGTTCAGTTCTAGGTTCAGCTCTAGGTTCAGTTCTAGGTTCAGGTAGAAGTTCAGGTCTAGGAGGTAATTCCAGCCTCCTCCAGGATTCTCGGGGTTCAGATCAGGAAAGAGCGATCCAGGGAGCAGGAGACATCACCTTCCCACATGGAATGACCACCACAGAGTCCAGACCTGAACCCCACCCAGTATTTTGTAGAGGGCTCTGTGCAGGGATCGGACTCGCCATCATCCATACAAGGTCTAGCAGGAAAATTAATGCATCACTGGATGGAGAGAAATCTGGAGACGTTGTAGAAGCTGGTGGAGACGGTGACGCACAGAACGATTCTGGAATCAGAGCTAAAGGACGTCCAACCCGACGTTAGGCTGTGAGCTCTAGTTTTTTACTTTGTGGATGAAATGTTAGGCGGTAAAGTCAAGTCGTTGCATGTTTTGCACCCAGTTTGAGTTTTTAGAGTGAGCAACAACAAAGGGCTTTAAACCTTTTTGCTCTCCACACTTTCAGACGTAGCGCTTCTTACCACCGTAAGAGGATGTGGACGGTGAAATTTCCCTCAACTCATTATGTAAAGATTTAGAATTATAAGCATTCAGTCTTTTAAGCATCACAAAGGGAGGATAAATGTGTGTTATGCACACACTCTGAGTTCTGACCGGTAGTTCACACTCCCCATGTGGAAAGAAGCTCTGCACATCTTAAATATTAGGAAGAATAAATGCATCAACATGTAGAGTACAGGAAACATATTTTCACCAGGTTGCCCCAGAGACCGTGGTTCTGATGCGTTGTGTCTGGTGTACGGTGGTCTATGACAGGTTGATGAACTCCTTTGGAGACCAGCGCTGTAAATCCTGGAATAAGAGTCACAGTGGTTTGGCCTCAGTGCACCTGTCTGCTTAATGCACAACTTGAAAAGCTATACTCCAGTTAGTGTGTTCACTTCATGTCCCATCATTTCCCAAAACAGTAAATCACAGAATCCTTCAGTTTAATGAGCCTGTGGATTTCTGGAGCTCTCACAGACCCACTTAGAAAATAACAAAGATGAACGGGCATCAAGGCTTGTAGGAGAAAATTCATCTTGTATCTGGAATTTCCTGCAGCTGCGAGGAAATTTGGGATGCAGGGCACCTGAAAAACTCCACAGAGGTCTGAATCAAAGACTTGGAATGTCTTTGTGTGGAAGAAGCATTAAAAGCAACACTTCCAGCATCCTTAAAACCCACGTTAGAAAAAAAATGTTCCATTAACCCTTTAATTCATTCATTTATATATTTTCTTTACTGCTAAGTCCAGTTAAGGGTCGCAGGGAAGCTGGATTCTATCCCAGGTACACCTGAGCAGGTCACCAGTCCATCACACAACCTGGAATACATGTTTTTTTTCAACATAAACCCATAAAAATGTAGTTTTTGGTGAAGGCAAACATATAGGGAACATGCACTGAAACAGATCAGAGCTATGGTTTATATTAGCAGTTATAAAAGCTGGAGCTTCACCAGAACACCTGTGTTCCTGCTGACAGCTGCTCAACAGGTGCCCAGCAACCAGGTTCAAACTGAGGAGAAGCTTCAAAAACATCCCTATAATGGTTTAGGATTGTTTTAGGTTGCTTCTTTGGTTTGTAGCGCCATTAAAAAAAGACGGTTCATGGAAAGAGTGGGGGCCAACCTGGGGCCAAGAATGTGAAAAAAAAACTTCCCAAAATTAAATCCAAATCATGGTTTGTCTCCAGAGGATTTTACAGAAGATTTACCGAACTCTGGAGTCACAGCAACACCTGCACAAATACCATCTTTATGGAACAGTCAACATTTTCTCCTCATCATCTTGCATCAGATGCATGTGAACGTCTTTGCAAACCGACTCCGAATATTTTATCCAGATAATTCACACGATGCTGTTTCATCAGATCAAAGTCAAGGCAGCCGGTTCACATCCATTACCAAAGCTGTATTTCTTAGAACCGAGGTTGATTTTTCTTAACATGGGATGGATACTCAATTGACCAATGGGAGTTGACAGCATCACCAGACCCGGTCACGAGCTATGCAAGCGTTACTTTGTCACTGCTACTGTATTAAAACTTTGTACCACCACGCGCCGAGTCTTTATTACTTTTTTTGCTTCTTCAGGCTAGCAGCGAGCTGTCGAAGCAGATCATCCCACATATGTCTTAAGGTCCGTTGTGAAGCAACTACGGTCCAGCTTCAGCTCCTGGGCTAGACAATGTCTTCTGTCTTTTCTACAATGGGATGAACCCAGAGCTTGTCTTTTTCTTTTCTTTTGCAGCATCAGCATGATATCGTCGAATGCCGTCGCTTCATTTGGAATTCTGTTCTTCAGTCTGCAAACACTTTTATCCAAAGTAACTTAAGTGTGATCAGTTAGCCTAGCATGTATGTCTTGTGGCTGGGAGGAAGCCGGAGTACCCGGAGATAACACAGGCATACACAGTGGGAATGTGCAGACACCAGCACCCTGCGGTGCAAACCACTACGCCACTCTGCAGCCCCGTGCAGAATTTATTCAAGTTTCATATCGCATTTGGTGTGCATAGATGTCAGTATTTCCTCCAAAATATTCACAATTTTGTTTTGTTTATTTGGTCGGTATGTAAAAGCCTGTCAAGGTAAAAGCGAAGCTGCTCACTGCAGTCTGCATTATGTGCATGAAGAAAACAAAGGTCAGAAGTAAGATTGAGTATTTCCAATTAATTATCATCAAACTCCTTCAGTACCACAACTCTTTGCTCACCAGGACTGTGTGTGAAGCGTACAGGCCAGTCGTTGATGTGGCCTCGGCAGCGGTCTGTCCTGGTGAAAAAGGAACCGAACTGTAAAGGCGAAGTGTGCTAAATTTAAAAACACACAAACTCTCATGCAACATACGTAAAACATACATTCTGTACCGCTTAGTCCAGTTAAGGGTCATGGGGAAGCTGGAGTCTATCTGCACCTATTCAGCCATTTTAGTTAAAAACTGTGACTCTGTGGTTTGAGAGTAAATGGAGAGTTTAACATGCTGATTAACATTTTGTCGGGCAGCTGCTGTAAATAGTCATTAGGTTAACTACATGTGATTTTGTAAATTGTGTCATTGTTATGCGAAAACCTGCGAGTTCTCCCCACATGTCCTATTCCAGACCCAAACACAGACCCAGTGGAAACTGGTCGGGTGTGAAATGTCCCAGCTCTGCCACATGCAGCTCCGGGAGGGAAACCAGCTTCAACCATCATGGCTTCCTCCAGAGCTGATGGTGGTTTGTGTAACGTTTGATCTGTTTTTCTGCAGGCTTTGCTTTCTTTATCTGGACAGTTATTGGAAAACTTGATTCCAAGCACCGAGTTTTTGTTTGGTCTTCTGTTTCCATCAGGCTGAAGCTTGTGTTTAATACAGCGCACCTGGATCAGGTTTCCATGTAAAGCTTTATTGGAAGGCTGCGTGAAGGGCGATGGAGCTGCAGCTTCTTGTGAGGTCCTCACCTTACAACAGCACACTGCAAAAAGAAAGAAGGAAAAAGTCGCCAGCTTTGGTTGCAAAGCGGTTTATTGATGAGCTGGTTTCACTCGATGATTCTTCAGCTCCACACAGAAACCTCTCCAATGAAACTATGAGGGAATTTCCTGTGTTGCTCCTGCAGGAGAAAAACTTCATGGTGATTCGGTGAAAATGTAAAACAAGCAAAGGGTGATGAACTGGCAGAGTGATAATCAGCTGCACCAACAAGCTGAGAGGAAGCTTCTGTGGAAGGCTCTCCTTTGACAAATGGACGTTTAAACAAATATTATCACCAGAACAAATGAGAGCGAAATACACAGAAAAACTCGGTCTGTGGAATTCATCCTTCACTTCACTTTATTGGCACTTTTATGATGAACATTCAGCATTTAATGAAGCAAAATGTTATCAGTATAAACAAAAACATTATACAAAGTCATCCAAAATGAATAACGTGATGGATGAGAACACACTGGCACGTTTTTTAAAATTATTATTAATAAAAAATAATTAAAAAAAAACACACTGATAGATTAAAAGCACTGCAGGTTAAAAGTTGAGCAACATGATCTAGAGGAGCTGCTGCCATTTCGTTCCCCCTGGAGCTGCCTGAAGAGGCCGAAACAGCTGGCGATGCTCCCTCATGGCGTTTTTTTTGTTGCTCTTCGGAGCTGATAGGAGTCAGTAGGGTTTCCTGTCCAACAACACACAGGTTAACTAAAACATGCTGACACCCATGTCAAATAACTGAAGCAATGAACTCAGCTTTCCTGCTGTTTATCAACTGAAAGCAATGAAATTAAAATTTAAGTCAGAGTTCAAAATGACACCAAAATTTCTACGATACAACACAACATGATGTGATGCGATACGGTGAGATACGATACAATGGGATCCAATGCCATAAGATATGAATGGATATGATACAATGCAGTGCGATGGGATGCGATACAATACAATGTGATACGATACATTGCTGTCATGGTTTGCTCTGTGTGTATGTGTCTGAGTTTACAGGAAGGGCTGAGCAGGTTGCCATGGGAACTCAAGGCAGAGTCTGGATGATGAGCCACCTCCTGCAGCTCATCATTCTGCTCATCTTCCTGTTCAACACCCTGCTATTTTAATTTTTATTTCATTTAAGGACAAGCAGGAGCCCCAGTCTTTGCTTTTCTTTACTGTGTGGTAATCAAGCCAGTTCCAGTGATTTTTTTGTGACTCTATGCAAGTGAAGTCTCCTTGTTTTTCTCCAGCCCCTCAGCAACTCTGGATCAAGACTTTTTCCTCTGCAAAACTAGCACCTGCTGTTTGGGCCCGCCTGCTCACCCTGCCTTCCACCAGAACTCCATTACCACTACCAGAGATTACTCCTCAGCTACCTACTCTGCCATCAGACTACCTCCAGGATCCAAGAAGTTCTTCCCTGGCCCAGGACCAAGTCTCCAAGATCTGTATGACAAAATAAACATTATCCATCCACTCCTCCACTTTTATGCTTTTGGGTCCACACCTCAGTCCTGGTCGCTGACCATGGCAGATACGATACAATGCAATAAGATATGATGGGATATGATACAATACAATACGGTGGGATGCGGTGGGATGCGGTGGGATGCGGTGGGATGCGGTGGGATGCGGTGGGATGCGGTGGGATACGGTGGGATGCGGTGGGATGCGGTGGGATGCGATGGGATGCGATGGGATGCGGTGGGATGCGGTGGGATGCGGTGGGATGCGATGGGATGCGATGGGATGCGATGGGATGCGGTGGGATGTGGTGGGATGCGGTGGGATGCGGTGGGATGCGGTGGGATGCGATGGGATGCGGTGGGATACGGTGGGATGCGGTGGGATACGGTGGGATGCGATGGGATGCGGTGGGATACGGTGGGATGCGGTGGGATACGGTGGGATGCGGTGGGATACGGTGGGATTGCGGTTTGATACGATGTGATATGATGTGATACAGTGTAATACCATTCGATGGGATATGATGCTATGGACTCAAGGCCAAGGGCAAATTGTTTTCCTCACCTGGAAACCAAACAACAATCATATCTGGATTTGACTTCCCAGCAGCCTTGGGCCGGTGCAACCCCATTGAGAACAAAAGAAGAGATGTTCATTGACGCTCTGTCCCCCCTCCTCATCCACCCCTTCCCACATGACTCACCACCTCCCTGGACTGTGTGTGCCTTGTATATGCTTAAGTTTATGAGGTTTTGGCCCTGTCTCTCTTGACTGTGTCATCTAGAGGCGTGGTCCGGAGTTACATGTTTTTTTCCCTCGACCCCCTATCCTCTGAATGTATCTATGTTCTTATCTGTTATCAGGCGGTGCCAGTAAAAATGGATGCGGGGCCTGAGCTTCAGTTTGGTTCTGTAAACTTGACATAAATGTTACATGTCTGTATGTCAAACCTTGGATGAGCTGGCTTGAACCTTGAATTTTCCCTCTGGGATGAATAAAGTATCTGATTGATTGATATGGTTGGATATGATATTATGCAATATAATGAAATGTGATTTTAAAAAAAAATGCTTACTTACTCACAAATATATCATAAACTACACACACACTGGATCCCTCAAACTTTTCAGTTCATTTTTGGAACAAACTGGTGTATTTTGCTCTCAGAGGATTTTTCAGTCTAAATTTACTAAATTTTGGAATCCATCCTCATAGATGGTAGCAGATCGTACGCTGTCGATACATGATTTGCATGATTTGTTTTTTTTCTTGTCTAGTCTGAGCTGGTCTTTCTGATAACATGCTTCATAGATTGAGTGTAAAGGCTGTCCTATGATTCTAGTTGTAATTTAGATATCTGATTCAAGTAAACTGTTCTACAAGGTAGTATTACAGCACTGTAGAACGGACATGATGGCAGATGTTTAAAGCTGTAGAAGAACTTGCTTACTCACCCTAAAAGACCTAATGTGTGGGAGGAAACAGATCTTTTGTTTTGCTGTCAAGGATAATTTCAGTGTCATTATTCCAAGATAATCCAAACATAAACCCCTAGAAATTTTAAGTACAGGACCTGCTTGACTTTTTCATTATGAACTACAGCAGAAATATGATGGCACTTATGTTATGAAACAAATACTTTCTTCTTCAGCTCTTTTGAGGACATTTTTGTCACACCATTAAACCACTCTGTTCACACCTTTCTAAAGCAGCCTAGGGTTGTCTGCTTTATGAAATAAGGTAAGTAAAGCTGTCTCATTGATTTGGTTTATCGATATGAATATCATCTGCATCAAGAATGCCAGAACTCACACAACCCTGGGAGGCCCCAACATTACCGCTAATGGCAGATGACAGATTTTTGTTTCATATAACTTTTTGAACCCTGTTTGTAAGCGAAGACACATACCATTTGATGGGGAAAGGATTCAGCCTCATTAGAATCAGTTTAGATGTTAAAATGTCTGTTTGTATTGTATTAAATGAGGATGAAAAGTCAAGAAAAAGTGCTCTGACATATGAGTTTTGAGTGTCTAAATCAGGGATGTCCAGCCCCGAAACCTGCAGGTTTTCCTCTATCCCTTCTTTAAAACACCGGGTTCTAAAAAATCATTGTTCAGAATTCCATTGGTTGTTGGATCCATTTAACAAAAGCCAGGTGTGTTGGAACAGGGATGCATCAGAAACCTTTGGGTCAGTGACCCGTTGAGGACCAACTCTGGACACCCCTGGTCTAAATGTTTAATAATAATAATGGCCAGCATTCCAACTGAATCATCTGTTTCTCATCTGTCTTATTGAGCCACTGGTTTTAACATATACTGAGAGAAATTGACTGACGGTATGTAATGTATAGCTGAATGTCGTCTGCATAATTATCATCAGATATTTTGTTTCTATGATCTGAGCTGGTGGGGACGTGTAGATTCATGGCTACAGTTACATGATGTTTTTAAATTATTTAATTTGAGATTTAAAATTCAAAATTAAAGCATTGTCAAAACTGCATCCTGCCCAAGTTTCCATTCGGTCTACCATGATGTTCTGAGTCAAATATTGTTGCAGAACAAAACCTGAACATTGTCTATATTAGACAGACAGAAATGTAACACTAGTCAATTTGATTTTAGAAAGCAAATATTTTTTACAAATCTGAAAACCTGAATGCAACAGACCTAAAAACCAATATTGTCACCACGATCCTGCATTAAACCTGATCAAATGAATGATCATTTAATTTAAAAGCACTTTAAAAAGAACAGAACTGCTGACCAAAGTTCGTTCACCCTTACTGCCTTTTCTTTGTATGTGTGTGTGTGTGCGTGTGTGGTGGTGGGGGTGTGCTCAGAGACTTTTCTCTACTCTGGGTGAAGCGGTCCATACCGTTGGGTGACATTAAATAACACTTAACCACCAACACCAGAGTTTTACAGCAAGGAAAAGTCTTACACTTGGTTTGACAGTAATACAGAATTATATCCATGTATGAAGAAGACTGGAAGTACAGCCGCTATAGCTGTTAGTCAACTATCAACTTTTAACTCACAAAGACATTGATAAAAAAGCTGCTTACTCCTGGCGCTCCTGTCTTCATATGAGCCCTCTTACTTCATAAGGTTGCCTGCCTGGTTATAATGTAGTTGTTCTCCAAAATGATGAATCAGTCGCACTCTTTTCGGCTGAAATAACTACTCCATGTGGCAGCACTAGTCGTCTGATCTCTGTTTCTTTTTCAGTAAGGATGCTGTTTACATAGGGTGGGGCTTAACCGTTGTCCTCCAATCATAACTCTGGATTGCACAACACAGACAATAAGAATACTGTTTAGGTGTAATTTCTTCGACCATCACATCAACCAAACATAAAAACATTTGTGACAGAAAGGAGAAAAATTTATAATAAAACTATGCTTTTCCTACTGGGTTACATTACTATCACATTATTTACTTACATTTAAGATGTTCGTGTTGTTTTTAAATAAACATGAGACACTTCTGCTGTTAAGGGTTAAACTGATCCTTTAACGAGAAATTAATAATCAAATAAAGAGATAAGCGATGTAAAATTAGCAGTATAATCATGCTGCATGTCTGTGTTTCCATGTATGTGACATCACGCTGTAATGGTTAATGCAGTGTTTGGAACAAGAATGCACAATGATAAATATGTGTATGATAACAATGGGCATGCATGTGCATGTACACGGCTTATTGGGGGCATGTCATCACAGTGGGCTTTGTGCAAATAAATAAATAAAGGTCTTTAATAAAAAATTTTGCAAGAATCATTGATATTTTTTAATTCACTGAATATTGATATAGTGATTCTTGTCCATTTTTATTTAAAGGTCTTTTGTTCTAAATCACTTTGAATGCCTGGACCTTACATTATTCTGCCAATTTTTTTTATTTTAATCATTTGCTCATGCTCACGCGCTCCCTTCCAAGAGCACCAGTGGTTTGAGGGATACCTGCAGCACACCTGTCACCTTCTTCCAACCTACAGCCATAATTCCAATGAAGTCGGAGGTTGGGGCAATGTGTAAAACTTAACACTGAATACGATTTGGAAATCATTTTAACCAATGTTCATTTGGGCCCACCATCAATGGAAAGATAATTACCTTTTGGAGTCTCTAGACGGGATGCTGGGGTCTCTCTTGTTGCGCTGGGTAACTTCCATCAATGACAGTGAGACCTGTAGGGACATTGAAAACCAATTTTGGACACCTCCAAAGAGATTCTGGTTATATCTGGCACCTCAAGAGGGGCAAGCAGTGCACCATCAACACTGTACAGTGGGGATGGGCAGGACTGCTGACCTCAACTTGGGCGTTGGTGGGAAAGTGGGAGGAGTACTTTGAAGACCTCAATCCCACCAACACGTCTTCTGGAGAGGAAAAAACGCTGGGGGCTCGGGTGGACTCTCCTATCGCCGGTGCTGTGGTTGTTGAAAGGCTCCTTGGTGGCAAGCTTAATACTCTGGATGCTGTGGGGCAGTCAGGGTTGACATCCCTCTCCAGAATTGTATGGACATCTGGGGCAGTACCAAGTATCTTTAGGTGGTGGTCCACCTCTTCAAGAAGTGGTCATAAAAGATCTCTCTCTGGAGATCTTCAAAGCGAAGTGTGAAGCAGTTGGGATGAGGATCATTACCTCCAAATCCAAGACCATGGTCAGCCAGAAAAGGGTTAAGTGTCCTGTCAGGTTCAGGAATGAGGTTCTGCCCAGGGTGGAGGAGTTCCAGTATTACATGGTCTTGTTCATAAAATGAGTTTCCTCTGCACGGTAGCCTGGTTCTATCTTAGAGATAGGCTGAGAAGCTCTGGTATTTTGGCAGAGAACAGAATAGAACTGCTGCTCTTCATCCAGAAGAGCCACATGAGGTGGATTAGACTTCTGGTCAGGATGCACCCTGATGCCTCATCTCCCCAGTGATGGGTTCCAGGCACATTTGAACCAGTTTGGAGGGACTCAGTCTCTCAGCTGGACTAGGAATGCCTTTGGACCCCTGTCCAAAGCTAGAAGATGTGGCTGGAGAAAGTAAAGCCTGGTCTTTCCTGCTTAAGCTACTGTCTCTGAGACCCGACCCTGGATAAACAATGGATGGATGGTTTTGTTCATTTGGCTTGTTAATGTCCTTAATCTTTGTAGTAGAATTTTTTTTACTGCAGTTTTGTGATTTTGCTATTGATTGGATATCTTGTCTGATCTGGTGGCAAAAATGTTTCCGTATTGCAAATAACAAAGTATTCTCTACCTTTCTAATTGTAGAAATGACAGGAATATTACACAATGGCCTGTAACCAGTAAGGATTTAAAGATTGTGATTCTTTTTCATTATTAGCTCAGTTTTTATTGCAGGAAAGGGTAGATATCTGAAGTCTGCATTACCAGTCCGATTTCCTGCAGTTGTTCAGAGGTGTATTGTTATATTTTAAAGTCCATGGCTGAACCCCATGGTAAGAAAAACTCGTGTGGTTGTGTGTTCCTAACAGTGAAAAAACAAGAAAGGAGCCAGTTACAGAAAATTGTTTTGACTTGTGTTTATTACAGGGGGCGACATGAAATGAAACACATATGATGAGGCCCTGTATGTTTAATGCTACTGCTCTATGCTGATCAGGCCAATGGTAAAACAACCTCAGCAGGGGTGAAAGGCCACTTTTTGAATAAGCTGGAGAATTTGGCGTGAAAATACAAGGTGTGCAAGACATTTATTTATAGTAAACAAACAGTGTGAGGAATTCACAAAAACTGCTCATTATTCACATTCCTCTGAACCCATAATGTGAACACACTCTTTGTTTTTCAAAAACTGAACCCACAGGATTTTTGTTTCCTCAGAAGCCTTGCAGCTATGACTGTGCGCGCACACACACACACACACACACACACACACACACACACACACACACACACACACACACACACACACACACACACTACAATACAGCTGCTTTCTGTTTTAAATGCTCCCAAACTAACGGTTTGGAAATGTGACGGTAGTTTCCCAAGCCAGATCACCTTTGGTCTTTAAGTGGTGTTCTGCTAAGCTTTAGATCAGAATAAGATATTTAGATAAACCTCTGTTTGAAGTCAAATGCATAATTTTATAAGGAAGTTTGCGGCTTAATTTCTGGCATTTAACAGAACTTTTAGCAAATATCCTGACCTACCATCCTGGCCTCTGAGACCTCATTTACACCTCTGTAACTGTCATTTCTTACAAAGGAACTTAGAATTTTAATGACCTTGGAAGCGCTGACTCAAAATAAGCCAAACTTCGATTGAAAAGTTGAAAGATTATTTCAGAATGGTGACTATGGAAGAACCTGGTTTTCCTGGAAAGGCAGTGCAACTGAGGTTGAGGTGTGCCTGAGAAGGGAAGAAATGGTCTGTAGACTGGCAGAGGTGAAGGCAGGCAAGGGAGAACAGCAAGGAGGCAGACTTCCAGAGGATTGGACTAAAGCTGGAATCCATAACGGTGTGTTCAGACCAGATACGTTTTGAGCGTCAAGAGCGGCAGGTTTCCATGTAAAGTCTATGGGGAGGCGCGGCAAGGGGGCATCAAGCTTTGTCGCGTTGCGTTTTGAGCGTTTTGGGCGTCGGCGTTCCAATCAGAGCGATTAGCTCGCAGCTCCTGGAGGATTCCTGTGGTGAACCCAGACACGGGGCTGAGATGCGATTACTCCGTGCAATATAGGATAACCATTCCTTGCCAAAAAGCTGAATGTTACTGAATTGGCAGGAGCAGGACACGTTGCCTAGGAACGCTTTGTTTGGGTGTGGCGGCGGTTCTCTGCTGAGTGCGGCCCTTGTTGCATTAACACTGACTATTACTACCCTAGGACAACGTCCTCTAGCTTTATCTATTAAATAAAACCATGCCATATCGCTGCTAAATCCGCCATCATTCAAAGGAAGGAAAGCGCCGCCTCCCTTCTCTCTTTTCCGCCACGTTTGCTGCTCGCTCCAGACACACAAGCGGCAGACGGGGCAGGAGCGTTGGGAGTGTTTTGGGCGTCGGACACAAAAGTGGCACTTTAGTGACCAGCGTCGAGCGTTCAGCGTTTTGAGTGTTTTTTTTGCTCAAAACGCGTTTGGTCTGAACACACCGTAAGGTGTGAGGTGCTGGATTGCTGGGCAGATGGTGACAGATAAGCTGGCACTGGAGGAGTGAACAGAGTCATATGACACAAGTGAAAACAACCAGGCACCTGACCAGCTGCAGATCCAATAAGACCATTATCATACCTCCACCAATAGAGACCGCTCCTGACGAACCACTAAGCTTGTTGTTAGACAAGCCTATAAAATCATTAATGACCCATCTTGTGTTCTTTTCTTTGATTATTTTCTGCTGCCCTGAAGGCGGGCTACAGAGCCAGCAGATGCAACTGTTTAACATTTTCTTTCATTTCTGCCTCCATTTATCTCCTCAACACACCGTCAAACTCAGCCCTGTCCTTGTCTCTTTAACTTAAGTCTTAGGGGAGCAGGGTGGCCTTCAGCTGTGGATCCATCCCTTTTTTTTTTTTTACACTGTTTTTACTACTTTATTATGTATAACTTGCACTGATCATGTCATACCGCACTAGATGTTGCCTGGTCTTACAGTTTCTCATGATATATATTTTTTTAAAGGTGCAGTATGTAATTGACTTGGCTTTTTCATGAGGGAAAATCAAGAATTGCTTTCACAAATGTGTATTTTACCAAAGGCAAATCAAGATTACATCCAATCGCAATTCGCTTAAAATGAATTAATTATAAATAAATAGGTGAGGGTGCACCCAACAGATGACAGGAAGGAAGAATAGCCAAGGACAGGGGTGCCCAAAGTCCCAGGGTGCCCAGGGGCTTCCATTAAATTGACCCAGTGCCAATGAAGCTCTGCATAACGATTGATTTGTTTGAGTCAGGTGTGTTGGAACAGGGATACATGGAAAACCTGCAGGATTGTGCCGCTCTAAGACTGGTGCTGGGCCCCCCTGGCCAAGGATCTATTAGTGGCTTTTAGGCTCATAGTTTGGTAGCAAATACACAGAGGACATGCTTGTAACTTATTGACATCAATAGCGAAATAGAATTATGTCTCATTTTGTACTTCACCACCTGACAGGACACTTCTACATGTGGAAGATGTTGACATTTGCACAACTGAGGCAGATCTCTGAGATCAGCTGATCAGCTCCTCTTGCCCCAGGTCGAAAACTTTGGAACAATCTCCCTTTGCACATACCAGCTGCGACTTCTGTTGATAGTTTAAAGTCTTCGCTGAAAACATATTTCTTTGCACAAGCGTTCAACTCAGGCTAACAGAGACTCTTTATCGACTTAAGTCCAAATTGTTTACTGAATTTTAAAGTTTATATTTTAATATAGTGTATTACTGTACTGTTTTCTGTGTGTGTTCCTTTATATTGTTCAGCACTTGGGAACAGTGTTACTCTTTGGAAATGTGCTAAATAAATAATGTTGACCTTGACATTTCACATTCCTCTCCATGGCTTTGGTAGTGGTAATAATACACTTAAGCAGCGAAGCGTCAGAGAGCACTTCTCAGTTGTTTGCATTCAATTAGCACACCATTATATGGAGGTAATTCTTACACACTGGACACTGGAGCGGTCTCCCAGACCACAACTCTCCTAGTCGACGAGGTAGTGAAGAGCATGGCTCCATCACCAGGACCACAAGAGGTAATTGATGTTAAAGGTGGGATTGTCCTGAACAGGGGAAAAACAAAGTCCAGGGACACAGGGCCGGGGAAGAGTCCAAACGGTCCAGCTCAGGAAACAGTCCAGGGGCAGGCCAGACCCTGGAGGACGGCCGGGAGGCCCAGACGACGGGGGCAGGCCTGGCTCTGGATCCCCCTCGTTGGACACTGGAGACGGAGGAGAAGGAGCGACCTCCTCGCCGGACACTGGAGACGGAGGAGAAGGAGCGACCTCCTCCTCGGACACAGGGGCTGGCGCTGGGGCCGGTGGAGGAGGAGCGACCTCCTCGTCGGGCGCTGGGGCCGGTGGAGGAGGAGCGACCTCCTCGTCGGGCGCTGGGGTCGGTGGAGGAGGATCCCGACCTGGGACCCCCTCGAGAACTCGGGACAGAGGAGGAGCGACCCAACCTGGGACCCCCTCGAGAACTCGGGACAGAGGAGGAGCGACCCAACCTGGGACCCCCTCGAGAACTCGGGACAGAGGATATGGACGAGATCTGGGCACTGGCGGGGGAGCCTGCAGCGCCGGCGTGGACCAGGGCTGGGACGCAGGCGGCGTGGACCAGGGCTGGGATGCAGGCGGCGTGGGACACGGAGCAGGCGGGGACACTGGAGACGTGGGACACGGAGCAGGCGGGGACACTGGAGACGTGAGCCTTGGAGCTGGTGGCTTGATAGCCAGTCTGGTTCCCCAGAACTGCGACTGGACCTCAGTGTTGCATGGCTCTGGTTCCTCGTCCAGCCCCAGCAGCATCCCCACCAGTTCGGCACATGTCATGCTCACTGGGGGTTCATGCTGACGGCGCCTGGAGCGTCTCCCTCTTTGCTCTCCTGTTGGGTCCTTGTATGGCTGGATCATTCTGTCACGGCGGGTGGTGGAGATGGTGAAGGAGTGGACCCAAATGCAGAGACGAGGGAACAGAGATGCAGGTTCAAGACCAATTTATTTTCCACAAAAGGAACCCAGGAGACTAAGAACAAACTAACTAGGTAACCAAAATGATCCAGCAACCAAGGAGTGAAACTGAGTGGTATAAATACACAGGAAAACCAAACAAGAAACAGGTGAACGGAATGAACTGAAACAAGACCAGGTGAACTCAATGAACAGGAAATCAATGAAGCTAAACAAGAACCAAGGGAACTAAACAGGAAAAGCTACAAAATAAAACAGGAAACCAGAAACTAAGGCACCAAACAAAACCACATCATGACACTCCTCAGTCTGGGGAATTCTTTCATGTTTTCATGTGGCATTTAAGGTCTTTCTTCGATTCTATGTCCTGAGAATCTTTTTTGACAGCAAAGTTTTCAAACTTGCACAACTATCACACTCACACTTCAGCCAGGAGTGAATATTGATAGGACAGCCTGACCTGGCCAAGTCAGATTTACATCTTCTCCAATTGTAAATTATTTCCCAAATAGCACAACAGACCCAAATTCTTTTGAGCTCATATGTGAGTAGAGTCTTCTTCCTGAAAGCCTCGGAAAGCTATCCATGTTGTTATAGAACCAATCCAGATTAAATATCTCACATAAACTCCTTCAAAGTGCATTGAAATGACATTCATGGTGCACCTGACTCCAGTATTAATATGCTGTCCTTATTTTGTTTTGTTTCTTTGTTTGTTTTCTTACAACACAAAGCTTTTGCGTCAGCTGTCTTTTAAAAACATATTTCCAAATGGTTAAATGATGAATGTTATTAAAGGTTTTCAAGATTTTTTTAAAATGATTTCAGATCTGACTTTTAGGTTTAGCTGAAAGGTTCAGACTCGCATTGTAGCCTAACTGTTGCTGAAATGGCTTGTAACAACACTGCGGTTGGCAGGGTTTCATATGTTTGAACATCTCTTGAGACATTAAAGGTATTTCTCTCAAAAAGACAACAAAATATTTGAAGCATCAGAAACTCAAGTATGATTGAAGATGTATGAATGACTAAGCTTGGAAAACAGTAAAAACTGGAACTGATAACACCTAAGACTAAACTTGTGTCGTCATGAAAGTTTCAGTTTAATTGATTTATCACTTCCAACAGTGGCAAAGTTCCCGCAGAGCCTCGTGTGATTGACCTGTTGGGTTTTATGGCTTCCAAGTGCAGATGAAATAATGCTATTCTGATGTGAAAAGCTGTCACATATGAGGAATGTCTCCCAGCAACTCTTCAGCTACCAGACTGTATCTCACTCACCTGATAATTTACAACATAAAGAACAGACAGTTCAGATGTAGTCACATGGCAGCTGATCAGATATGTGTCACTGTGATTCTTAATGAGCATTTCTACAAGTTCACTCAGCATTAAAAAGAAATCTGTGTCACACAGGAGGGATAAAGTTAGATCGATGGACATGCAGCTGGAGTCTTTGGCACATAAAGGTAGTTATGCGTAAATGAATGATGTTTTGGGGGTTTTGGTACCTGCAGAAAGGGAAAGCAGCTAAATGGACTGTATGAATAGATACCAGTGAAGACACAGTTCTACCACTTTCCCACTGGTCTATATTTATTCATGCAGCTTAAGCTGGAAAAGGAAAAATTCAAATGTTAACTTTTAAAAGGTTAAACTCTACATCCAGGATATGCTAAAGCATTTGTTATGATTTGATTTAAATAGCTTTTTGCTTTCTTTTCTTCTAGATCTATATAAGCCTCCAAAATGGACTGTATGTATTCCTGTAAAGGTATTCAGTCTACCTCTTTGTTCTGAATGGATTGGACACTACTGAGAAAGGTGCTTTGCATGAAAACCCCTCAACTTTCCACAGACTGCAACTATAAAACTGTTGATGTGAACATGTAGGCTGGGGTTTAAATCCCTTTTGAAAGCTTTGAGTCTGCCCATCATGGGGAAAAGGAAATACTTTTTGAACTCCAGATTTGACTGTATGGCCAAATTAAACAACTGGAGGCCCTCAGTCTGAGGCGACCAATGTCTAAACCTCTGAGAATTTGCCAGAAGAGTAACAGCTGTAGCTCCAAAGCAGTTCAGATACGTTGGTAAAAAGGGTCAAAAAGTCTAATCAAACAATCCTGAACCCAAAGAGATTCTGCTATATCCATGGAGTGTCCTCCATTAACCATACTGAGGACAAAAGCTAGAAACCTGTGTAAAAGGTAAATAAAACTGAATGCAATCACTTGTAAACCTCATCAAACAATATCTTATTCACATGAGAACAATAAAGCACAGGTGACGAAGTATCTTAATGTTAAATTAAACAACAGCAATACAAGCAGCGCTGGATCCACAGACAACTCGAAACGTGATTAATACAAAAACAGAAGAAGCAAAGCTTTATATCCAACAACTAACCTGACAAAAGACAATGGATCAGTTGCACCAGAAGAGGCTCCGTGAAGGTTGAATGCAGCATGTCAGCTTACTCCATATCAGTCCAAAGGTCAAACAGAGATCTTATTTGTCTGCCGGGGTTAGGGTTACAGAGCAACATGTGATGGTCAAGCAGGCTTGGACCGCAGCACGACTGATGTTTAATTAGTGAAACTTTCTCCCTGCATTTCTGCTTGGGGCTGAGCAGAGACCACACACCACCTCACAAAGAAACCTGTGCTGCTATAAATCATGGCCAACCAATAAATGAGGTGCTGCTTCACAAGAAGAGACAACAAAAGCAAGAGTGTGGAGTTAGATGGTCATCATGGGAGCAGTGGGGTGTCCTTTAATACCAGTAACATCTAGCAAAACAAGGACAAAAACAGAGTTTGCCAGAGTGCTGGAGAAGGTGGATGTGTTTCAGAACAGCCATCTTGTCCCCACGTCTTCCGTCAGGTCTGGTTGCCATGTTCAGGAACTGAAGCTTAAAGGAAACAATTAAACACGGTGGAGGCAGCATCATGATAATGGAGAAACACTTACCAAACATCATTACATGTCAGAAAAAACAACTTTTCATGACCTGAAACACCTGAACGAAGAAACTTTATACTGACACAGAACACATTCACACGTTCTGGAAACAGACATGACCTGGAAGTTGTGTCTTCCAGGTCATGGAAGACATCCACTGCCTTGGAGATGGTGCAAACAAAACACCACTCAGTGTGGAATCCTTCCTTGCTTGTTTTGTGGAGTCTGTTTCCATGTTTTTGTGGTTCTTGTGGACACAGCTTGGACTTTCTCACCAATGTCAAATAGATTAGACGTTTAAAAAAACAAGACCGTCATGTCTTCACAAAGCCGACCTCTTCTCCATCAGCGAGAAAGTCTAGTTGTTTTGGTAAACTGGTAACAGTGTTTTACAAGATGTAAAAGTGTCCTGATGAGTGAAATATGAAGTTTCTTCGTCGCTGGAAAAGGAGTTTCGTGCATTTGGGAGTTTTTTTGCAGTTGCTCATGTAAGTTTGCATCAAGGATTGGAAAAGTGCAGTTCTGAAATGTGGAGATCTTTTGTTCTTGCTAAATGTGTTTCAGCATTGTTTTTTTGTTTTGACCATGTAAACAATGTTTGATGAAAAGGTACTGCAGCAATATAAAAGTATTTCAGTCATTATCCAAACCACTGAATCCGATGAAGGGTCACGGGAAGCTGGAGCCTATCTCAGCAGTCTGTGGGCGAAAGGCAGGGTACACCCTGGACAGCTCACCAGTCCATCACAGGAGAAGTGTTTCACGCCATGTCGTATTGTTTTGTTCTTCCTGGCCACCGTAGTTGACAGACATTGTGACGCTACCGAGGAAACAAATGTCAGCTGCTTGTATTCAGGATCTGGTTCTTTGTTTCTTCACAGCTGGTGATCATAGCTGAGGGGAGGTGTTATGATGTGGTGGTTTCATTCAGTGCCTTAGTTTCTAGTTTCCTGTTTTATTTTGTAGTTTTTCCTGTTTAGTTCTCTTGGTTCTTGTTTAGCTTCATTGATTTTCTGTTCATTGGTTTCACCTGGGTTCATTTGTTTCACCTGTGTCTCGTTTTGTTCCAGTGTATTTATACCTCTCTGTTTCAGTTGTGTTTGTTGGATCATTTTGTTGCCTTTTATTGCCTTACATGGTTGTTAGTCTCCCTGAGTACCTCTGTTAATTAAACCTTCTGGAATCTACACCTCCCCGCTTTCTCATCTCTGCGTTTGGGTCCACATCTCCACTTCATCATAACATAATGATCCAACCAACCGAGGACCCAGCAGAGATGATTACTCTGTTTGAGTTTTTTCTTCGGGAGGCGGTCAAACACCTTCCGACCTACAAGCTGCAGGCTCCCACGCCAGCGCCCCGAACCCGTCCGGCGCTGCAGGCTCCCACGCCAGCCGTCCCATGCCAGCCCCCAGGTCTACGTCTCCGGCGCTGCAGGCTCCCACGCCAGCGCCCAGAACCCGTCCGGCGCTGCAGGCTCCCACGCCAGTGCCCAGCGCTCGTCCTCTGCTCCATGGTCCCGAGGAGATCCCAGGACGGGATGCTCATCCCTTGACCCGTGTTCCCGAGGGGGTCCCAGGATGGGACGCTCCTCCCTTGACCCGTGTTCCCGAGGGGGTCCCAGGTTGGGGCGCTCCTCCCTTGACCCGTGTTCCCGAGGGGGTCCCAGGTTGGGGCGCTCCTCCCTTGACCCGTGTTCCCGAGGGGGTCCCAGGTTGGGGCGCTCCTCCCTTGACCCGTGTTCCCGAGGGGGTCCCAGGATGGGACGCTCCTCCCTTGACCCGTGTTCCCGAGGGGGTCCCAGGTTGGGGCGCTCCTCCCTTGACCCGTGGTCCCGAGGGGGTCCCAGGACGGGACGCTCCTCCCTTGACCCGTGGTCCCGAGGGGGGTCCCAGGACGGGACGCTCCTCCCTTGACCCGTGGTCCCGAGGGGGGTCCCAGGACGGGACGCTCCTCCCTTGACCCGTGGTCCCGAGGGGGGTCCCAGGACGGGACGCTCCTCCCTTGACCCGTGGTCCCGAGGGGGGTCCCAGGACGGGACGCTCCTCCCTTGACCCGTGGTCCCGAGGGGGGTCCCAGGACGGGACGCTCCTCCCTTGACCCGTGGTCCCGAGGGGGGTCCCAGGACGGGACGCTCCTCCCTTGACCCGTGGTCCCGAGGGGGGTCCCAGGACGGGACGCTCCTCCCTTGACCCGTGGTCCCGAGGGGGGTCCCAGGACGGGACGCTCCTCCCTTGACCCGTGGTCCCGAGGGGGGTCCCAGGACGGGACGCTCCTCCCTTGACCCGTGGTCCCGAGGGGGGTCCCAGGACGGGACGCTCCTCCCTTGACCCGTGGTCCCGAGGGGGGTCCCAGGACGGGACGCTCCTCCCTTGACCCGTGGTCCCGAGGGGGGTCCCAGGACGGGACGCTCCTCCCTTGACCCGTGGTCCCGAGGGGGGTCCCAGGACGGGACGCTCCTCCCTTGACCCGTGGTCCCGAGGGGGGTCCCAGGACGGGACGCTCCTCCCTTGACCCGTGGTCCCGAGGGGGGTCCCAGGACGGGACGCTCCTCCCTTGACCCGTGGTCCCGAGGGGGGTCCCAGGACGGGACGCTCCTCCCTTGACCCGTGGTCCCGAGGGGGGTCCCAGGACGGGACGCTCCTCCCTTGACCCGTGGTCCCGAGGGGGGTCCCAGGACGGGACGCTCCTCCCTTGACCCGTGGTCCCGAGGGGGGTCCCAGGACGGGACGCTCCTCCCTTGACCCGTGGTCCCGAGGGGGGTCCCAGGACGGGACGCTCCTCGCTTGACCCGTGTTCCCGAGGGGGGTCCCAGGACGGGACGCTCCTCGCTTGACCCGTGTTCCCGAGGGGGTCCCAGGTTGGGTCGCTCCTTCTCCTCTGTCTCCAGTGTCCGGCGAGGAGGTCGCTCCTTCTCCTCCGTCTCCAGTATCCAATGAGGGGGATCCAGAGCCAGGCCTGCCCCCGTCGTCTCGGCCTCCCGGCCGCCCTCCAGAGCCAGGCCTGCCCCCGTCGTCTCGGCCTCCCGGCCGTCCTCCAGAGTTGGGCCCTTTGGTCTCTTCCCCCGGCCCTGTGCCCCTGGACTTTGCTTTTACCCTGGTCCCTCCTCCGGGCCCCCTCCTCCCACCCGTCTCTGGACTCTGGACTTTTTTGGGCCATCCGGTGGCTGGCCCTTAAGGGGGGGGTACTGTTATGATGTGGTGGTTTCATTTAGTGCCTTAGTTTCTAGTTTCCTGTTTTATTTAGTAGTTTTTCCTGTTTAGTTCTCTTGGTTCTTGTTTAGCTTCATTGATTTTCTGTTCATTGGTTTCACCTGGGTTCATTTGTTTCACCTGTGTCTCATTTTGTTCCAGTGTTTTGTACCCCTCTGTTTCAGTTGTGTTTGGATCATTTTGTTGCCTTACATGGTTGTTAGTCTTCCTGAGTACCTCTGTTAATTAAACCTTCTGGAATCTACACCTCCCTGCTTTCTCATCTCTGCGTTTGGGTCCACATCTCCACTTCATCATAACAGGAGGAACGATTTAAACGATAAATCCAGATATTCTCCTACCAGCTTAGCTCCTTCTCCATCAGGACAGACCGATGCAGAGTCCACATCACTGCAGACGTCGCACCGATCCTCCTGTAGATCCGTAGCCTTCACTCGCTCCTGAACAGACCTGACAAAAAGGAACTCCTCCACTTAGAGCAGGACATCATTCCCGACCCAGAGAGGAAACTCGACTGCGATGGAAAGTTTGGCTCTTTTCAGAGGTTTTATTCTTTTGACTTGGGTCCCTTTTAAGAGTTGGTTCCTTTGGCTCCAAATGGCTCTTCATTTAGTTTCACTCAGTTTCTATTTTAGTCTGATTTAGCCGTTACGTATTGTTTGTAAGTAATATTTTATTTGATTATTTTTTATAATCCTAATATTTTCGTGCTTTTTTTTCATCAAAAATATCTTCAGGTTAAATATCTTGATAAAACCTTTAAACAACTGAACACAGAACCACACCAAGCAAATCATTTAAATAAAATTATTGTTTTATCTTTTCCTGACACACTTGTCATTTAAATCTCTGTGTACCTGTGGTACCTACACTTAGTCTTTCTTAGAGGCCTTTCCATGTCTACAAAGCAAATGATCCTCAGTTTTCCTCAGATGGAATTAATAGATTGCATGGCGTGTCCATTAGGGCTGTACAGATCAGTCCAAATATTGATAATATCGATACATAAGCTATTATCAGTATCAGTCAAGACAATCTTGATGAGATGGATATTTCCCTTGTAGAAGGCAAAAAGCCAAAGACTTGGAATGAGAGCAAACCAATAGCAGGTTTTGCTTCTGTTTAGCTCATTTGTATCGTTGACTTTTTCAAACAATTGTGTAATTAAAGAGAACAAAGCTTTTTTTGTATTATTATTTTTACCACGTCAAAATGTATTTTATATTGTTTACAAACAAAAAAACTAACATTTAAATTTTTTAGTCCTTCATTCAGTTTGTTAAAAAAATGTTTTATTTGACAAAAATCTTGGTTATTGTTTTATTACAATCATAATCATGATCAATACCCTTGTTTAAGCCATGGTCTTTAAATAGGAAACCATGGCTCCAGGTTAATCTGAGAAATGTTGTTTATAAAAGTTATGAAAAGATTCAGCGATACCAAGCAGAGTTGGAGGACTCCAGAAAAATCAGGCATATTTTTAAACAAGAACTGTTTATGAGGATTGTTATGGACACAAAACAGGATCCTGGATCCTGGAGACTGAAGACAGGATCCTGGAGAATGAAGGCAGGATCCTGGAGACTGAAGACAGAGTCCTGGAGAGGGAAGCCAGGGTACTGGAGACTGAAGTCGGGTCTCTGGAGACTGAAGGCAGGATCCTGGCTTCCCTCTCCAGGACCATGTCTTCAGTCTCCAGGACTCTGTCTTCAGTCTCCAGGATCCTGTCTTCAGTCTCCAGGATCCTGCCTTCATTCTCCAGGATCCGAGGCAGGGATACAGGACACTGAGGCTGGTGGAGGCTGAGCCTCAGGCCCTGGAGACTGAGGTGTTAGGCAAGGTTCCTTTGAGGCTTTCCTCTCTCTGTCCACCACTGCTGTCAATGCAGGGGCAGGAGTGCCAGGCAATCCAGATGCAGGTCTCCTGAGAGCCAGTCTGGTTCCATTGATTGTTGGCCTTGCCACCGCCAGATCTGACGAGTGTCTTTGGGTGCTTTGTACCCTCCTGGTGACGAGGAACTTGCACACCGGAAATGAAACACTGGAGGCAGATGCCAGTATGAGGGTTTGATTAGGCCAGCGTTGGCCAAGTCTGGTCCTTAAGATCTACTATCCTGCAGCTTTTAGACGCAATCCTTCTCCAACACACCAGAATCAAACGAATGTCTCGCTACCAGGCCTCAGCAGAGCTAGGTGATGGAGGAATTCATACATTTGCTAGAAGACTAAACAACACAACTAATGGACACATGAAGACAATGGAACTGACCAGAGTAGCTGACAGACTGACTAATGGGCTCGACACATCACTCCCTCTCTGTTCATTTTCTATGGAAGTCCCACATTGAGGTGAATATCGCTGCCTGCCACAAGCTACATTTTGTTCACACTGGGGCTTTAAACACGACACATAAGGGTTGGAAATGTTCAACTTTAAAGGCCTTTGTATGACTTTCCAACCAATCAGTGATGGTTTCATAGACTGATTAAGTAGAACCTGAATTTATCTGGATCAGCCTGTTCTACCTGCCATCAAATGATAATATTCACCAGGCTGCTTCCTTGTCTGTAAAATAGGATGAATCAGGGTGTTATTTTTCTTTTGTACAGATGAGTCAACAGCAAGATTGTTGTTAAGTGAAATCTTCTGACTCTTCATTGTTGTCTGTCACGGACTGCTTTAAATAAATGTCAAAAATCCCTCCAATATCATGAACAATCAAACTTTTTGGATGCAAAAAAATCCAAGAACACAAACCGAAAGCTGGCTTTCATTGAAAAAGTCCCGTACCACCCGACTGACCACCAACTGTTTTCCCTCCACACAGCAAACACTCACAAACTGTCTCTCACACACACACACACACACACACACACACACACACACACACACACACACACACAGACACACACACACACACGGACGGACATAACATTTTTGCACCCTACTGCACAACACACTTTTTAAATTAACCTCTTTGTTGTTTAATTGTTTTTAAACTGTTATTTTTTTACAATATCTTTTCCCTTTTGTTTTTATTTGTGGTGCAGAATGACACTTAAATGCAATCTCATTGTAACTTGTGTGCAATGACAATAAAGTCTATTCTCTTCCATCGGGTGATTAATGTCACCTGTCACAGTCGTTTGTTGTCCCAGTGTGTCGAGCCCAGAACACACAGTGGCCTGGCAACAAATCAAGGAAAACAGACATACAGAAGGACTGACTGCAATGCGGGAAGCAGGTGAGACTATTCATGACAAAATAAAGCAAGAAAAAACTCCATAATGACAAGAAAAACCAAATAAACAGCAACAGAACAAGAAAAGCTCCACTGATAACAAGAAGATCAGGATTTACTGAACCAAACCCTCCCATCGCGAGTCAGATCCCCAGATGGTGACAAGAAGCAGCTACGTGTTCATGGAGCTCCACAACTGAGCGGCTGGAATGGTGTTCAGGAACATCTGTACCAAGTTTGAGCTGGAAATGCCAAAGGAAAACTGGGAGTTGTATTTATGGGTGGTGGAGAATGACAAGGATAAGATCCACAAGGGATTTCAGATCCAGACCACTCACCCGGGGATGGCTAACCAGCTGGCTGACAAACTGGGGAAGCTTGTAGTGCAGATGTAAACTCTGACAGTCTCACTGTTTATTGTTTATTGCTGTTAATATATATATCCTTATATAACAAAAATATAACCTTACATCACATTACTGCTAAATTCTTTATTTGCTGACAGTTTTGCCAAACACAGGGCATACAGCTGCCGGTTTCAGCATGTCCATGTGGAAAAAAAAGCTCATTTTAAATAGATTAAATGAATCCAGGTGTATGTGAGGTTATTTCACATATGGAGCGAGGAACTCGTCCTCTTGTCAGGGCTTTAATCTGAATTATGGCCATTTTTCTGCCAATCCCACAATTTACAGCAAATGACGAGTTCTTGCTGCCGCTCTTCATGAGCAGATGGCTAAATTTAAGAAGGTAAATAAATTATTTCTACATCTACTGGATGGTACACAATTAATCTTTACATAAGAGTTATTTTTATACAGAAAACTATTGATTATGATCGTGTTTATTTTTTATACAACATCTTATACATTCTAACCATACAGGTCCCAGTATAACTTCCAGTCAACATGCTTAAAACTTTGACATGGTTTCAGCTTATAAAACATTATTTATAATACAATTCTGGCATTTGTTTCCAGCTCGTTTGCCTCCATGAAACCCAACTCATCAGTGAAAACAGTAACAAACTGAAGTTTAAAAACGGCGAGGTTGTCATTGGGACATAACAGAGCTCTCAGCCTCCACGCGATGCTGCAGGGACATGTATGAACACATGCCTTTCATGGACCACACAAATGAGTCCATCTCACAGCTGACGGGGTAATGATGACACACATCGTCTGGAGCTGCTGAGCAGTCGTTCAGGCAGAGAAGAAGAGGGTGAACGGGACAGCGTGGTGTTCTGTTAGCATCCCTGCTGGAAGTCCATCCACACGAACGTCCCCAGCCTTTACATCTGTCCACTGTTTGGATCACGGTTGCTTCTAAGTTCATGTAAGAACATGCCCTCTGTGTAAAAGTCGTGTCCTTCGATCCGTTTCAGGCGTGACAGGAGGAAACCTCTTCTGCCTGCTGAGATAAACAAATAACAAACACTTAAATGCAACTCTTTCTTCAGGCCATCTGATAATAGTAGTGCTGAATAAATAATGATGCAGCGTGGAAGAAGAGCAAGTTGTATGTTGACATCTTCAGGTCAGAAATGATGATTTTGGCTGTTATAACTCCTTCTCCAGCAGGTTTACCTCTCCATGCAGAAGCTTCTGCAGTTGGAGTCAGTCTGCAGTGCACATGCACAGCGTTGTTTGTCCACACTCCTCCTCTTCCTCCTCTTCTCGGCCCCTGCAAAGCGCCTCCGACGAAGGGAAGTCTGGTAGCTGGATATACCGTATGGTACAGTGTGCCTAAAAAACAGGCAGACCAGCAGGCAGATTATTATTGATGTATTGAAGGGACGTTATGTGTTGTTTACTGGCCAGAATATCTTCATTTATGTTTTATTATCGGTGTATTATGACCTCCGCTAATGATCTGATACATTCATCCAAAGACTTTTAGATTATTTATACATATGTCATATAAGCCGGCACAATGACAGTCGCCATCTTGAAACTACAACTGCTGGTGAGGGACAAAAAGCACCAATGTGGAATAACGCTGAGTTTTCCTGCGAGTTGAGCGATTGGAGGTGGAAATCAGCGGGAGAGACTTGCTACCTCGGCAAGATGGAAAATCTGTTCAACTATCAATTAGAAAAATGCAGGAACTGTTTTTTTTAACCATCTCCAGAGAAAAGTAAGGAAACTTAAATGGCAGCGAGACGGGAAAATCTAAAAAAAAAAAAGATTAGCATAAAGCTAGCCTTCCCCAGCTGGAAGGAGCACAAGAAGAAAGACTTTAAAAGGGAAGTTTCAGCTTTTATCTCCACAAGTAAATCAGTTGCACTGGCTGAATTTAGCCTGAAGCTAACTGCTGTCATTGGGTTTGTTAGGCAGTGTTGCTTGCTAGTGTGGCCGGAGGTCCTTTTCCCCCAGGCCACTACATGGCGCTGTGCTGCCGGAGTGTCACATGTTGGCAGATTGGCAGTACAGTGCAGGTATTTAAGCGCAGGTGGAACTCATGTTGTCATCTCCTCCTCTGGCTTTGTCTGGCTGCAGTGGGTTGACGGTGGCGTGGTCTGTCTCCAACAAAAAGGAAAGTCTTGCTACCGGATCCTTGTCCGCTCAGTTTTCTTTATATGTTAAGCGGTTTGCCTTTGTATTTCACTCGTAGTTGAGCTGGTCGCTCATGTGGGGCAGGACTGGCGCACCACAAGATTGTTCGCATTTGACGCTGCAGATCTGTGCTCCCTCTGTCCCCGCTGCGCTGCGCTGATGCTGTGGCAGTGGTATGTGTGGGCATAATTGTCGGTATAAATTTGCATTATTTTATATTAATTGTGCTTAATCTGTAGCTGGGCTGGGTACATGCAAACCCTCTTGGATTTCAAGTGATCCTGGCCCTGCTGTTTTGGCTCCTCCTAATGTACTGGTTCGGCTGCCTTCCGGGCTCTGGCTTAATGTCCTGGCTCGTCCTACATTGTCTTTGAGTGCTGCGAGGGGCTTCTGACTGGATGCGGTTGGCCCTATTTTCTGGGCCCACCTTATAATTGTCTTTTTTTTAACTCATTAGATTTTCTTTTGTGTATTTTGTTTATTGTATTTGGTTTTTTGTTTTGTTTTAATTAGTATTGTATTAACTTTTTATCCTGTGTGCAGGAGCTGTGGGCCGGAGGCAGCATTCCCTTCCCTGGTGGTGGGTTTTGGTTTCTTCACGATTGTTCACTTGGGGTGCAGTGCACAAGGGATTTGGTTTGTAAGTTTTCTCCTCTTTGTTTAAATGCTGCAATGGCCCATTTTTTTTGTCTCCTCCATTTCAGCTGGCAGTCTGGCGAATCTAAATAAGATTTGGATTATTATGTAATTTGTTCCAATAAACTTTGTTTTGTAACTTGAATGGTCTCTGCCGAGTGGTGCCTAACCAGTGTGTTCTGGTTAGCAGTTTCCCAGGGGAAGCATTCCCTCTGGGTGGCGTTGTCAGCAACACATTTCGTGACCCTTCCCTTGCATCACGCCACACTAGCATAGGGAGCATAACATTAGCTCCTGCTAAAACGCACCTGCCTCATTACTACAGGCACGAATATTTGCGTGGCTTCAGCAGCTTTCAAAGCAGTGATGTAGTCCAGGGTAAAGCGGGTATACAGAGCATACCCACTTCTTTTTCAGTCAGCACTAAGTATACCCGCTTCTAAACCCCCTGTAATGCTGCTTTTACAATTACAAACATCTCTACACAGATACTGTACCTATGTGGTCCAGCAGCTGAGCTAATGTTACCAGTGCAGTTAGCCATCAGCTGTGTTAACTTTAGACATAATAAAGATATATGCATATATTATTAGCCTGTCTCTCACTAGCCTACTGGCACACTGACTAGTAAGAAACAGGCAAATAGACATATATAGACAGATAATAAACATTATTTTTATTTATATATATATATATATATATATATATATATATATATATATATATATATATATATATATATATATATATATATATATATATAATTAGTTGAAAACGTGACCCTGGTTTAGTCATTTCATAAATCTTCTTCCCTGAAACCTAAGAACAGAGATGATCAGCTAATATACTGATGGGTTTTTGGGGTGAACTAATTAGAGTAGTCTTAGATGTCACTTTTTCTAACACGTTTTTCTGAGGCTACTTTTTTTTCTGTTTTTAAAAGACTGAAAAAATTGATGGATAATCTGTTGGATAACCCAATCTTGCCATGAGTTGTAACCACAATGCGTGATGCATATCATATTGTCTATAAACACTATGTCAGTTATGATATATAATAAACTGGTATAAGGCAATATCATCTAATTAACAATTGTTTTTAATTAAAACAAAAACCTTGCGAACCCCCGCTTCCCCCCAAGCCGGGATCAATGAATAATTTTTAGTTAGTTTGGTTTAATAAAATCCAGGTTAGTAGAGCCTAATGGGTAACAAACCTTTGGAAATCACCATATTTTCCTCATCAGATCAGACATTTTCTAAACATCTGAATGTCTGATAGATGATTGATCCATGATTGATCTGGATTAATCATGTGGAATCTATTGCAATATTGACTACTAATTTGTCTTCATCTCGAGGACTTTACAGTGAAGTAAAAAACGTGACAAAAACAGAGGGGAGCTTTATGTCTTAAACTTGGTTCACCACAAGGACCAGTTTATATTAACAGGACCTCAGCCACTGGAAATGAGTTTATTTTAAATCACAAGATCTTAAACCGTGGAATGCCCCTCAACTAATCAAATATTCATAAAACTTCTATCTAAACATGTGTGTTGGAGCGTTGCCATGTGGTTGCCATGTGGTTGACATCATTCTGAGCCAAAGCTAAACGTAGGAGCACCAGGAAAGTACTGCTCAGGAAAATACATTAACTACGAGTTTATTCTTCTGCTTCTTTATCCCTGTTGGATTAAACCACAAAGTGGATGGAAGAAGGGGAATGTTTATCTCGTCTCCTGTAACCTCAGAGTGACATCCACGCATTCCTTTGATTTAAACTAACCTACTGCTACAGAGAAAGGAAAATGAGTTAGAGCTGTTTCAGCTTGCCCATGATGAGCTCATCTGGGTTTTGTTGTGATGCCTGTAAACACATGAAGAACAAACCAGTCCGAGTGGAGAATAACGAAGAAGCTGGTTTCCTGTGAGCTGTAAGCCACGGTGTCGATGGATGATTTTCTGGCTGACCTGAACAACGACCTGCGCTGTCTCTTCTCTATGAAACACAGCTACAGGGTGACACATTCTCTCTGCAGATCTTTAATCACCTGGTTCTGCACATCCCTCATTTGTTGCATGAAGCAGTCAGGTCATTCCCAAAGAGAACACCTGGATTCATGGCTAATATCTGCTGCTGTACAGTATTAATGACATGAGTCCCTGAGAGGGGAGGCTGGAGCCTCATGGAATTAAACCTGCGTGAAACTCTGGCTCACATTCCCAGAGTCACATCGTCGGGTTAAAACACAAAGAGCTTGGTTCGCCGTCTCTGACTCCTTCAGTAGGTCTGAAGGACCTGAAAACGCAGAGCAGCCGAAGCGTCATCCAGCAGATAGCTTTCACCTGAAAACAGGTGTTTTTAATCCAATATTAATATAAAAGGTTCACATTGGAATCTGTACCTGAGACCTACAGAACACAGCAGGAAGTCTTAATGGGTAAAAACTCGGCCAACAGGTCTGGAACCTGGAGACTCAACGACCAGGTCTGGTACCTGGAGACTCAACGACCAGGTCTGGTACCTGGAGACTCAACGACCAGGTCTGGAACCTGGAGACTCAACGACCAGGTCTGGTACCTGGAGACTCAACGACCAGGTCTGGTACCTGGAGACTCAACGACCAGGTCTGGAACCTGGAGACTCAACGACCAGGTCTGGAACCTGGAGACTCAACGACCAGGTCTGGTACCTGGAGACTCAACGACCAGGTCTGGAACCTGGAGACTCAACGACCAGGTCTGGAACCTGGAGACTCAACGACCAGGTCTGGAACCTGGAGACTCAACGACCAGGTCTGGTACCTGGAGACTCAACGACCAGGTCTGGTACCTGGAGACTCAACGACCAGGTCTGGAACCTGGAGACTCAACGACCAGGTCTGGAACCTGGAGACTCAACGACCAGGTCTGGTACCTGGAGACTCAACGACCAGGTCTGGAACCTGGAGACTCAACGACCAGGTCTGGAACCTGGAGACTCAACGACCAGGTCTGGAACCTGGAGACTCAACGACCAGGTCTGGAACCTGGAGACTCAACGACCAGGTCTGGTACCTGGAGACTCAACGACCAGGTCTGGAACCTGGAGACTCAACGACCAGGTCTGGAACCTGGAGACTCAACGACCAGGTCTGGAACCTGGAGACTCAACGACCAGGTCTGGAACCTGGAGACTCAACGACCAGGTCTGGAACGTGGAGACTCAACGACCAGGTCTGGTACCTGGAGACTCAACGACCAGGTCTGGAACCTGGAGACTCAACGACCAGGTCTGGAACCTGGAGACTCAACGACCAGGTCTGGTACCTGGAGACTCAACGACCAGGTCTGGAACCTGGAGACTCAACGACCAGGTCTGGAACCTGGAGACTCAACGACCAGGTCTGGAACCTGGAGACTCAACGACCAGGTCTGGTACCTGGAGACTCAACGACCAGGTCTGGAACCTGGAGACTCAACGACCAGGTCTGGAACCTGGAGACTCAACGACCAGGTCTGGAACCTGGAGACTCAACGACCAGGTCTGGAACCTGGAGACTCAACGACCAGGTCTGGTACCTGGAGACTCAACGACCAGGTCTGGAACCTGGAGACTCAACGACCAGGTCTGGAACCTGGAGACTCAACGACCAGGTCTGGAACCTGGAGACTCAACGACCAGGTCTGGAACCTGGAGACTCAACGACCAGGTCTGGAACCTGGAGACTCAACGACCAGGTCTGGTACCTGGAGACTTGGCCAACAGGTTTGGAACCTAAAAACTCAACAACCAGGAGTGTTGATGGACTCAGATGTGACTTTCAGCAACAGCATAAAAGCTTCATTCAGAAGATTTTTACCATCAGAAACATCAACAAGATGAAAAGTTTAGTCTCCCAGTAAGACCAGTAGAAACTCTTTCATCATTCATCTCTAGTAGACTGGATTATTGGAATGGTCCTTTAACAGGACTTCCTAAAGAAAGCCCTGAATATCTGCAGCTCAGGACAACAGACCACAGATCAAACCACAGTCCAGATCAGAGACCAGACCAGAGTCCAGACCAGAGACCAGGCCAGATTCTAGACCAAAGACTAGAGTCCAGACCAGAGACCAGACTAGATTCTAGACCAAAGACTAGAGTCCAGACCAGAGACTAGACCAGAGTCCAGACCAGAGTCTAGACCAGAAACCAGAGTCTAGACCAGAGTCCAGACTAGAGACCAGACCAGATTCTAGACCAAAGACTAGAGTCCAGACCAGAGACCAGACCAGAGTCCAGACCAGAGTCTAGACCAGAGACTAGACCAGAGTCCAGACTAGAGACCAGGCCAGATTCTAGACCAAAGACTAGAGTCCAGACCAGAGACCAGACCAGATTCTAGACCAAAGACTAGAGTCCAGACCAGAGACTAGACCAGAGTCCAGACCAGAGACCAGACCAGAGTCTCAGATCAGAGTTTAGACCAGAGACCAGACCAGATACCAGACCAGAGTCCAGACCAGAGACCAGACCAGAGTCCAGACCAGAGTCCAGACCAGAGATCAGACCAGAGATCAGACCAGAGACCAGACCAGAGACCAGACCAGAGACCAGACCAGAGTCTCAGACCAGAGAACAGATCAAAGTCTAGACCAGAGACAAGACCAGAGACCAGACCAGAAACCAGAGTCCAGACCAGAGTCTAGACCAGAGACCAGACCAGAAACCAGAGTCCAGACCAGAGTCTGCTTGTAAAACTGGTCCTTTCAGTTTGCATGAATCAACTTTAATGAACAGAATTAACTGGATGCAGAATTCTGGATGTTTTTATCGGCTTTACAGCAACACTCCATAAAAAAACTCAGATTCTACTGAAGTTCATTCGTGCTGCTTTAATGCAGGTTTAAACTCATTTCATCTGTTTATTGAAACCAAAGTAGAACAAAGTGCACTCCTGCTGCTTGATTTGCTTCAAACCAGACCGTCATTATTTAATCAGACTAACGTGGATCTTATCACGGATCTGTTCTAATCTGATTTTTATCGGACTGGTGTGAACTGGACTGTGGACCTCAAGATGTTTAAAGAAAGCTGAATCCCATTTAAAACTAATAAAACAGACTCATTTAGCAGGATGGAAATCATCCCTGTGTTTGTGAGGCAACTTTCAGCAATAAGGAGAAAAATCCTGGATACAGAAAGAAAAGCTACTCATAAAAATCTGAGTTCATTAAATCCAACAAGTCGTGTTGCAGCAGCAGGAACAATGAAGACCTGAAAGTCAGAGGAGGAAGTGAGAAGGTTAGCTAACCCGTAACAGCTGCAGGTACTTTAGCCAACGTCCCCTAAGGGCCATAAAATGTTCCAAACGTTCACATTCTCATCCACTCCCATAAGCAGCCTGCCTTACTAGCTGCAGATGCTGCCTCCATCAGAGGAAAGTCTGCTTATTACCACCACCAGGGCAGATCTGACGGACAGTTTTCAGCCCAAACACAACGTAAAACCCATCCTACCTCAAAAAATAAACCCATCACAAACCTCAACCTCTCTAGAAACTCCTGGTAAAACTATTGAACTAACTGGCAGCAAAGAACATGACACAAGGAAACAAATGCATGAAATAACCAGAGAAAAGGGGAACAAAGAGGCTGAGAAGGACTCAGTTCCACACACTGAACATGGACTGGTCTCATCTCTGCAGAGGACATCAGTGACCTTGAATACAGACGTGTACAGTCAGTAAAAACCAGGTAGGCAGGGGTCACCGGGGAGGTTTCGGTTTAACGCTCACAGCTGGGGGGAAGGTCATGTTGGGGAGCTAGCAGGATGTGGAAGTGGTGCCCTGTCTTGGCTCCTCCCCCTCTGGTTTTGCTCCTTGCGTGATCCAACTATATTTGCGTGGTCTAACTTTATTTCTTATTGTTCATGATTACAGAATGTATAGACTACTATCAGGACGAGGAACCACTTCACCCAGAGTGTCTCTGAGCAACATTACCTACCCCAGCTTCAACGCTGCTGGAGGCGTCAAGAAGTCAAGCATCGACTGTTTCTGACTGATGATGTCAAGTTCCACAAATCCTCTTCAGAATAAACGAACTAATGATGAAAGAGCAAAGACTAAACAGTTCACTGAGATGTCTCAGTTCTTCCTTTTTCACAAATATTTGTTAAATCGTTCAGAAAAGCAGCCAGATTCCAGCCAGCAGGCCGACATGTTCACAGGAGCCTGAATGGGAGGAAAAACACCTGATCTGGCAACACAATGACCACCAGCAAGACCACCGAGACCACATCTGACCATCTGTCTGTCTGTCTGTCTGTCTGTGTCAAGTTTTCAAAGTGACAAACTATGAGCCAGGAAACCATTTTGATGCGCATGGTGTGCTGCAACCCTGCAGACTGATAGAAAACCTCATGTAGAAGATGCATCTTGTTGCTGCATCTTCTACATTTGGAACTCTGGTCTGAGACTCTGGTCTGGTCTCTGGTCTTGATCCCTGCTGCTTTCAGAGGATTTGCGCTTTAAAAAGCTCAGTTTACACGTAAATGATGGATTTTTGAGGAAATCCTGGCTGTTCTAGCAGAAGCAGAAACCTGCAGGCTGAAAGCTGCAACACTAGAGTGAGCAGGGTGATCCCAAACCTGACAGGAGGACTAGCTTTCAGCCCTCACTGCTGTCCCGTTTCACATCTTTCTAACCTGAGACTTTTTATACGCCTGAGGATGGACTCCTGTGTGAAGATGATTCTCAGCTTCTGGATGAAGGTTTGGCAGAATATAAAGAATTTGCTGTAAAAAGTGAAGAGCAGTTTCCACATTAGCAGATTGGAAATCTGAAATGCGATAAAATGGTAACAGAAAGCAGAAGGAAAACATGGTTCCAGCCCAGACAAAGCCACCTGATGGTGTGTAGCTTTTCCCATTAAGCATCTGCTTCGAGTTCACATGTGCAACCTTCTCCCTCGGCCTGCTTGGAGGCAAAGCTGTCTGTCAGAAGTCCTCAGAGAGCCTAAAATACCTGCGAGCTCGGCGTGCAGACATGGCTAAAACAGCAACATGAACAGGCCTGACATGGAGCGGGGTCAACATGTTCTGTTAACAGCAGAAGCTGAATGAGATGCTTCACTCTGCTCCCTGTCTTCGGATCATGCAGGAATCTGCTGACGAGGAAACTTGCCTGGAAAGGTTTCTGGAAAAAAGCAGAGCGGGTTCTTACTCTGGCGTGTTGATCCAGATGATGTCCAGGTGGCAGTAATACACACATTCCTTGTCTTTGTAAGTATAACACGTGCATCTCTTGGCACGCCGCCGGACTCCCAGCAGGTGGCGGTCTGAGCTGGACTTGGCCTGGTGCTCCACGCCGCCGGGCAGGGTGGTGCCCACCTCCTTCCTCAGGCTCACATCCTTACCAGATGAGGACCCTGTAAGATCAGAGCGGTGTGGGAGATGTGAGGAGATCAGGATGGTTCTTCTGGACGGAGACACTTTTACCATCTTCAGACTGGGATCAGCTGTAAACCACACTGGGATGGCAGGGAAGGAAAAACCAGTCCGAACCAGTCTGATCAGGTTCTGTCTTTTCTACCTAATCACAAATCTTGCGTTTTACACTGATTAACACAAAGTTCACACAAAGTCACCACTCTGGTACAATTCTGGTAATTAAAGTAATTAGTTGCTAAAAAAAAATTTAAAAAAACTTTAAGTCATGATAAGATTTTATAGAACTGCAGAGAAATGACAAAAAAGCTCAATTTTGTTAGTTATAGTTTCACCCATATATACACTTTTTATATATAGTTATATATAAAAAATAAATATATAGTCACTATGTATATATAATTATAAATATATATATATATATATATATATATATAGATGTATATGTAAATGTATGTATATATATATATATACATATATATATATATATAAATGTATGTATATATATATGTATATATGTATATATATATGTATATATATATATATATATATATATATATATATATATATATATGTATATATATATATATATATATATATATATATATATATATATATATATATATATATATATATATATATATATATATATATATATATATATATATATATATATACATATATGTGTAAATATATATATACACACACACATATATATATATATATACATATATATATATATATATATATATATATATATATATATATATACATACATTTATATATATATATATATATATATATATATATATATATATATATATATATATATATATATATATATATATCAGGAAAATGAATACATTTTTAACTTTTTCAATTTACATTTTTAAACATGAAATTATTTTTATTTTAAATTTGATGTATGTAAATGTAAATAACGTTTGTATTTATAAATGTAACAATGTACATTTTACTAGACAGACAGACAGACAGACAGGTAGGTAGATAGATAGATAGATAGATAGATAGATAGACAGATAGATAGATAGATAGATAGATAACAGACTCACCTCCAGCCAGAGAAGCAGTCACCACGATGAGAAGGAAAAGTCCCACATCCAGAGCTGCTGCATCAGCCATCACTCTGATCACACTGCCTGTGTCTGTCTGGCTCCTGCTCACACACTCAGGTTTATTATCAACCCACAACTCTGACAAGGTAACAGCAACCACACACACTTCTTCTCTGGACTGTCACAATAAGAGCACCCGTAGCTAGTCCCGCCAAACTAAGTAATTATAAGAGGAATTCATCTCTTGAATTGCTTTTATTTATTTATTTGTCTATAAGCTCCAACTAGGTTGCTTTCTGAACCAGTTTTGCACATCCTGTTGTGTGAAAGATTTGATGGTTTCTGAATTCTGCTTTTGTCCTTGGACTCGTCTCCTGACGCAGGGAGAATTTTCACTTCCTGATGAGCTGAAGGTTTTTCAGAATTACAGCTCTTTAACACGAGGATATCCTCGTTATTCAGGCCAGTCTGACCAGGCTCTTTTCATGGCTTATCCTAATGTTATGTCTTCATCAGACAGACAGGGAACTCCTGCTGTGACCCGAAGCATCTGGTCCAAGAGGTTCTCAAATCAAATTAAACTGGTCCTTATTCCTCCACCCACAAAACAGCAGGATCACAGAGGATGGCTCCAGATAGAATATTCTGGTAAAGTTGGAAACATACAAATGCAAGCCATTCATCACATCCATGGACAGCCTGGCGAACCAGCAAAGAGCAAGGCTCTTAACCCCTTCCAGAAGCTCTCTGGTGACTGAACCATGGCAGCCCCCTGCTGTCTACATCTCAATATGGCTGAAATGCTGAGCTGAACTTTCCAATCAGGATTAATGGAGGAAAAAACCAAAGTGAAACCAGGATAAACAGCAACACAACTGATCTGGGTGGCACTGTGGCATTGTGGTAAGAACACACAGCAATAAGGTTGCTGCTTTGAGCTTTGGCTGCAGGGGGCCTTTCTGTGCTGAGTTTGCATGTTTTCCCTGTGTACTATCCAGGCACTGGACTGGTGACCTGTGCTGGTGTAGCTGCTGATTGCTGGGATAGATTCCAGCTGACCTGGGAATGAAGGATGAAGGGAACAAGTGATACTGGTTCTGATAGGTCATCTGGGAACCTGGGGGATCTCAGATGAAGCCAACTTCACTCAGCTGAAGCAAAACCACTCCTGTGAGGCAGCAGTTCAAAGCTCCAGCTGAGTCACAACCAATCTGTTGTCAGTCAAAATAACTTTATTATTCATCACATCCTGAACTTTAGTAAGCACAGATTAGTCATTGTTCACATGTACTCAGCCAGGTTTTACTCTGCTTTTAACCACCAACTGCTGTGTATCTTATCAGCCCCCGGGCCTCATGTCAACCATGTTGTCCAGGGACCTAAACACGCCCCCTTGAGGGTCTCATCGGGCCCTGAGGAATTAGGAAAAAGAAAAAATGGCATAGAAGATATAAACTGTAACAGTTTAATAAAAGTAACTGTAATCTCTAATGTGAACAAAAACTTGCTCTGTCTTTCTAACTATAAAGACTATATATATATATATATATATATATATATATATATATATATATATATATATATATATATATATATAGAGAGAGAGAGAGAGAGAGAGAGAGAGAGAGAGAGAGAGATAGATAGATAGATAGATAGATAGATAGATAGATAGATAGATAGATGGATAGATTCATACACACATTTCATATTTGTACATTTAATGTACAAATAATGCTCATATGGTGGCTTGATGACGGCTGTTTAGGGTCCGAGGGAAGACACCTGAAAGAAGAGACCTTTACAATCTTTAAAAATCTGAGGCCTGCACTGCATCCTAAGCATTCTCTCCGGGTACTCTGGCTTTTCCCCACCATCTACAGGTATGCATGTTGTGTTAACTGGTAACTCCAAATTCTCCATAGAACTGACTGTGAGTGAGAATGGTTATTTGTCTCTCTGTGTGTCCCGGTGATGGACTGACAACCTGCCCAGGTGTACCGCACCTCTTGCCTGATGATTGCTGGGATAGACTCCAGCTTCCTCCCAACCCTGAATGCATTCAAGCACTATAGAAAATGAATGAATGAATGTCACTGTGTTTATTTGTGCATTCACATCAGGATAGTCCGGTAGACCGGGTCCGATTTGGGACTCGGCTCAGCTGTAGGGGGCTGTATCCATGGTGACCGAGATCGTGTTCACGCTGCACTTTGATCAAACCAGCCAAACCATTAGAATAATACATCCCCATTCCCACCAGAGGTGGCGCTGCACTAGTATTTAGCAGAAGAGAGGACCAGACCGGCATGAAGAAGAAAACTCTGTTTCCTCCACCTGCCAGTTAAACATGGAGACCAAACTATGGCTGTTTTGGGTTTTTATTGTGTCTTATGCAAGTATACTGCAGGAATACACTGCAACAATGGACGCAGTATGAACACCAGACGAGGCATCTCTATGTATTTATCTACAATGCAACGCGACGCCACATGCAGGAAGTGGGTTTTTTTGTAGTATTTGTATTTGGCCCGCTTCAAACTTTCCCCAAACAAAGCAGACTTTTCCAGCACATGGACCAGGATTCGAATCAAAAAGACTGATATGAATGTTTCCTCTGTGTTCTCTGAGTGTACAGGGTGAGGACTATCTCAGTCTCTCTTCCAAGTCTACAAAAGGATATTGGAGAGGAAAAACGTGGAGTATTTATGTTTATAGATGATTGTGTTGTTATCTTACTGGTCTGGCCTACTGGAGATGGAAGGGACTGGGGCCCCTGAACCAAAATGAGTTTGACCCCCTTAATCGAGATGTTGCTTTTATCAATAAATACGATGAATTACTCTCCTTTGGGTGTGTTAGTGGAGAACAGACAGCTTTTCCACTCACAACTGGAAAAATGTCACACTTGGTGTTAAAAAAACAGACTTGAAGTTCTAACAACATCCGACTGCTGAAGCCAAACGGAAGCAGAAGATTGGTGACTTGCATCTGAAAAGTAATTCTGCCCAACAAATAGAGACATTTGTTCCAGCTTCAAACCTCAACGAGGATTAGAACGTGTCAGTCCAGGGATCCCGGATCGGATGACAGAACGTGAAGAGAACAGCCTGTTGTTGTATTTTGTTATTCAGCTGTAAAAGGAGGACCATATGACCGAGTGGGGGAGGAGCACGGTACAGTTTGTGTTGCTGCAGAACATAAACTCTAAACTAGGTGCTTTCTTCATCTGCAACCTTTTCAGGTAAATGTGTTGTCCAGATCTTATGTCATGTACTGCTCCTATATTATGTTACTTTCCAGTCATTGGCCATAATTTAGCATATTTACATAAAAATGTGCATGATTATGTCTGGGCCTATTTATAAATTATGTGGATATGAACTGAAGTGAAGAGCAGGGACATGAAAGGAACTCTGGCCTCAGCAATGCAAGCATCTCTCATTGTGGAGTTGCCATGTTTTGCTCGTGCACAAACTAAAAGACACATTTGTTCCTGCGGCAATTAGGTTGTTAAATGATTAGTTGTGACATCATGTGTATGTTGTTTTCATTCTACATGTTGTTACTAGCTGTAAAACTAATTGCCCCCTGGGGAAAATAAAGATTCTTGAACTTGAACTGTGCATGTGCACTCCTCTCCATTTACCTCCCACAGCTCAGAAACATGCATGCTGGGTTAGTCTGTGGTTTGTCTTGTTTGTGTCAGCGTCGGGAGGGATTCCTGACCTGTCTACCTCTGGACTCATGGAAGCCTGAGATAAACCCCAGTCCCCCTGCAAACCTAAACTACATGAAGAATGGTGCAGCAAGCTTTTCAAGTATGGGGGAAGGGGTTCCTAGCCAGGGTGTGTGTTTGTGTTTTCAGCTACTTTCTGTCTGATCACACTGCTGAACACGTTACTGCATGTCGTGGTTTGAATTAAATAAATGTGCACATTATTTGTCACGCTGATTTTCTGGAGAGAACGTTCTCCGGCTTGTCGGTTAGCACGTTCCTGTAAATACTTTTCCTTTCTGGCATTGATCCATGACGCTAAGCGGCTCCCGATTCCTATGCTAGACTCTAGATTAATCCCTGCAAGCTCCTGAATGTTGGGAAAATGAGGATGTTTATGGGAGTGAGATTCTAATTGCAGCAAGTAGGAACCCTTCAGCAGACTGACGCTGACGACAGCAACTAGAAATTGTCCATAATATCTCTGTTTTGGATCAACTAGCATGTTTTTGAGGGTCAAAGGAGATGTGTTCAAACACAATGGAAGAAATGGAATCTATTGGGGAAATGACACCAACTAAATAAAAGTCTGAACAAAACATCACCAGACAACTACTCCTTTCATTTTTTAGTTGTTTTACTTAGTTAATAAAATAAAAACCCGCCCTGCAATGGACTGGTGAGCTGTCCAGGGTGTACCTTGCCTTTCGCCCAAAAGACGGCTGGGATAGGCTCCAGCTTCCCCACGACCTTTACTCAGACTAAGCGGTTAGGATAATGAATGAATGAATTAAATACAAACCCTCCCATCTCCAAGGGTAGGGCAGGTGGCTGTTCATCTCTCCAGCTCGGGTTCTCTACCAGAGTCCTGGGAGCTTGAGGGTCCTCTTAGCTGTTCCTAGGACTGTGCTTTTCTGGACAGAGATGTCTGATGTTTCACCAGGTATCTGTTGGAGCCACTTCTCCAGTGTGGGGGACACGGCCCCCAGTGCTCCCATCACTATGGGTACTACTGTTGCTTTCACCCTCCAGGCCTTCTCCAGGTCTTCCTTGAGGTCTTGGTACTTCTCCAGTTTCTCCTTTTCCCTGATATTTCCATCATTGGGGATGGATACATCAATCACTACAGCTTTCCTCTGCTGCTTCTCCATGATCACTATGTCCGCTTGGTTGGCCACCACCCTTTTATCTGTCTGGATCTGGAAGTCCCAGAGGATCTTAGCCCTCTCATTCTCCACCACCTTGGGGGGAGTTTCTCACTGGGACTTGGGGGTCTCCAGTCCATATTCTGTACAGATGTTCCTGTACACTACGTCAGCTACTTGGTTATGGAGCTCCATGTATTCTTTGCCTGCCAGTCTCTTGCACCCTGCTGTGAGGTGCTGGATTGTTTCAGGGGCTCCTTTGCATAGTCTGCACCTGGGATCCTGCCTGGTATGGTAGATCTGGGATCCTGCCTGGTATGGTAGATCTGGGATCCTGCCTGGTCTGGTAGATCTGGGATCCTGCCTGGTATGGTAGATTTGGGATCCTGCCTGGTCTGGTAGATCTGGGATCCTGCCTGGTCTGGTAGATCTGGGATCCTGCCTGGTATGGTAGATCTGGGATCCTGCCTGGTCTGGTAGATCTGGGATCCTGCCTGGTATGGTAGATCTGGGATCCTGCCTGGTATGGTAGATCTGGGATCCTGCCTGGTATGGTAGATCTGGGATCCTGCCTGGTATGGTAGATCTGGGATCCTGCCTGGTATGGTAGATCTGGGATCCTGCCTGGTCTGGTAGATCTGGGATCCTGCCTGGTATGGTAGATCTGGGATCCTGCCTGGTATGGTAGATCTGGGATCCTGCCTGGTCTGGTAGATCTGGGATCCTGCCTGGTCTGGTAGATCTGGGATCCTGCCTGGTATGGTAGATCTGGGATCCTGCCTGGTCTGGTAGATCTGGGATCCTGCCTGGTATGGTAGATCTGGGATCCTGCCTGGTCTGGTAGATCTGGACCTGCTCCTGTGCTGCCATGATTAGTGCCTCATGCTGTCCTTCAGTCCAGCCCTCTCCAGCCATTGATAGGACTTGTTTATGTAGGACATTTCAGTGATCTGTCTGCGGTACATCCCATGCAGGGGCTTTTCCTGGAACTGCTTCCAAATGGATTTAGCTGATGGACAGTTCATGTGGCAGCAGGTTTGAATCTGCAATCTGACATTTACTGAGTTTATACAGGAACATTTTACTCACTGATATGAAATGGCAACTTTATTTTTGCATCAAGAAATACAAATACTTAGTCAAATATCAGATTAAAACAACATTATTACAAGTAAAAACTGTATTCAAGTGTCTTTCTTTAAGTTATTTTCTTGCTTCCTAAAATATGAACATTTTTGATCAACAGAAAATTCTATGTCAGGAAATACACTCACAAACCATAACAGAAAATTGTTAACGTTTTAAATTATTTTATGGTTTTCTTTGGGGATTTTTGTGCATTTTGTTCAGTCATGTAATCTGTGATAAAACAAAACTAAATAAGATACAATTTGATAAAATAAAAATAAATCGGCTTGGAATGTGAAAAATCCAACTCAGCACTAAACTTTGAAAGGTTTTATGACTTATAGACTGAAGAGTGACAAGCAAGTCAGCTTGTTTGGCACATTTCCTGTTCCTGCCTGGTCCTGGGCACAGCCGTTGACTCACTGTGAAGCCCAGACTTCGAAAGGGGCGGCGCATGGCTCCATGACTGGCAGCTGAGATTGATTTCATGGCTACTTGGCAGCACGTGTGCATGATTCATACAAGCAGGTGCTGTCTGGGACCATTGGAGTGCAGTTTATAGGCAGGTGTCATTGGTAAAAGTAGACACAAATTATAGCAAATGATGGGTGTGAAAGAAACAACATTTATCTCACTGATTGAGTTACGCAGCGGAAGAGCCACAATGTTCTAGTTTTTATCGACAAAGTAAAGGAAAAACAGAGTAAATGCAAACAGCTGCTAAATGAAAGCACACCTGCTCTTAATGAGACTTTTTTATAAAAGAAGCGCTGATGTTTTCCAGCCACAGCAAATGTCGTTACTCCTAAATCACAGAAATGATTTCCAATATGTTTGTTATAAAATATAAAGGAATCATTTTGTTTTGTTCTGTTTCTTTGAGTCTGGATGTAAGTTTAGCTAATCTTTGATAGTAAACAAAACAATTAATAAATAAGCTAAAAATTCCAGAAATGATTGGTTTATAGCTTGCTTAGGGTTATTAAAGTCATTAATCTCTTTAACATAGTTTTGCAATTTGTATTTTACTTTTACAGTTTTATAAACCTCAAAGATCACAGTGGTTAGAAAGATTTGCATGTTCAGTGATCAGATAAAGAGACAGAGCTCGATGAGAGCAGTTAGAAAGCTCTGATTGATCACAGCGGGTAGAAAGCCATGATCAACTGCAGTGGTTAGAAAACTGTTTGTTTACAGCGGTTAGAAAGCTCTGATTGTTAACACCGGCTAAAAAGCTGTAATCAATAACTGCAGTTAGAAAGCTCTAAATTTTTTACAACGGTTGAAAAGCTATGATTGCTTACAGTGTATAGAAAGCCATGATTGACTGAAGTGATTAGAAAACTGATTACAGTGTTTACAGCGGTTAGAAAGCTCTAAACGATTACATTGGTGAGAAAGCTCTGACCAATCACAGCGCTGATTTTTTACAGCGGTTAGAAAACTCTGATCGACTGCAGTGGTTGGAAACATCTGTTTCTATAAAATAGTTAGAAAAGCTCTGATTGTTAACAGCAATCAGAATGATTGCTATACTATGATTGCTTACAGTGTATAGAAATTTCTTATGGATCATAGCGATCAAAAAACTGTGAATGTTTCCAGTGGTTGGAAAGCTGTGATCTTTTACAGCGGTTAGAAAACTCTGATTGTGAACAGCGGTTAAAGTCGATTACGACGGTTAGAAAACTGATTGACTGCAGCGGTTGGAAACATCTGTTTCTGTAAAATAATGAGAAAAGTTCTGATTGTCACAGCAGGCAGAGCGCTCTGTGTTTTATTAGAAGCTCTGATAGTTTGTCACGGCCACATCATCAACCTGTCCAGCGTCCTCATATTGCTTTTATTTAAAACACCTGATTTAAGTGTCTCCACTGATGGCAATTCTGTGATTCATCCCAGGAGATTTCACGAACAGACCATCCTGTTGTTTTATAATTTGAGGTTTTTCCGGAGAACATATGTCCCTCCAGGGTTACCGTAGCATATGGCAGAGTGTTGCCCATTCTCAATGGATTATTATACTGGGGAACAGTAAATGGAGCTGCAGTTGAATGGTGCAGCTGTTGTCCAGTCTATGTTTGTTGTGTTGTGGTAAACCATTCGTTGACAAGAAACAGTTGAGGTTAGGAGGTCTAACTCCCTTACATCCTAATAATTAATCCCAAATTACTCAAATCTTTCTTTCTTATCCAGTGTAGTAAAATTTTGCCACGTGGCTCCGCCCGCTGAGTAAACTCCTCCTACTTACAGCGAAATGAAAACCAGATATCACGTGTGCAGAACGGTGAAAGTCTTTCAACAACCTTGATTTCTTTCTGTCACCAGAAAATCATGAAATAAGTGCAGCAGGCGATTAATATGTGAAAAACACAAACATGGAAATTAAGCGATGTTCTTCAGGATCCTTGAAAGACTTTCCAAAACTCTTCTTTGGATGTTTCTGCCTTTTCTTCTTCTCTCCTGGTGATCCCACACTGCTTCAGTTCTGTTGACGGGGGTTCTGTGGGGGTCCGGGGTCTGGGCGGAGGGGGTCTATCCCTCCATCCGACCTGTTTCCACTGAACTTCAGTCCAGTTCTTGTGTCACATGACTTTCCTGGCCTCTCAACAGCCATGTTTCCATGGAGACCCCTTCTGGTGAGGCATCGGCCAGCAGTGGGTGGATCAGCTGAAGGTCCAGGTGCATCCCTGAGGTTCTGGTTCAGGTCTGTGCTGGATTTAGCTGCTCTTCATATGGTCTTCTTTCCAGCCTGATACGTCTTTGACCTCCACCTGTTGATGTCGAGTCGCTTTGAGCTGAATGGGAGAGATATGACTCATTTAGAGCGAACTACTCTTCAGGAATTCTATTTGGCGAAGTCACTTGTTGGATCTTTGGCAGCTTTTTGTCGGTGGGACAAAAAGAAATGGGATCAAATGGTTTACTTTTGCAGGCTGTGATAGAAAAAACCCTAAAGATTCTACTGAACATGGTTCTCTTAGCGCAGACACAACACAGGGGAGTTTGGTACCTTTACTGACGCTTGAACGGCTCATAGGTCAGTTTTAAGAGGCTTCATGAATAACAGATAACCTTCCTCTGAAAGACCTTCCACAAGCCTGAAGATGTGCTGCTGACAATCACTGGAAAGTCTGGTTCATTGGAAAGTCTGGTTCATTGGAAAGTCTGGTTCACTGGAAAGTCTGGTTCATTGGAAAGTCTGGTTCACTGGAAAGTCTGGTTCACTGGAAAGTCTGGTTCATTGGAAAGTCTGGTTCATTGGAAAGTCTGGTTCACTGGAAAGTCTGGTTCATTGGAAAGTCTGGTTCATTGGAAAATCTGGTTCACTGGAAAGTCTGGTTCACTGGAAAGTCTGGTTCACTGGAAAGTCTGGTTCATTGGAAAGTCTGGTTCATTGGAAAGTCTGGTTCACTGGAAAGTCTGGTTCATTGGAAAGTCTGGTTCACTGGAAAGTCTGGTTCATTGGAAAGTCTGGTTCATTGGAAAGTCTGGTTCACTGGAAAGTCTGGTTCACTGGAAAGTCTGGTTCACTGGGAATGCGGAGCGGCTTGTGGCTTTGTGCAGTGCTGTGTGTGTTTCCTAAAGCTCGATGATGAGCTTTCCTTCGTCATCACTGCTGCTGGTGTCTTCTGTGTAGCAGCTCTGCACAGGCCTGATCCCACCTGTCAGAAAATCGGCTGGCTGGAAGCCGTGCAGCAAGCCGCCCATGAAAACAGACTGGTATTTGCTCCCAGAGTCACTGCTCTGACTGGTGGTGTCTCCTGGGAATGTGGCAGATCTGCATGGAGGGCCAGTGCTTTGGGAGTCCTTTGACTTTTGGACATCTCCAGTCAGTGCAGGCGTAGTTGTGCAGAGTGGAGAAGCTTGGTTAGAGTGTGCAGATTTTGATGCCAATGGACTACCACAGCTTACAGATGTGTTATAGCTGCCTGTAGATGAGCTTGTTGGCTGGCTGGAGACACTGATCATCGTTTGCTGCTGGTGCTGATGAGACACTGCATGAGTTTGTGGAAAATATGCCTCAGCTTTTGTAAAACCATGATGGATTTCAGCGAAATGAACCTGTGCAGTCATGTGGTTTAGACTGGGTTCACGTGATGCCTGCGTTTGCTGGTGATGGATGGTGCCGTCCCAGCTCTGTTGCATTTCCAGTGGGGTTGGACTGCGAAGGCTGGTATGAAGGCTGCTGGGAGGCAAAGCTGAGCTGCTGAATGCAGCTGGAGCTTTCTGAGGAGCGGACGGGGGGACTTTGGACATTCCTGAGTGTGTCTGGGAAAGATCCTGGAGATGCTGTTCAGGTAGACAGGAATTTTTCATACAATCCACTTGGATCTTTGTGTCTTCTCCCTGTTAATAAAAGAAGAATATGAGTGGAAATATAACCACATAAGACCATGATAATACAGTCATTATCCTCCTTTAATAAACCTCAGATGCCACAGAGCTTAACCCTTACAACTGAAGGTATTTATCCTGTTTCTTTATGACTTTTCTCTACATTTATAAAAAGATTTTTAGAATAAATAATTGTTATTTCTGACAGTTAAATGGTTTTGATTAATGCGGTACGTCCATGTTATAAATGCTGATATGAACCTTTGTCAGACTTTGTCAGACATCTGTGATAATTTTTAACATTCCAGAAATAAGTAAATGAGACTTTTTTAACTGAACAACTCGGGAAACACAGAAGCAGGACGTCAACAGAAGGAAACTTTATCATAACAGGAGTGTGCATGTGTCACAGTGCATGTAAAATGCACCATAATGCAAAGAAGATCCGTGTGTGCTCAGACAAAACACATTGATGTGCTGTAGCAGCAGATCATGTATTGTCATGGTCAATAACAAATAAATATTTACAGTATTTAATTTGTGCACTAAAGGAAAAAACATCATCAGTCGACTTTTCGTTCTGGGGAGGAAATGGTCCATAGCTTCCATTACACAGTCGGACAAAGCACAACATATCTGCGGGGGTGTTGGGTGGCTGAGCATCCTAACACACCAGTAGCAGGTATTGGTCAGAGTCTGATGAACCCGATTGGCTGAAACCGTATTGTCAAGCATCCCTCACAGGTCGATAGCAGGGACCCTGGACAGTTGTCAGGTCATCACCAGCAGTGTACAGCACGGTCACAGTGGGTGCATCCCACCGCTCCACCTGAAGGTGCGCTTCTGCCTCCAGTCAGGCGACTTAAACACTGTGAGATTTGGGACCTCTGCAATGATGGGAGCTTGCAGTGGAGACAGAGAATTATTAAAGGAAGGGTAAGTTTGCTTAAAATCCTCTTCACATCCTGATTGTAGCCAGGTACTAAAGTGCTCAAATACAAAGATTAAAAAAAGAATCCCCTGTGGAACGAACAGGACCTAAAAAGAACCGTCCTATCCTTTTCACCTGCCCATTCTAAATGATCAGGACGGTGATATGTCTATAACATTCAACTACCACCCCGTATTTTAATGGATTTTAATTATTTATAATTAGATCATCGTTAATGTTGTTGCTTCGTCAATGATCTTTTTTTTAACATCATTCATACATTTCAGCCTTTCTTAGCTTTTGCTACCATCTTTGCTGAAAGAAAATGAAAGCTGTTAATAAGTTTATGTGTCCAGTGAGTTGTGTCCATAGACTTTATATAAAAGATGGGCGGAGCCTCCGTGGCATCACACCTAGGCTTCTGAGGAGGTGAGTTAAAGCTTGGTGGGCGGTTTCTACTGTCGCCATCTTGGCAGCGTCTCCAGGAAAATACAAAAAAGGGCAAAGAGGTAAAGCAGAGAGGGGGCTGTGACCATGGGGAGGATGATTGGCATCTATCCAACTTGGTAGACGCCTGTAGCTAAGAGCTAACCGGAGCTAACCGGAGCTAACCAGCTAACGGTGCTAGGCGGGTGAAAGCTAAGTAACGCTGTCTAAAGGCTTCACTTTTAACCGCTTGGTTGTGACTAATGATAAAGTAATTTTAGGATAATTTAATATATTATTCAGATATGAAACATAATATGATTCAACCATTTATAAACATTTTGAAGTCAGACGGATATAAAAAGACTTTTCATGCTGATGACTTCAGATGTTTTCCTTTCCTCTGATCACTGCAGCATTTTAACGTGTTTGTCATGTCGGCGTTTTTCTCTTTTCATCGTGTCTTGCATACGTTTTGACATATGTATGGAGGATTATAAATTCATTTAGCTGAAACTATTTCATTAAGGAGCACGAAGAAAATCCATGTGTAAATTCCCTGTGAGCCAAAGAAAAACAGGCAAAAATGTGAATGATTTGTGGGAAACTTGAGAAGAGTCTGAAGTAATTAAACCAGTCAAAAGTATCTGAAGAATGTTGGATGGAAACGAATCCTGCGCAGTCTGGGTTTGTTTTTTATTTTCCTACTCCAACATGAATTATGTGTCAGCAGGCTTGAAGAATTTTCTTCTTTGCTTCACCCAAGCAAAAATTCATTAGAAAATATTGACGAAGAAACTGATCAAACTGATGATGTCGATGAAAACCGTCAATAAAAATCCTGCAGCTGCGTCCAAAATAAAACCAGGTGATGTTTGTTTACATGTTTTTATCCACGTTTCTACATTACATGACCAGTTTAGTTGGAACAAACAGTTCTTTAGTCAATAAAACCTGATGAGCTAAGTCACTTTGAAGGTGGTGGGTAGTTACGCAATCAGTTATTTTATGTTAGTAATTTTATTTCATTCTCATTACTTTGTAGAAATAAGTTTCAAGTTTGAAGTTAGAGGATTTTTTAATAAGTTATTTGGTGACAAAAGCCAAATAATGTTTCATATAACTGATTTACAAAAATAATAAAAGAATGAAACACAGCAGGTTTTATATACGCTGTGTGTATTTATGTATACCATGTTTCCACACATGCTGTGTGTATTTGTGTGTACTGTGTCTACACATCTCACATATGAGACTGAACAGTAAAAAGGGAAACAGGAGTAAATGAATTTTCATCTCTGTAAGTTTCTACCTTTAATCAACACCTTTGTTCTTGTGCTGTCAGAAGAAAAACAAATTATTTCATCTTTTTCTTTTGGAAAGAGGAAATGGATCATGTGATGCTCTCAGCCTCACCTTTATCCTGGTTACGTCTGATAAAACACTGGGAGCCTCCGTCTCACTGATTCCTCTCTTCCTGTCCTCTCCAGTCGTCCCACCACCGCCGTCTTTGTCCCCTCTGGTCCAGTGGTGAGTCTCTGCCTGGTCTCGCCTCTGCTCCAGTCTCCAGCCTGTCTTCTCCGGCTGCACGGTGGTCCCAGCATGCCCCCGTCTCAGCAGCTGGCCTTCACAGTCTTCTGTAAACCATCAGATAAGACAAACAATCCAAAGTTTTACTGCGTATTTCTCTGTCTTCTGACTTTCCAAATCTTTCTAAAGCAATCGTTTTATGAACTCTGAAGCCATCTTTGTCTCGCTGCAGTCTTTATTTTTGTTGATACTGATTTGTTGACATAGATTACACACATGTACAGGATCCTGTACTGACAAAGTGAAAAGTACAACAGCAGAAATAAAAATAGAAAATAGAATAAAAACATTTGAATCAAACGTTTAACACCTGCCAAGAGCATCTCAGACAGCATCTCCCAGAAGGCAAATCTGTCTTGCATGGTTGTCTCTGCCTGCTCCACAGAGACCAGTTAACAGGTTGTTACGACAACCCATTAAACTAACACACAAAACAAAAGGATTAATGAAAACACACACAGATAAAAGAATTCGGTTTCCACCACAGGTGAGAAGTCGACCAGACCAGAGTTGAGTGTTCTTCTCGAGTTTCTACAGGCGTCCAGTTTCTGTCTTTCCTCGGGGAGGATTTTGTTTAATGAAGTCAAATGATGAGATCAAAATAATCTTCTCTGCATCATGTGACAAGTCAGATGGAACTCTGCTACGTCCTGTTTCACGGCAAGAGATCGCCGTCCTCTGATGCCGGACCAGGAGGCGTTAGGCCCGTGGACGAGGACACAGTTCCGATACGAGGACTTAGTAACAGTTTGGGGACACAGCCCTAGGATGAAGACACATCTCTGAGACGAATACACAGCCCTGGGACAAAGACACAGCCCTGAGACGAGGACTTAGTAACAGTTTGGGGACACAGCCCTAGGATGAAGACACATCCCTGAGACGAATACACAGTCCTGGGACAAAGACACAGTAATGGTATGGGGACAAAGCCTGTGGACAAGGACACAGCTCCGATACGAGGACTTAGTAACAGTTTGGGGACACAGCCCTAGGATGAAGACACATCCCTGATACGAATACACACCCCCGGGACAAGGACACAGCCCCGGGTCGAGAAGACAGTGACGATATGGGGACAAAGCCTGTGGAGGAGGACACAACCCTGGGTCGAGGACACAGCCCTTAGACGAGGACACAGCCCCGCGACCAATACACAGCTCCAATAAGAGGACACAGCCCTGGGATGACGACACATCCCTGGGACGAGGTCACAGCCCCGAGACGACCACACAGCATGTGGACAAGGACACAGCTCCGATACGAGGACTTAGTAACAGTTTGGGGACACAGCCCTAGGATGAAGACACATCCCTGATACGAATACACAGCCCCGGGACAAGGACACAGCCCCGGGTCGAGGAGACAGTGACGGTATGGGGACAAAGCCTGTGGAGGAGGACACAACCCTGGGTCGAGGACACAGCCCTTAGACGAGGACACAGCCCCGCGACCAATACACAGCTCCGATAAGAGGACACAGCCCTGGGATGACGACACATCCCTGGGACAAGGTCACAGCTCCGGGACAAATACACAGCCCTGAGATGAAGACACTGCCCTGAGATGAGGACATAGCCCTGGGACAAGGACACAGTAATGGTATGATGACACAGCCCTGAGATGAGAACACAGCCCTGAGACGAATACACAGCCCATGGACGAGGACACAGCTCTGATACGAGGACATAGTAACAGTTTGGGGACACAGCCCTAGGATGAAAACACATCCCTGAGATGAATACACAGCCCTGGGACAAGGACACAACTATGAGACAAGGACAGAGGCCTGAAAGGAGGACACAGCCCTGAGACGAGGACACAGGCCTGAGAGGAAGACACAGCCCTGAGATGGGGACACAGCCCTTAGACGAGGACACAGCCCCAGGACGAATACACAGCCCTGAGACAAATACACAGCCCATGGATAAGGACACAGCTCTGATAAGAGGACACAGTAAAAGTTCGGGGAAGCAGCCCTAGGATGAAGACACTTTCCTGAGATGAATACACAGCCCGTGGACACAGCTCTGACACGAGGACACAGTAACAGTTTGGGGACACAGCAATAGGATGAAGACACATTCCTGAGACGAATACACAGTCCCAAGACAAGGACACAGCCCTGAGACGAGGACACAGTCCTGGGATGAGGACACAGTCAGACATATGACCTCCTGAGCTCTGTTAGTAAAAAAAATGAAAAGCAACAATAAAATCTAGTCAGAGATGGTAAAACTGGAGACTCAATGTTTTATTTTATTAAACTCTGAAGTTTTTCACTTTCAGGTAAATTTCTGCTCAATTTTTCTTCTGAAATAAAAATTCCAGATAAAGCATTTCATGATGTGGCAAAGACTAAAAGCAATCACATGTGGGTTTATGGTTCTCCTAAAGACTCCAGTCCATCATCTGGATCAATGCTGCCATCTTCTGTCCAGAAAGGATCTCAGATCTAGGTTTACCATGTCTGGAATTTAGATGACCTGCAATTGTTACGATGCATCCTGAGAAAAAAACCTCTTCATCCTGCTGTGAACACTTCAATCCGTGTGCTTTTTAACTTGTGATCAATGAGATTTCACGTTTTTTCTGGTTTAATCTTGTTTATTTATTTAGCACCAATTAAAAGAAAATCCAGAAGCTCAGAGTGCATGTTGAAACATTTGTATGCCTCATCTCTCAAAATTAAAGCTAATTATCTTATTATCTCACTATAACAACTTAGTTTTCTCTAGATGAGCTTATAACATTTTTAATAACTTTAACGGAACAAATATTTTGTTTATATAAATATAGATGAACAGATAAATAAATAAAGAGAACAACAATAAATAAATAAAATTCATTCAAGCTCTAGCCAGAATTAAACATTCTTTACAAACAATGAACTTGGAGTGGGAACGTGATTTTCCATGATCTCACCATCTGGACAGAATGAAGCTGGTTGTCTTGTGTTGACCAGTGTTTATCTTGTAAAAAACAGGAAGATGTGAACATTCATGAATCATGGCAACAGGATGAAGCTGGACCTGAATGCAGGACTCGTGGCAACAGAGGTGGATGTTGGTTGTAAGTAGAGACCAGAAGGGTGACCGGTTAGCTGACAGACTGACGAAAAACACGATGAGGAAAGGAAAACCAGGAACAGGTTCATGGAGCGACTGACCCCATGACCAAACCCAGTTCAGCCAATCAGAATCCAGAGCAGGTAGTAAAGAGAACAGAAAACACAAGGGAATAATGCTGCGTCTCAGAATGGAGAAGAGTTTGTGATATCATTAGCGGGTAGTCTGCGTTTTCCAGCAACTCTGGAAAAATGGATGTCTCCAAACCGCCGATTTGTCAGCGTCCAAAAATACTGTACAAAAGCAGAAAATCACAAACTCACTGAACAGCATGAAAACCAGCTAATTTAGGTTATTTGATTAATAAACCACATATTATATTAATGCTGTTATTCTTTATGTTTTTACAATCAAGCCTGGTGGTCCTGGGGGCAGTCACCTTTATATCTGGAATACCAGGATCGTCTGAAACTTACGAGTCCCGGCTCAGAACTCTGAGGAATCCCCGAGGACAACTGGAACACATGATAAACTCAACAAAATGAAACACGGAGCAGGAATAGAAACTAGAGGCCTGTTTCTGCTCCCTTATGTATGTAAACGCAGACATCCATTTCAAATGTTGTCATACGCCACCACCCGTTGCCATGGTTGCTGTCAGTTCATCCTCTAGTGGGCAGTGTTAAGTTGACAGTTCATCGGCCATGAGTGGGAATGCATGCCATAAAGTCATTTACAACTGTCGGCAAACACCTGAAGAAGAAGAACACAGAGACTGTGTCTGAATGTCCACAATGTATCTTGAGAAGTAGTGAGCATCGATGGTTACGACTGGTCAACAATGGCCATGATGCATCATGGAGAGGAGCTGTACGTGGCGCAAGTGACAGGAACGTCAAAGCAGATTAAGAAAAAACTACAGATCATTCATTTTATGTCCCTATTTGTTAAATAAATATGCAGCGAAGACAGAATAAAATATGATAAAAGAAAATAACATTTTTTGCATTGGATTTGGAACGGTTGCCGTGGAAACAGTCTGTAGTCAAGTGACCTGGACGAGGAGAAAATAACCAGCTTCGCGTCTGGATCAGCAACACAATGGGTTCACTATGTAGTGTGCCATATAGTAAGTGGGGGTTTGGGAATAATGTGGACATTCAGACACAGTTTTTTTCTTTCCTCAACTTCTTCTTCTTCTTCATCTGGTGCTTTTTATTTGGCAGTTTCTGCATCATCTTCTTCCTGTTTGTTATTTTCTCTGGTTGTGCAACTCAACGCTGCCCCCCGGTGGTTTCAGTAGTATTGCTTTGTTTTCAACTGATGAATAGCTATGCCCCCTAAAACGGACCAAAATACATGCATGACCCCCGGGTCTCGGGTTGCACTGGCATGATCACTCTTCCTCTAACACGTTTCAGTTTCTGCGCGCTGACACAGTAACTGTGTCATCCTGTAGGTTTACTGACTGTGTTTGCGGTTTTAGCTGAAATTAATGGTTTCTTTTAAGCATCCTCATCTTCTGACAGTTGTTTGCTTCCTGTTTGGGGGGGTGGGGGGTGCTGTTGTTGTGTTTCTGGTGCAGCAGATGGTCTAGAACCTGTGGTTGGAGTGCAGTGTTTTCTATGTGCTGTATTTCTGTCTTCTTGTTTCTGTTCTCTTTCCACACACACACACACACACACACACACACACACACACACACACCCACACCCCCTATTTATTCAAAACAAACAAACAAATAAATTAAGAATTCAGATTATCAAGAGGATCTTCATGTCTACAAAGCTCCTCTTGGCAAAGCACAGTTGCTCAGCTGAACACAGCAGCTAGACCTTCTTTCTGCTGCTCTAATGCTGGACAGGACAAGGTCAAAATAAAAAAGGAAATGATTATGTCATATCTTTCCATGATTCATATGAATGTGAGCTTGGAGAAGAGTCCTACCTGCAGTTAGACTCTGGATTCTTGTACACACAGCTGTGTTGTTTTGGAATCTTTCCGTCTGGATGTTAGAGGAAACTGAGGAACCCCCACTCCTGTGTTTTCCTGCATCCTGAGATGTTGTAACTCCTGACGAAGAGGAGGAGTTGTCTGAGTTGCCCTGCATGTCTGCAGGTTTGGATGAGCTCTGATCTGATGCAGGTTCCTCTGGCTGGCAGAGGGATGGCTGTGAGTCCATCTGGCCTGGAGCTTCGCTGTTCCTCGTACAAAGTGAGGAGGCTAACACGTGTGCGGCGCTGTCGACCTGACTCAGGACTTCACTGTCTAACCTGCTGCTTTTACACGACGCTCTGGGATCTGGAAGTTTGTGTTGGCTCTCTGTGTTGCCGAACCTCCCGTCCCTCAGGGGGGGGACTTGCTCTGAAGTTCGGCTTCCTGCTGAGTTTACACCGTCGCATCTGTTCAGTGTTTGGTCTGGAAGGGAGTTAGACTGAACTGAAGCTGCAGCCTGGTTGGTTTTACTGTGTTCAGCCAGCTGGGGGCCTGGATCTCCCACAGCCAGTGGAGGTGTACGTGTCTCTGTGTTTAGCATGGCCACGGACTTTCTGTCATCAGTCCTCTGATGCTGCTGGTTTCCTGCTTCGTTGCTTTGTCCCACCGTGACAGAGTTGTGAGCTTTCTTCTCGGCGTCATGTTGGCTCATGGCTTCAGCATCCCGTGTTTGAGGCAGGTTCATATCAGGTGTACGATCAATTTGGGGCGCAATGAGGGCCAGCTGCTCGTCAGATATGATCTGCAGGCATATCTGGAGGTCTGCTGTGTGCACATGAAATACATTCTGTGCATGGTTAAGCGGCAGAGCCGGGGTGTTTGAGCGGACTAGTGCTTTGTTTCCAGGGTTGGACAGTGACAGGGGGGCGTTTGGGCTGAGATGAGGTTGGGATTGTGAAAGAGCTGAAACTGTAGCAGCAGATGTCTGGTTGTTTACTGTGGTTGGAGATAAGTTTGCAGCTGCAGGTGCAGAAGGCCTGGGTAGCTGTGGAGGCACCGAGCCTGCTACAGATTTTAAAGGCTGAATCAAAGTGCTGCATAATCTGCTCGGCGAGTCTTGCAGGCAGCTTGTGGTTTTTGTGGTTGTTGCAAATTGCCTGTGCACCACAGTGAGACTAGATGCTAAAGGTGCAGCCTGACTGAGAGGTGTGACTGTGCACGTTAAGGCAAGCTGTTGTTGTGTGGAAGTGACAACAGTCACCCTGCCGATGTCACAAGTCTGCACTGCGTTTCCACAGTTCTGTGTACAAGCTGTTGCCGACGGTAACGTTTGATCGGTGGCTGAAGACGACGCTGCAGTGAAAGCGTAATCGTCTCTTCCCTTTGGTTCACCCACAACTGGCGGCGAACCTTTGGGATCGGGGTCAGGAGCATTAGGTAACTTGAGCTGGTACTTGGGCAGGAAGCTGCTCTTGGCAGAGGAGGGAAGGGAAGTGCTCGGCGAGATGTCGACTGAAGGTGCTTTTGTTTTGAGCAAGCTTGGCAGAAAGACGGCTCCTTTCATCTCAGTGTGCTTTGGATCCTTCGGAAGGTTTATAAAAGTCAGATTTGCATCCTTCAGGAGAACATTGGCGGCAGCAGAGGGAGGGGGTCCAGTCACCGTGTTTGGGTCATTCAACATCTCCAGAGAAGAAACTATTTCATCAGTTCTTTGCTTCTTCCTGTCGGAGGGAATACGGGCCGCTTCGGCATGCGGGTCAACATCAACGGGCCTCTCAGCCTCTGCTCTGCTCACACACTCTGCTTTGTGGCTGACCAGTGATCCAGTGGAAGGTAACGGCAACACAGACAGGGACAAATTTCTCCTGAGGGGAGACCTGACGGAGCTGTTGAGGTGGCTGAAAACCACAGGAGAGACGAAAGCGAGAGTGGCCGGACCCACTGTTGCAGCGCTGTTTGTGAAGCTTGCTGTAGAACCAGTCTCCTTGTGGTCCAGGGGCTTCTGCAGACCCTGAACAACTTCTGGGTTTGTGGAACCTTTCCTGCCTTTGCAGGTACCATTATCGCCCGTTGTCTCTGCACTGTAGAGCCTCTTGAACGTGCCCCCCCTGTACATGTACCACTTGTAAAAAAACTTCTGCGGTTTCTTCCTCCGGATCTTTCTGGAGTTGGACTCATCGCAGATGTCGCCACCATCTCCATCGCACACCTCCTCCACTGATGATGAGTTTGAGAAGAGACCATCTGCTGCGTGGTTGCAGTCTACGGCGGTCTGTCGGACCAGTGGGCGGTGGGTGGACGAGTGCTGGCTAACAGGCCTCATCGCTGAATACGTTGGGTTGATTTGGCCAGAGCTTCCTCTCCGTGAGGGACTTACATAATCGCTGTGATGGGAGGAGGTGGGGCTGCTCCTCTCTGGCTGCAGCAGGGCGACGCTGAAGGGGAGGGAGTTGCTGCGGGTCAGGGGGGCATGCTCCACGGTGGAGCAGGAGCGCTGGGTGGGCACCGAACTGCAGAGTCCTGGCTGGATGTGTCTCTGTAAAGCAATGTGCTGCGCTGGGCTGATCTTCATGTCAAAGTGAAAGGAGTCCTTGTAGGTGTACGGCATGGGAAGGTCAATGCTGCCCTGCTTGGACAGCACTGTCTTCCTGGGCCTGACGTTCTCCAGCTGCTTGTCCTCCACCACAGCTGTGTTCTCTGAGATCAGCTTAGAAATCCGCTCCTCCAGGATCTTTTGCTCCTGCTCTCTTGCTGTGTCTTTGGCCTCCCGTCTGCTGCCTTCTGAAGGTGTGTGTGTTCTGGTGGAGTCCTCCTGATGCTCCGTGTTTGATTCGGCGAGGGAGTCCATGCTGTGGTCGGGGAGGACACTGCCTGGACTTGGGTAGTGATCGCTGCTCTCGCTGAAGCCCGAGTCTGTGCTCCCGTGACTCTGAGATTTGCCACCACATGCAGAACTCTCCCGCTGCTTGGAGAACAGCATGGCCTGTTGTCTCTGAAGGGGGAGATGTCGACTCAGGAGAGGTGGTTTTTCTGCTGTTTGCTTGTCCTCGTCTTTTCCCAGCTCGTCTCTCCAGCTGGTTTCTGTGACGGTCACCTCTCTCTGCATCTCTGTGTCTCTGGTGGGACTGGCGCTCTCGGCAGCGGGAAGTCGGGTGCTCTCCACGCTGCCTGACTCGTCACTACGCTCATCCAGAGACAAACTGGACGTGCAGGTGTCTCTTGAGCTGGACGTGCTGTCCACGCTGCTCTGCTCGGACTCGGATGAGAGGCGGGCGTGTGCCTGAGTACGTCTGTGTTTGTAGAGGTTGCTCTGAGTCTTGAAGGAAACCCCGCAGGTGGTGCAGGGGTAAGGCCGCTCCCCCGTGTGGCAGCGGAGATGCTTCTCCAGCACGCTGGGCTTCATACAGTCCCGTCCACAGTGAGGACACACGTGCTTTCCTGCAGACTTGGGTTTGGCTGTAGGAGCGGCAGTCACCACACTCAGTCCTGGCAGAGACTGAACCCCCCCAGCAAGATGCAGGGTCAGAAAGGGAAGCGTCTCCTTGGAGTAGAGCGGCGGCGTGGACAGATGGAGGGTGGATGGCTCCGGGGCCGCTGCAGGGGGCTGGCTGTAAGGTGCTGTGTGGATGTAAACGGCCGTCAGAGGGGCTTGCATGTCCATCTCTTTCTCTGCCGGCGCCGCGATGGAGCGGATGTGCGCTGGAACACTCGCCAACCCCGGCTTGCCAGTCTCCATGGCAACGCTGCTGCTGTCGTGATGTACCAGTGCCAGGTTTCTAATTATCTGTGAAATAAGAACAGTTTGTATCAGACTTTTAGCCTTCCTCGGATCGGAGAGGGGAGATATGTTCAGATGTCTGAAAAAATAAATCTACTGACAGCCATCAGTGCAGACAGACGTGCAGCGGACATGTAGACAGGTGCCGAGCAAAGCCATCAATCACACCAAGGCCCACGCAGAATAATGTTGAAAGAAAATCCCATATCGTTGTTGGAAGTGTAGGGATCGCTGCAGGAGCTGTTCGGATCCCATGCCGGCAGCAGAAAAGTGAGAAGATGCAGAGAAAACGTGCAGCAGACAGAAGCAGAGGATGAACATTCTCCTACACAACATCGGGGCTTTTATTCTCACAAACAAAGCACGTCTGCTGAAGTGAGCTGTTGCTTCTGCCACCAGCCTGCAGCAACTAAACAACAAGCCCTCCCAGTGGCATGTGGCGGCGTTTTCCACCGGCACACAAGCTGTCGCATAACGTTTCGGACTCTCGTCAGGGGGAAGGAAACACAGGAAACAGCAGACAAGTGCAAACCGTGAAAACATGCTTTCCTCTTTCTGTTGTGATGCTGCTTCATGCACGGCCTGGCTTGGCTTAAAAACCACGGCGGTACGTTGGCAGGCAGCGCGAGCACGCCCACGTCTGAGACTGTTTGTGCTGTTGAACTTTCTGGCTGCATTTGGGCGACTTCTCAGCAAATGAACACAAACTGCAGCTCACTTTTCTTACATCACCGGCTGCGTTGACATGACCCTCCTGGCTGAAGTGTCTTTCACTTCCTCATAGCCATGCAGATGTGTTGTGTTGCTGCACATGATGCAGAAATCCAGCTGGCCTGAGACGTGCACTGGGTGGGAGGCAGCTAATGAGACATCTCACTGCACTAAACGTCTTGTCAGGAACAAACCTCGGCTAAAATGAACAACTTTAAATGCTGGAGTCATAAAGTTTCTCTGAATGAAAGCAGCGTGAGAACACTGCTGCCTTCTGAGAACTCTGCATCTACCGGCCGAAACTCAGGAAATCAGGCAGAAGTCACTCACCGTCGCTGTGATCAGTCATCCAGCAGGGAAAGCCTGAACAACCTCAGGGTTCCTGCTGGTTTCAGGCGGCTCTGCCATCCACGCCGCCTCGCCTCTCCAATCTGATCACCCCTCTCAGCTCGCTGACTTGAAATGTTTCTCGTCACGAGGAAGCGGAAGAAATGCAAATGAGAGAGAAGATGCAGGCAGAGAGGGGAGAGCGAGAGGAAGGAGCGGGGTTGGGTGGCTGTCAGACAAAGACTTGTGCAGGACCAGCTGAAAGCAGATCACACAAAGACGTGCCCACATGGACGGACTTCCCAGCCGAGCAAGGACGGCCAACTTACCTTCCCCAGCACTGACATCACCATCAGCCGTTGGAGGCAGGCTTCTGGCTGCCGTATATACTCGCTCCCCACCTACTTCCTCCTACTCGCAGCATCTCGCACACCCACACACACAAAGCTCATGTGGATGTGTGGCTGCTTGGCTGCACATTGGCTGCTTTCTCCCTCTCAGCTACAGAGCAGATAGATGAGTTTTCCCACCTCCAACCACAGCCCCCAGCGTGCTCCAGCAGCAGTTCAGCAGTTCATGCTGCACATGCTGCGTTTTTAAGGGCTTTTACTGTTTCAGCTTGAAGAGAAAAACTGCAGCTTTTAAAGACAAAAGAAGAACAACCTGTTGATCCAAAGCTTTGTAAAGTCACCGTCCTCTTCATCACAACCAGCTTCCGCTTCCGGGTCGGACCCCCTTTTAATGGCAGACGGAAGCAGGTGGAAACATTTCTCAGAGGCCGCAAACTGACATGAAGCATTGCATGTGATAAATATCTGATAATCACTCTGCTGATTGGTTAAACCAGGTCATGCTGAAGGCCCCAAAGTGGGAGAAGAACCCCCCCCCACCGTGTCCACCAGCAGCAGCGTTGATCCTGACGGCAGGATGGATCCATGTTGTCATGATGTTTCCAGCAGATTCTGATCCTACCATGTGAATGTGGAGCTGAACTGGAGACTCATCAGACCAGCAACGTTTCTCCATCTGCTATTGTCCAGTTCTGGTGAGTCTGTGTGAATTGTAGCCTCAGTTTCCTGTTCTTACTGACAGGAGGGAACCCGCTGTGGTCTTCTGCTGGTTCTGGTCCAGACCTCTGGTCCTGCTCTTCTTCAAACCTTCTCTGGAAACACCAGAGATGCTTGTGTGTGAAAATCCCAGTAAATCTCCTCTTTTCCTCATCCTGATGCTCAGTTTGACCTTCAGCAGGTCGTCTTCACCGTGTACTCATGCTGCCGCGTGATTGGCCGGTTGGATAGTCGCGCTAACAGGAAGTTGAACCTGATGAAGCAAATTCTTTTTTTTCTGCATGTTTTTCATCAGTTTATGGTTTAAATTTGGCCTCATTATGAATTTCTGTGTTTTTACATCTTGTTTCAGCAAAGACAAATTCACCACATACTTTTTCACTTCATTTTGCTTTAAAACGACATGACTAGGATGCTGTGAGTGTAATAAAACATCTTTACGTGACCCGTTTATAGTTTTATACGGAAGCTGAAAGCAGCCATGCTGTTTATTTATGTTGGATGCATTTATCGCCACATCATCGTCTAATTTTAATGTTATAGTTTTCTAATGAAAGAGCATTTAGTTTCTCCTCCTACTGTTAGCAGAAGATTGTAGTCATTTACCTGCTAATTGTCAAGTTGTTTAAAATCTGTAGCACTAAACTCAGGCATGTGTGTGTCGTTGTTCAGCGACTTGGGGAATAAGTTGTTGATCCAACTCCTGCATGAAAGCCTCCAAGTTTCAGCCTTCTCTCACTAGAACGTATCAGATGTCATGTTTGGAAACAGCCAGCTGATACAGTGATGTTAGAGCCATAAGTAATGTTTATTTTGTATATTTTTCTACAAAACATCATAACGGAACTATTTTTGTGTTCATAAGTAAAACATTATGTATCCTGCTGCAGAATTCTGTTATAATATTTTTGTCTTTATATTTCACGGCTAAGTCGACTGTTATAGGATCCTTGTAAGGAGCTGCATGTGGAGGAGAGTCGGTGCGCTTCGGAGCATGTTCAGTGGTTTTGTGGATGGAGCAGCTACAGCTTCTCTGACCGGGATTGGATGTGGATATTTTTGTTTGTAGGAGGAGTCGCTGCAGTTTTGTGGAAGCAAGTCTTTTGTTTTTTAATTGCATTTGTTTATTAAACTGATGTATTTTTTGTATCCCTTTACTGTAACGAGTCGGGAACCTCCCGTCCTGCAGGAGTGGCCAGAACAGGTTCTACTACGTTGAGACTACAGGTAACTTTAGGGAAGTATCAACAAACTACGACACCTAATCATCCGAAGCTTTTGATCACCTCGACATTCATGAACCCCTGCCAGCATGTCCGTGTGGGGCCCATTAGAGTTACACTTGGGCTGCAGATAAGGGTTTGTCTGTAGTTTCCATGACAACCTCACCTGTGTTTTCTGACTGGGTTTCAGCTGACATGGGCTCTCCGAGGTCACCAGGCCCGCCTTCATCCCTTATGGGGCTCATACGGCCCACATGGGTTTCACATACGGGTCCATGTAACTGAAACTGCACTGGACCTGCAAAATGCGCCCTGATCAAGTCCATGCCACCTCAGTACCAGCCCAGATTTAACCCTTATGGGTCCCACATGGACATGCTGGCTGGAATATGGGTCCTGTCCAGCTCGCCACGTTGGGTTCCAGCTGAAACCGAACCAACTTGAAACCCATATGGACCAACACAAGACCATCGTGGGAACTGAGGAAAAAGCCATGTATGACCCTTATCTACACTCCAAATGTGACCCTTAAAGGCCCCACATGGACGCGCTTGCTGGGAATTAGAGTAAATATGTAGCATGATGTGTGTCTGTAATGGAAATTAAGTAAAGACATTAAATTGTTGTGAAATTACAAACATTTGGATCAATAAGTTTGAATATTAATATAATTAATGATGAATGATTTCTGTAAAATTCACTTCAACAGACTCATGGACAACACTGAGTTCTACTAACTCTAGGTTTTCTGAAAGGATGTCGGTTTCTGTCACCAGCAACTCTACGGAAAATGTTGCTCTTCAGTGCTACGTGCTAGCTGCTAACTGTTAGCCAGGTGGGGCTGAGCAGGTTCCAGGTGGGTTTATCCGTCTCTGTTTGGAGATTAAAGATGGAAAGCAACATCTGGGAAGCGATGAGAATGGCTGCTGGAGTTTTGGGAAGGGAATGTTGTCTCATTCTGGTCTGATGCAGGATTCTAGCTGCTCTACAGTCCTGGACCTTGTCGCAGAGTTGCTGCTGGATGGGAGCAGATGTTTCAGCATTGATGGAGCTTCCCAGATGTGGAAGCTGCCCACGCCATCGGCACTAAAGCAACCCCATCCCATCAGAGATGCAGGCTGATAACAAGCTGGATGCTCCCTCTCCTCTTTAGTCTGCAGGACACGCCGTCCATGCTGTCCACAAACTATTCCACATCTTCATCCAGGTTTCCACTCGGAACATTTTAAATGAGCTTTGGTCCAGAGAAGACGGCGTGTTTCTGGATCCTCTTCACATATGATGGAGCTTTAACCTGCAGGTGTGGATTTCAGCCTGAACTGGGTTCACACCGGTTTCTGGAAGCTTCCTGAGTCCATGCACTGGTTTCCAGAAGCTGTCAACGCAGAAGATCCCCAGCATCCTGTAATGTAGGAATCCTCGAGGGCAAGAAGTTAAGAAACAAGTTTATTCACAAAAACGGGGTAAGATGATGATCTCACCAAGCTGATGGAGGGGCAGCGATGAAGACGTGATCCAGGGGACAAGCCAGAGGAGTCCAGGAGACGAGGACACGAGGCGTCCAGGAGACGAGGAGGCCAGGAGACGAGGCGTCCAGGAGACGAGGAGTCCAGGAGAGGAGGAGACGAGGACACGAGGAGTCCAGGAGACGAGGAGGCCAGGAGACGAGGCGTCCAGGAGACGAGGAGTCCAGGAGACGAGGAGACGAGGACACGAGGCGTCCAGGAGACGAGGAGGCCAGGAGAGGAGGAGACGAGGACACGAGGCGTCCAGGAGACGAGGAGTCCAGGAGAGGAGACGAGGACACGAGGAGTCCAGGAGACGAGGAGTCCAGGAGACGAGGACACGAGGAGTCCAGGAGACGAGGAGATGAGGACACGAGGAGTCCAGGAGATGAGGAGACCAGGAGACGAAGAGTCCAGGAGACGAGGAGTCCAGGAGACGAGGCGTCCAGGAGACGAGGAGTCCAGGAGACGAGGACACGAGGAGTCCAGGAGACGAGGAGATGAGGACACGAGGAGACCAGGAGACGAAGAGTCCAGGAGACGAGGAGTCCAGGAGACGAGGAGTCCAGGAGACGAGGAGACGAAGACACGAGGAGACAAGGACACAAGGAGTCCAGGACATGAGGAGTCCAGGAGACGAGGAGACGAGGACACGAGGAGTCCAGGAGACGAGGAGTCGAGGAGACGAGTAGTCCAGGAGACGAGGAGTTCAGGAAACGAGGAGACGAGGACACAAGGAGTCCAGGAGACGAGGACACGAGGAGATGAGGACACGAGGAGTCCAGGAGACGAGGAGTCGAGGAGACGAGTAGTCCAGGAGACGAGGAGTTCAGGAAACGAGGAGACGAGGACACGAGGAGTCCAGGAGACGAGGACACGAGGAGATGAGGACACGAGGAGTCCAGGAGACGAGGAGTCGAGGAGACGAGTAGTCCAGGAGACGAGGAGTTCAGGAAACGAGGAGACGAGGACACGAGGAGTCCAGGAGACGAGGACACGAGGAGATGAGGACACGAGGAGTCCAGGAGACGAGGAGTCGAGGAGACGAGTAGTCCAGGAGACGAGGAGTTCAGGAAACGAGGAGACGAGGACACGAGGAGTCCAGGAGACGAGGACACGAGGACACAAGGAGTCCAGGAGACGAGGAGATGAGGACACGAGGAGTCCAGGAGATGAGGAGATGAGGAGACGAAGAGTCCAGGAGACGAGGAGTCCAGGAGACGAGGCGTCCAGGACACGAGGAGTCCAGGAGAGGAGTAGACGAGGACACGAGGCGTCCAGGAGACGAGGAGACGAAGACACGAGGAGACAAGGACACGAGGAGTCCAGGAGACGAGGACACGAGGAGTCCAGGAGATGAGGAGACCAGGAGACGAAGAGTCCAGGAGACGAGGAGTCCAGGAGACGAGGCGTCCAGGAGACGAGGAGACGAAGACACGAGGAGACAAGGACACGAGGAGTCCAGGAGACGAGGACACGAGGAGTCCAGGACATGAGGAGTCCAGGAGATGAGGAGACGAGGACACGAGGAGTCCAGGAGACGAGGAGTCGAGGAGACGAGTAATCCAGGAGACGAGGAGTTCAGGAGACGAGGACACGAGGAGTCCAGGAGACGAGGACACAAGGAGTCCAGGAGACGAAGACACGAGGAGATGAGGACACGAGGAGTCCAGGAGACGAGGACACGAGGAGTCCAGGAGACGAGGAGTCCAGGAGACGAGGAGTCCAGGAGACGAGGACACGAGGAGTCCAGGAGACGAGGACACGAGGAGTCCAGGAGACGAGGAGGCCAGGAGAGGAGGAGACGAGGACACGAGGCGTCCAGGAGACGAGGAGGCCAGGAGAGGAGGAGACGAGGACACGAGGCGTCCAGGAGACGAGGAGTCCAGGAGAGGAGGAGACGAGGACACGAGGAGTCCAGGAGACGAGGAGTCCAGGAGACGAGGACACGAGGAGTCCAGGAGACGAGTAGATGAGGACACGAGGAGTCCAGGAGATGAGGAGACCAGGAGACGAGGAGTCCAGGAGACGAGGAGTCCAGGAGACAAGGAGACAAGGAGTCCAGGAGACGAGGACACGAGGAGTCCAGGACACGAGGAGTCCAGGAGACGAGGAGACGAGGACACGAGGAGTCCAGGAGACGAGGAGTCCAGGAGACGAGTAGTCCAGGAGACGAGGAGTTCAGGAAACGAGGAGACGAGGACACGAGGAGTCCAGGAGACGAGGACACGAGGAGATGAGGACACGAGGAGTCCAGGAGACGAGGAGTCGAGGAGACGAGTAGTCCAGGAGACGAGGAGTTCAGGAAACGAGGAGACGAGGACACGAGGAGTCCAGGAGACGAGGACACGAGGAGATGAGGACACGAGGAGTCCAGGAGACGAGGAGTCGAGGAGACGAGTAGTCCAGGAGACGAGGAGTTCAGGAAACGAGGAGACGAGGACACGAGGAGTCCAGGAGACGAGGACACGAGGAGATGAGGACACGAGGAGTCCAGGAGACGAGGAGACGAGGACACGAGGAGTCCAGGAGAGGAGGAGACGAGGACACAAGGAGTCCAGGAGACGAGGAGATGAGGACACGAGGAGTCCAGGAGATGAGGAGATGAGGAGATGAGGAGTCCAGGAGACGAGGAGACCAGGAGACGAGGAGTCCAGGAGACGAGGCGTCCAGGACACGAGGAGTCCAGGAGAGGAGTAGACGAGGACACGAGGCGTCCAGGAGACGAGGAGTCAAGGAGACGAGGACACGAGGAGTCCAGGAGACGAGGAGATGAGGACACGAGGAGTCCAGGAGATGAGGAGACCAGGAGACGAAGAGTCCAGGAGACGAGGAGTCCAGGAGACGAGGCGTCCAGGAGACGAGGAGACGAAGACACGAGGAGACAAGGACACGAGGAGTCCAGGAGACGAGGACACGAGGAGTCCAGGACATGAGGAGTCCAGGAGATGAGGAGACGAGGACACGAGGAGTCCAGGAGACGAGGAGTCGAGGAGACGAGTAATCCAGGAGACGAGGAGTTCAGGAGACGAGGACACGAGGAGTCCAGGAGACGAGGACACAAGGAGTCCAGGAGACGAAGACACGAGGAGATGAGGACACGAGGAGTCCAGGAGACGAGGAGACGAGGACACGAGGAGTCCAGGAGACGAGGAGTCCAGGAGACGAGGAGACGAGGAGGCCAGGAGAGGAGGAGACGAGGACACGAGGCGTCCAGGAGACGAGGAGGCCAGGAGAGGAGGAGACGAGGACACGAGGCGTCCAGGAGACGAGGAGTCCAGGAGAGGAGGAGACGAGGACACGAGGAGTCCAGGAGACGAGGAGTCCAGGAGACGAGGACACGAGGAGTCCAGGAGACGAGTAGATGAGGACACGAGGAGTCCAGGAGATGAGGAGACCAGGAGACAAGGAGTCCAGGAGACGAGGACACGAGGAGTCCAGGACACGAGGAGTCCAGGAGACGAGGAGTCCAGGAGACAAGGAGACGAGGAGTCCAGGAGACGAGGACACGAGGAGTCCAGGACACGAGGAGTCCAGGAGACGAGGAGTCCAGGAGATGAGGAGACAAGGAGTCCAGGACACGAGGAGTCCAGGAGATGAGGAGACGAGGAGCGAACAGAACCAGGAAGTTGAGATGTGGAGAATCCAGAGACAGACATTGGGTCAAAACCAGGGAGTCAGTTCAAACTCGATCTCCAGGTTGGTGAGGGAGTCGGGGTGTGGGAAGGGACGGAGGGGAAAGCAGTTACAAGGTCCAACAGTGAATGTCTGGAGAGGATGACTGGAGGATTGAATGGTGAGAAGGATCAGTAATGAGGAGACTGGCTGCAAGGGAAGCTGGCCGGAGTGGTCCGTGGCCGAGCCCGGTGGGGGTCTAACACATCCAGCCTTGTCTCCTGCACACAGAGACTTCTGATTGGATCTCCTGATGGTTTTACACACTGTGGATGGTGGATCTTTAAACTCTGAGGAACATTTGTTCAGAAACTGTTCCACAATATTTAGATCCAGTTTGTGTGGGATTGGTGAAGTTCTGATCATCTTTCCATCTGAGAGACTCTGCCTCTCTGAAATGCTCCTTTTATACTTTTATGCTGCTGACCTGTTGATAATTAACCTAATTAGTCACAATTCTCCTCCAGCTGTTTCTGAACTGTACCAGTTACCTTTCCAGCCTTTTGTTGCTCCTCTTCCAACATTTTACAGACGTGTTGCTGCATCAGACTCTCAATCAGCTCATATTTACCATGAAAAGATTAAATTTCTGTTTCATCATCTGAAATGTTGTTTATCTTCTACTGGGAATAAAATACGGCTTGATAAGACTCTGCTTTTGTTTACATTTTATACAGAGACTCGTTTTTGCATATTCACTGCAGCTTCTTTAAGTTAAGCACATTCTTTTTTATCTTTTCTTTTATTTAAAAGAAAACGTATTTGAAAAGACTGCTCTTTTCTCGGTTCTTCTTGTTCCCAAACTCTGTTTTTTGTCATTATTTCATCATGTGCTAACAATGGTGCAATCATCGCATGACATATGCTGAAAAGAAAGCAAATCTTTTTGTCTCGTCTCTCTGTAACAGACTCAAGTTGGTCTCCAAGGTAACCGCAGGCTGGCCTACAGAGAGTATGCTGCGTGTTGACATGGCAACACGACACCAACTACTGCCAATGTTTTCTCCCGTCTTCACATAGTCGTGCAGGGAGGATGCGTGTGTGCGTCTGAGTCAGATGTCAAAGCAGTAGTATGTCGATCTCCTTCTCCAAACCAGCAGGGGTCCGATGTTGTATTCTGGTCACGTTATCAGCGTTACCGGGATACAAGTTAGAGCCGAGCTGACAAGAGACGAACATGTGCTCCAGTTACTCATCTTGTCTTTTTACTTTCCAGAGTGTCACCCTGTTTGATCAGGTTTGCTTTCATGTATGTGGGAGCAGCTGTTCTTGTGTGTTTACTTTTATGTGTTGAATCATACCATGATGCTGGCACAAGGCCAGTAAGGCCAGTAAGCACAAACAGCTCCTGACACCAAGCTCACAGAGCTTCATCATCTTCATCATCAGTTTATTTATATTCAACAGAAGCCATAGCTGAACAAAGTGCTGTAAATCCGAGGTAGCTAAAATAAAAGCATAAAAATAAATATTATAAAAGTGGTAAAACAGAAACAATCTGATCCCGGCCATTAAACCAGATAAAAGATCAATTAAAAGCCAAAGAAGATCAAGTCTCGGGTTGGGTTGAGATGGGTTTCAGGCCTGATTGGTCCATGGTTCTGCCCTGGTCCTGGTCCTGGTCCTGGTCCTGGTCCGCTCTGGGCTTGTGGTTAGAACTGGAAACTTCCAGCAGACCAGCTGACCTGAAAGACTGGGAGGGAGTATAGTAGTAAGGTTGTGGAGAAGCTGAGATAAATAAGGTGGAGCAAGACGGTTTAAAACTTTAAAAGCAAACATGAGATTTTAAAATGGGTGTTAAGTTTTCTCAGTTTTCCAGCAGTGTTCTGAAACAGCTGCAGACGTGCGAATAAGCACTTATTTATTCCATGACAGTGGGAATTCCACCAGTCCAGCCGTGATGATGTAGAGTAATGGATTACTTACTCCAATTGCTGCCTAGAAAATAAGAGGTTTTATTGTTACTCATTTCCTTAGTTTATAAAGGACTGATTTGACTGCAGTGTTAATCTGGCGATCCAGTTTAAAACCATTGTTTGGTCTTAAACCAAGATTTACAGCTGTAGGTTTGAGAAACATGGATAGAGGACCCAGATCAGGAAGAGGGGTCCTACCTTAGCTCCCAGGTCCAAACACCATTACCTCTGTCTTCTCATTGAGGTTTAAAACGTTGAAGACTTTTAGAGTCACAAGCTAAAAGTGTCATGGGTTTCTCCTGGCTGTGTTGTTCTTTCTTCTTCTGGATTTTTAGGTGGGGCTGAGCAGGTTTCCTGGTGGCTCAGGGTGGAGTCTGAAGTGCTAATGGAACACACCTGCTGCTCATCTGGCACTAACTATTTAAGCACCTGCAAGAGCTCCAATCTCCGCCAGATTATCTCACAGTACCTGTGGTAAATCTGACTCCTTGAGAGTGTCAGTATTCTCGAAGAGTTATTTAACCAATGTTTTTGCTCCTGCTATCTACGCAGCCTCGCCTGGATCCACTCCACCAGCCCTGCCATCTTGTCCACCATGCCTGGGAACTTGACTACCCCCTCCAGCCAAACAACCACCCCTGGTCACAGTAAGCTCCATTTTGACAAAAACCTATCTCGGAGACTTCATGTCTTTTGGACTCCACTAATTATCTTTTCCTAGAAACACAACCTGGACAGAAAACACCCAAGCGATTCTACATACGTTTGCAATCAATTGTGCTCCTGCTCACGTGCTGTCTCCATCTTGGGTCCAATCTAGTGTGGCAGATTTTCCTTGCCGTGACAAAAAGAGGTATAGCTGACCAGGAGTATCTTTACCTCTAAAGAGAATGGAATAAAACTCAAAATATCAACAGACCCTAAAGAATGGAACAGATCTGAGAGCAGGCGAGTCTAAAGTCAGTCCTCGAGGATAACTTACAGGTTATATGTATACCTGCTTCAACATACCTGGCTTCATTGAATGGATCTGTAACGCGAGTGTTCAATATATGGTGGTGAGTTCACTCTCTTGAGGACAGGATGGAGACAGAACTCTTGTTGAGCAGCACTTTACTCTCTCCACACATCAAAAACAAGCCCCAACCAAACCAGCAACCCACCCCCAACACCAACCCCCACCATGTGACTGACAGTGCTAACCAATCAGCAGAGGGAAACATTGGCAGCAAAACCTAGAGATTAGTTCTGTGACCAAACATGTAAACATCTAACAATGCAAAAACAGATTAAGTACATTCTAACGAGTCATAGCAGGTCACTCGTGCTATGATGTTTACAATGAGTCATTCGACTCTGTGTTCAGAGTATCAGGAAAATATCTACATAACTAGCTTTGTTGCATGTAAAGATGCCGTCTTCTCAGACCTGCTTTAGATATTTCCATTTTGGATCTGATGAACCATATTACAGGAAGTTGCTACTGAGGCAGTAATGAGTGAGTGGGTGCAGAATTACTTCACCAGCACGTTGTGTTACACTCCTCTCTCAGCATTAAATAACAGCAGCCGTGTTTGTTTTAGTCCCTAACTTAACCATATGGCTCTGTAGAGAGGAAAATATGACAGGCATCGGCCCATTAAACCAGCATTAATCCCCTAAAACCAGTATAAACCTGTAAAAACTGGAATATTAACAACAGAACTGGGATGTAACCTGGTCTGGATGCTCAGAAGGTTGATATACTTTATAAACATGATGCTGCTGGGTGGCGCCCTCTGCTGGATGTTTGGCAGACCTACATGTAAAATAAAACGTCATTGAGCAAGCACAGAATTTATCTTTAACTATAGGAATAAAGTAATCAACCAGCTGTTTTGTTCATGTTGTTCCTCAGATGATAACTTATGTTTAAACATTCCAGCCTTCACTGTTAACACACTGTTAACCTTCCAGCTACTAACACCATTCTTTATGAAGTATTTAAAATGAATTTTAATATCTCTGCTTACACTGAGGTAAATATGGACATATTGATACGCTGGAATCAATATTTCTGTGTGTATTTGTCAAAATGTCACATCAATGCTGCTTTCAGTATGGATTGTCCACCATGGGTGAGTGTTACCCACAGCATGACGATCAGGACAGCCTCTCATATGTCATGATGATGATGAGGAGAACTGAATGTTGTTGTTTACCAGCCAAGTTTACCATAATGACGTTTATCCCAGTATTACTGGCTTTACTGTGCTACAGGATATAATAACATTTACTACTTTTAGGATGTTTTTCTTAAAAACCTTTAAGTGGTTGCATTTTAGTTTTTGTCGTATAATGTTTGTAAATACTTTGTCATATCTATATTGGTTGCCATTTATTTATTTGGGAGGACGCCTCAGAGGATTATAATAGAAATTAAAGCTGCAAGCGGCGATGAAGGCCCTTGCACCTTTGGCGCCGCTCGACCTATTGCCACCGCCACCTATGGCAACATCCTTCCCATGCTTCTCCAAACCTAAGGTGCAGTCAGATTGCACATCAGGCCATTTAGGCCTTTAAAAAGGGTCACTTCCTGACACCACGGAGTGGGGCTAACTTATAATTCTATTATTGACGTGCAGATATGTGAAAGACATTACTGGCATCATATTTTTGGTGCAGGTAGGCTGTATTTTGTGGGAGTTGTATCATTTTTTTCTTTTCACTGCATCACATCAACTCCTAAACGATATCCCCTACTAGGAGACATAACACCATTTTAATCATACATGCCACACATGACAGTTGGATAAAATCACTACGAAGAGTTTTTCAAAATGCATGGTAAAGAATTGACCTAAAATGACCCCAAAAATGGCACTTTCTTCAAAATGACCGACTTCCTGTTGGGTTTAGCCCATACGTCCAAGAGACTTTTTTGAAGGTACTAGAAGGTTCTACAACTGCGCTGAATTTTATCCATGTCGGTCAATGTAGTGGGCGGGGCTGATTGAAATTTTGTAGGGGGCGCTATGGAGGCATGTAGCATTTTATCCAGTATGTTTTAATGGAGCTTAATTCAGGGCCTGACTGTCATCAGTCATGGCAAGTATGGTGGTGGTCCTGGGTTCCATGACTTGGTCACAGGTACTTCCTGTTTCATGGCGTTGGACCGCCATTCGCCATGTCCTGTTTAGCGTAGCAACTTCATGTTTTTATTGTGTCATCATGAAAAGGTTTGACATGTTTTGGAGGAGTCTCAAGTGTTTGGGACCATTTGCTTAGGAGCATGAAAAAGCCATTTCCTGTTGTAAGTGGGCGGGGCTTAGGTCTACACCAGCAATGGTCACATTAATCTGTTCAGGACTGATCCCTTATTAATCCCTATAAGTTTTAGGGTGATCAGATCAAAATTGACAATTTTATAGTGATTCATGATGTCACGGCGCAGCATGGAACTTCGCCATGGCGTCACGGGCACGCCGTGCAGCGTAGAGCAACGTCCTTTACCAGATCTTTTCACCAACATGTTTTGTGATGCCTGAGAGAATTTGGGCCATGTGGTGTCCACCAAGCCAGAGTTATGGGTGTGTGAGCAAAAAACAACACTTTTGACCTCCAGGGGGCGTGGCTATTTCATAATCAAAATATTGGCATATAGAACTCTGTAGGAGGGGACTGCCATCATATCTAGCAAATTTGGTATAGAAATGTTGCTTTATGTGGGAGTTATATCCGTTTAATTTTTCATGGCAAGAAGTCAAACTTTGAGGCCCTTTGAGTCACTTAGACTGAGAAAAATAACACAACATTTAATCACACATGTCTCCTGAAGATCCTGAGCAATTTGTGGCTCAGTGGGATAAAAGCTTTAGGACAAGTTCGTTAAAGGTGAGTAAAACGCCAAAATGGCGACTTTGACCTTAAATAGACAACTTCCTGTCGACTTTTCACCATGACATTAAGACGATTTTTTGTTCGTCATGTAGATCCATCCATCCATCCATCCATCCATCTTCTGCCGCTTATCCGGGGTCGGGTCGCGGGGGCAGCAGCCTAAGCAGGGAAGCCCAGACTTCCCTCTCCCCAGCCATATTTGCCAACTCTGCGGGGAGGATCCCGAGGCGTTCCCAGGCCAGCCGAGAGATGTAATCCCTCCAGCGTGTCCTGGGTCTTCCCCGGGGTCTCCTCCCAGAGGGACGTGCCTGGAACACCTCACCAGGGAGGCGTCCAGGAGGCATCCTGACCAGATGCCCGAGCCACCTCAACTGGTTCCTCTCGATGCGAAGGAGCAGCGGCTCTACTCTGAGCCCCTCCCGGATGACTGAGCTCCTCACCCTATCTCTAAGGGAGAGCCCGGCCACCCTGCGGAGGAAACTCATTTCAGCCGCCTGTATACGAGATCTCGTTCTTTCGGTCACGACCCACAGCTCATGACCATAGGTGAGGGTAGGAACGTAGATCGACTGATAAATCGAGAGCTTCGCCTTCTGGCTCAGCTCCTTCTTCACCACGACAGACCGGCGCAGAGCCCGCATTACTGCAGACGCCGCACCGATCCGTCTGTCGATCTCACGCTCCATCCTTCCCTCACTCGTGAACAAGACCCCGAGATATTTAAACTCCTCCACTTAAGGCAGGACCTGACTCCCGACCCGGAGAGGGCAATCCACTCTATTCCGGCTGAGGACCATGGTCTCAGATTTTGAGGTGCTGATTCTCATCCCAGCCGCTTCACACTCGGCCGCGAATCGCTCAAGCGAGAGCTGGAGATCATGACCAGATGAAGCCAACAGGACCACGTCATCCGCAAAAAGCAGGGACCCAATCCTGAGGCCACCAAGTCGGATCCCCTCAACCCCTCGGCTGCGCCTAGAAATTCTGTCCATATAAGTTATGAACAGAATCGGTGATAAAGGGCAGCCTTGGCGGAGTCCAACCCTCACCGGAAACGAATCCGACTTACTACCGGCAATGCGGACCAAGCTCTGACACCTGTCGTACAGGGACCGGACAGCTCGTACAAGGGGGTCCGGTACCCCATACTCCCGGAGTACCCCCCACAGGAGCCCCCGGGGGACACGGTCGAATGCCTTCTCCAGGTCCACAAAGCACATGTAGACTGGTTGGGCAAACTCCCATGCCCCCCCCAGGACCCCAAAGAGGGTATAGAGCTGGTCCACTGTTCCGCGACCAGGACGAAAACCACACTGCTCCTCCTCAATCCGGGATTCGACTATCCGGCGGACCCTCCTCTCCAGGACCCCTGAATAGACCTTACCAGGGAGGCTGAGGAGTGTGATTCCCCTGTAATTGGAACACACCCTCCGGTCCCCCTTCTTAAAAAGGGGGACCACCACCCCAGTCTGCCAATCCAGCGGTACTGCCCCCGATGTCCACGCGATGCTGCAGAGGCGTGTCAGCCAGGACAGCCCCATAGCATCCAGAGCCTTAAGGAACTCCGGGCGGATCTCATCCACCCCCGGGGCCTTGCCGCCAAGGAGCTTTTTGACCACCTCAGCGACTTCAGCCCCAGAGATAGGAGAGTCCACCCCTGAGTCCACCAGCTCTGCTCCCTCATGGGAAGACGTGTTGGTAGGATTGAGGAGGTCTTCGAAGTATTCCCTCCACCGACCCACAACGTCCCGAGTGACAGTGAGACCTGGAGGGGAGTGATTGGGAGGCATGGTCCCCCCCCCTCTGAACCCAAATGGTGTTTTGTTATTGGACTTCTGTGCTCGTCATGGATTGTCTATAACGAACACCATGTTCCAGCATAAGAGTGTCCATATGTACACCTGGCATCAGGATTCCCTGGGCCGCAGTTCAATGATCGACTTTGTAGTCGTATCGTCGGACCTGCGGCCACATGCCTCGGACACTCGGGTGAAGAGGGGGGCGGAGCTGTCAACTGATCACCACCTGGTGGTGAGTTGGCTCAGATGGTGGGGGAGGAAGCCGGTCAGATCTGGCAGGCCCAAACGTGTTGTGAGGGTCTGCTGGGAACGTCTGGCTGAGTCCCCTGTCAGAGCGAGCTTCAACTCCCACCTTCAGCAGAGCTTCGAACATGTCCCGGGTGAGGCGGGGGACATTGAGTCCGAATGGGCTGTGTTCCGTGCCTCTATTGCTGAGGCGGCCAGCCGGAGCTGTGGCTGTAAGGTCGTTGGTGCCTGTCGTGGCGGTAATCCCAGGACTCGTTGGTGGACACCAGCAGTGAGGGATGCTGTCAAGCTGAAGAAGGAGTCCTATCGGGCCTTCTTGGCCTGTGGGACTCTGGAGGCAGCTGATGGGTACCGGCGGGCTAAGCGGCATGCGGCTTCGGCCGTTGCCGAGGCAAAAACTCGGGCATGGGAGGAGTTCGGCGAGGCCATGGAGAAAGACTTCCGGACGGCTTCGAGGAGATTCTGGTCCACCATCCGGCGGCTCGGGGGGGGAAGCAGTGCTCCATCAACACTGTGTACAGTGGAGATGGGGTGCTGCTGACCTCAACTCGGGTCATGTAGATCATGTATATGAATTTTCATAAAGATTAATAATATGCAGTGGCGGGGCACCTAAGTGAGTTTGAGCATGTTCAGGCCTCCAAAAAAGCAATTCATTGGTGAGGAGAATAATAATAAACGCTAAAAATACAATAGGCCTTTGTACCGCCAAGGTGCTCGGGCCTCATCGTATCTATTGTGTTGAATAGTAAAAAAAAAAAAAAAAAAAAAAAAAAAAAAAAGAAAGAAAAGGCTACCGCATGGGCTCTTTACTAACTCTTGGTTTTACTTTCCCTTAACAATCAATTTCCCATGCATTATACATTTAACTTACTTTAATTGCTATAGTCAATTTACTTATTTACTTTAAAAGTCTTTGTCATCACAAATCAAATATTAAAAGCCATTTACATTTTTTTTTTTTTTTTTTTTTTTTAAGAAATGTTTTCTTTTTTATTTGATTAACCCATTTGAAATTAGACGACTGTTAATTGTGTTTATCTCATGAGCTCTCTGGCCAGGAATAAGATTATTGACCAAGAACGTGTTCACGTCCCGTAGCAGAGGGCTGAGGCGTTTGTTTGTTTTTTACAGTACAATACAACGGATAAACAAGAGAATGTCATAACTCACAGCTCAAGCTCAAGGGTAGCATCATAGATCATACTGGTTTTCCCAGCTTTTGATTTTGTGCTAAATTTTAATGACTTTATGTACATATGGAAGTAACATAGGAAAACTGACATACTTGGTTTTTTGCTTAGCAAATTTACTACAATGTAAATTAAATTTAGCAAGTAGAGTGAAGAGGTTAATGACAAATCTTATTTTAAATGGGAGGTGGCTATTAAAACACCCAAATAAAATATATTCAGACTTCATCCTAACTTAATTTTAATTTAATCCAGTTTCCTACTGAGGCACGGATTAACATAATTCCAGAAGACTTGACAATTAACAGTACTCCCAGAAAATATGACATATAGTTTTATCAGCTTGTTGACAGAAGAAACAGAGATGCTCAACATTTTCAAGGATTTTTGCAAGAAAAACAGGCGTTTTCAGAGACGCTTGTCGCAGTTTGTAGGGCTGAGGCGGTCCATGCGGCGTCCATCAACGTCATGACGTCTGACGTAAAGAATAACGTAAAACGTAATGCACGTTTGGGTCCAGAAGCGGCGTTGGAACTTCGCGGAGGGTCGGAAATTTTCTGTATTAATAATAATAAAAAAAAAAGTATTGCCAAATGAGTTTCCTGTCTGATTTAGCGTCTTCTGTGGTTCATATAGAGTACACACGTGTTCAGACTGCTGAGCGGCGTCTGCACGACCCGTAAACTACGGTTTGTTTCTGCTCAAAGTGTAACATCAAGGCTAAGGTGTTAGCCGTTCAGCTAACAGCTCTTCCATTCATTCGTATAGCGTAGCCTAGCATGCTAACAAGCGCCGCTGCTAGCCTAGCCGCATCGACGCAGGTTATATTTTACTGAATCTCACTGTTCTGATAGTCTCTTTATGAAGTAGAAATAACCTGCTAGCGGCTGGTTTGGTTATAAAAGCAGTTCCTGACATCTTTATCTCTGTTTGTAGCTATCTTGCTAACAGCTGATCCAGTCCAGCATGTATCGTCCCAAACCGACCCTGAAGGACCGACAGCAGCTATATAAGCTCATCATCAGCCAGCTGCTCTATGATGGATACACCAGCATCGCCAACAGCCTGATCACGGAGGTCAAGCCACAGAGTGTGGTGTCGCCCTCTGAGCAACTGATGCAGCTGGCAAAGATAGGTAGGATCTGCTTTTCCTGCTTGCTATCATGTTGCTGCAGGTAAAAGTTGCTTTTCCTGCTTGTCGTCATGTTGCTGCAGGTAAAAGTTGCTTTTCCTGCTTGTCGTCATGTTGCTGCAGGTAAAAGTTGCTTTTCCTGCTTGCCATCATGTTGCTGCAGGTAAAAGTTGCTTTTCCTGCTTGTTGTCATGTTGCTGCAGGTAAAAGTTGCTTTTCCTGCTTGCCATCATGTTGCTGCAGGTAAAAGTTGCTTTTCCTGCTTGCCATCATGTTGCTGCAGGTAAAAGTTGCTCTCCTGCTTGTCATCATGTTGCTGCAGGTAAAAGTTGCTTTTCCTGCTTGCCATCATGTTGCTGCAGGTAAAAGTTGCTCTCCTGCTTGTCATCATGTTGCTGCAGGTAAAAGTTGCTTTTCCTGCTTGCCATCATGTTGCTGCAGGTAAAAGTTGCTCTCCTGCTTGCCATCATGTTGCTGCAGGAAAAAGTTGCTTTTCCTGCTTGCCATCATGTTGCTGCAGGTAAAAGTTGCTTTTCCTGCTTGCCATCATGTTGCTGCAGGTAAAAGTTGCTTTTCCTGCTTGCCATCATGTTGCTGCAGGAAAAAGTTGCTTTTCCTGCTTGCCATCATGTTGCTGCAGGTAAAAGTTGCTCTCCTGCTTGTCATCATGTTGCTACAGGTAAAAGTTGCTCTCCTGCTTGTCATCATGTTGCTGCAGGAAAAAGTTGCTTTTCCTGCTTGCCATCATGTTGCTGCAGGTAAAAGTTGCTTTTCCTGCTTGCCATCATGTTGCTGCAGGTAAAAGTTGCTTTTCCTGCTTGTCATCATGTTGCTGCAGGTAAAAGTTGCTTTTCCTGCTTGCCATCATGTTGCTGCAGGTAAAAGTTGCTCTCCTGCTTGCCATCATGTTGCTGCAGGAAAAAGTTGCTTTTCCTGCTTGCCATCATGTTGCTGCAGGTAAAAGTTGCTTTTCCTGCTTGCCATCATGTTGCTGCAGGTAAAAGTTGCTTTTCCTGCTTGCCATCATGTTGCTGCAGGAAAAAGTTGCTTTTCCTGCTTGCCATCATGTTGCTGCAGGTAAAAGTTGCTCTCCTGCTTGTCATCATGTTGCTACAGGTAAAAGTTGCTCTCCTGCTTGTCATCATGTTGCTGCAGGAAAAAGTTGCTTTTCCTGCTTGCCATCATGTTGCTGCAGGTAAAAGTTGCTTTTCCTGCTTGCCATCATGTTGCTGCAGGTAAAAGTTGCTTCTCCTGCTTGTCATCATGTTGCTGCAGGAAAAAGTTGCTTTTCCTGCTTGCCATCATGTTGCTGCAGGTAAAAGTTGCTTTTCCTGCTTGCCATCATGTTGCTGCAGGTAAAAGTTGCTTTTCCTGCTTGCCATCATGTTGCTGCAGGAAAAAGTTGCTTTTCCTGCTTGCCATCATGTTGCTGCAGGTAAAAGTTGCTCTCCTGCTTGTCATCATGTTGCTGCAGGTAAAAGTTGCTCTCCTGCTTGTCATCATGTTGCTGCAGGAAAAAGTTGCTTTTCCTGCTTGCCATCATGTTGCTGCAGGAAAAAGTTGCTTTTCCTGCTTGCCATCATGTTGCTGCAGGTAAAAGTTGCTCTCCTGCTTGTCATCATGTTGCTGCAGGAAAAAGTTGCTTTTCCTGCTTGCCATCATGTTGCTGCAGGTAAAAGTTGCTTTTCCTGCTTGCCATCATGTTGCTGCAGGTAAAAGTTGCTTTTCCTGCTTGCCATCATGTTGCTGCAGGTAAAAGTTGCTTTTCCTGCTTGCCATCATGTTGCTGCAGGTAAAAGTTGCTTTTCCTGCTTGCCATCATGTTGCTGCAGGTAAAAGTTGCTTTTCCTGCTTGCCATCATGTTGCTGCAGGTAAAAGTTGCTTTTCCTGCTTGCCATCATGTTGCTGCTGCCTGGTTGTATCATGAGGACCCAGTGGGCTGAAGTCTGATCTGTTGCAGGGATGGAGAATGACGACAGCGCAGTTCAGTATGCCATTGGTCGCTCGGACACAGTGGCGCCTGGTGTTGGTATTGATTTGGAATTTGACGCCGATGTCCAGACAATGTCTCCGGAGGCGTCGGAGTATGAGACCTGTTATGTCACGTCTCATAAGGGTCCATGCCGAGTCGCCACATACAGTCGTGACGGACAGCTCATCGCTACCGGCTCTGCCGATGCCTCCATAAAGATTCTGGACACTGAGCGCATGCTGGCAAAGAGCGCGATGCCCATCGAGGTGAGGAGGGCTGCAGGGAAAGAGCACATGTGATGTTTCCAAGCTGCATTACCAATGTCTTTATTTGTTTTGTATGTCAGGTGATGATGAATGAGACTGCACAGCAGAACATGGAGAACCACCCTGTGATTCGAACACTGTACGACCACGTGGATGAAGTCACCTGCCTCGCCTTCCACCCCACTGAACAGATTCTGGCATCTGGCTCAAGAGACTACACCCTCAAACTCTTCGACTACTCAAAACCGTCTGCAAAGCGAGCGTTCAAATACATCCAGGTTGACTAAAGAAAGCAGCAACGGTTCAGTGACGTAAAGCCTGGTGGCTTGTTTGTTAAATCCAGTTTTTTCTGAATCTGCAGGAAGCAGAAATGCTGCGTTCCATTTCCTTCCACCCGTCAGGTGACTTCCTGCTGGTGGGAACGCAGCACCCCACGCTTCGCCTCTACGACGTCAACACTTTCCAGTGCTTCGTGTCCTGCAACCCACTGGATCAGCACACAGACACCATCAGCGGCGTCAGCTACAACCCCACCGCTAACAGCTACGTCACCTGCAGCAAAGATGGCAGCATCAAGCTGTGGGACGGCGTCTCCAACCGCTGTGTGACAACGTTTGAGAAGGCGCATGACGGCGCTGAGGTCTGCTCAGCCATCTTCTCCAAGAACTCCAAGTACATCCTGTCCAGTGGGAAAGACTCTGTGGTCAAACTGTGGGAGATATCTACGGGACGGACGCTGGTCAAGTACACAGGTACGCCCAGAATGCTGCAGTTCGCCTTCTGTCAGGGAGATAACCCTTAAAACACCAGCAGAGCTCCCCGCAGTCTATTATCAGCCATGTCTTGGGAACAGCAGTGTGTAACTTTACTGTGGGGTAAAATGTGATGGTCATGTGACCCTCCACCTGATCTACAGAGGTTTGCCAGCATTTCTATCCGTCCAGGAGGTTTACAATCCAGATGTAGTGTTTATTCAGAGACTCTAGATGGTAAATCCACCATTATTTATCACATCTTCATCACCATCACTACCATGTTGCTAAGAGACCTCTATTTTCACCTGAACATGATGATGAAGACACTTCCTGTCAGACTTTTCACCAATCAGAGAGCTTAAACTGATGGTAACGTCCAATCAGGAGCAGCCAAAGATCAACAAGTGATGAGAAAAGCAGGAAAATAATGATCCTCTATGGCTGGAATGAAGCCAAGAAGACGTTTGGGATGCAGCTGAGGTGGAGGTGCTGCAGTGAGGAGAGCAGGTAGATAGTAGCAGGAAGACGTGTGGAAACATGTAAATGGTGTGTGTTGTGTGTGTGTTTCAGACATGAGAGAATGATGTGCAGATGAGAAAATGCTTGGTCACTGCTGATCTATGTGTGTTATTGCTACAAACTTCTGGTTGCTCTTTATGCTGCTTTATCTATTCATACATTCATTCTACATCATTTTAGCCTCAGAATCTGACAACTGAAGCTGAAAACATAACGTCTGCATGGAAACATCATGTTATTACACAAAAAAACTAAGTTTTTACGGGCTAGAAAGACCAAGGATTGTTAGATCTAATTTTGGGATTTTAAAAGTTAAAGGGAATTAGTTTTAATCCACTTTGATTCAGTTTTTCAGCCTGGAAGGAGTCGTCTCTTTAAAGTTAACAAATGATGGTCGGAAATGTTTGTTTCAGGCATTAGGCAATTTCTACAGTTTCAGCCGTCTGTCGGTAACACTTCTCTGTCGGTAACACTTCTCTGTCGGTAACACCGTCTGTCGGTAACACCGTCTGTCGGTAACACCGTCTGTCGGTAACACCGTCTGTCGGTAACACTTCTCTGTCGGTAACACTTCTCTGTCGGTAACACTTCTCTGTCGGTAACACTTCTCTGTCGGTAACACTTCTCTGTCGGTAACACTTCTCTGTCGGTAACACCGTCTGTCGGTAACACTTCTCTGTCGGTAACACCTCTCTGTCGGTAACACTTCTCTGTCGGTAACACTTCTCTGTCGGTAACACTTCTCTGTCGGTAACACCTCTCTGTCGGTAACACTTCTCTGTCGGTAACACTTCTCTGTCGGTAACACTTCTCTGTCGGTAACGCAGTCTCTATGCCGGACCTTGGCCCTGCCCTCCTGACGTGTCTGGTTTGTGTTGCAGGTGCGGGGCTGAGCGGCCGCCAGATGCATCGTACGCAGGGCGTTTTCAACCACACAGAGGACTACGTGCTGCTGCCGGACGAGCGCACCATCAGCCTCTGCTGCTGGGACTCGCGTACGGCGGAAAGGAAAAACCTGCTGTCTCTGGGCCACAACAACATCGTCCGCTGCATCGTCCACTCGCCCACCAACCCCGGCTTCATGACCTGCAGCGACGACTTCAGGGCTCGTTTCTGGTACCGGCGCACCACCACAGACTGATTCCAGACGTCTTCCCAAACCTCTGGTCTGATCGCACCTTTGCGGTTTTCATTTTTACTTCGGTGAAGCAGGCAGTGAATCTTAAAGGCCTGTTCTGAACTGCAGCAGTTGTTTCGAGGTAGAAAACGTTTTCCCGAGACGTCTTCATGGAACTGCAAGTCTCGCCTACAAAACTTGTTTTACTGCTTGGAAACTTGACTTTTGATAAGTTTATTCACGTTTCTTTCAGATCCTTCTTTTACACTTTGATATGTGATCCGCGTCTTTTGTTGTAATTCCGATTTGTAATAAATAGCTAACAGAAAAGCTGTTGGTGTGAGTTGATGATGCAAAGTCGCCCTCTGACCTCATGGCAACATGAAGCAACATGCAGGTTAAAACCACCAGTAAGGGGCGTAAATGTTCTGGACAACCAAAACGATGGGAACCAACCTGCTGGTCTTGCACATGTGTGGACGTTTAACGGGTGGGAAAGTTTTCCGTTGGGAGTTAGTAAAAGTTGTTGTCCAGCTGATGATGTAAGGTCCAGTTTTAGCGAGGCGAAGAAACCTGGCCGAATCTTTTTCCTCTGGACTGGTTTACTGTTGTTTTCGTGGGTTAAATTGAATATTCTGTTTTCTGAATAGTCTCCATCATAAAGGCAGTTGGATCTCGAGGCATGAGTGGTGGAATGACAGAGCTGAGACGTGTTGCCGGAGTTCAGCAGCGAACCTGGGCGTGTTTTAATCATCGTCTGGGTGAACAATGCTGAGCGAAGCATCTTTCTTTGTCGTGTAGGAAGAAAATGAAATGATTTTACCTCTCATGGCTACTTCTGCTTTCCCGCAGGGTGCACGTGGAAACTGCACGTCTGAAGTTCTGTTTGTTGTTAGATAGGATTTTAAGCGCCATCTGGGCCACGGACGAGATTCTACAGTTTTAGTGAGACCGGTCGGAAATGACAAAGCTGCGAACGTTGGATTCTAAGAACTTCAGTGTGATTGTCTCATCAATCACACTGAAGTTGATTGATGTGTTGTGGTAAAAAAAATAATGTATAGGTGTAGGGTATATGTATAGGGTGTAATTCCAGATTCTTCTAGGAATTTTAACCTGAATAAAAATAACAGCATCATCAGCGTACTGGAGTGCGTTGACATATTCTAGTTATTCATGAAAAGTGTTGATAAATGTGGTCCCAGAATAGATCCCTGAGGGACGCCAACAGGACAACCGTTATGACGCTGTAGCCTCGACACAGACAAGTCGCTGGTTAGTGGTTGAAATTTACTTTTATCTCAGATGTAAACAATGTTTCTAATATGAGACCATCATGTTTCATCTTCCCTTATCATCAACCCTTATATTCTTCAGAAAGAAGAATATGAGGGTTAATGGGCGCTACAAAGGCTGCAGTAACAGCTGCTTTTCAATTAAACTTTATTTATACAGCATCAGCTCAAAACAAAGTCACTTTTAACATCCAGTCCAATAACATCCAATTCATTCTAGTCCAGTTAAAATCCCATTTAAACTAAACTTTGTCCAATTTAATGACTGTTCAGAAAAACCATGAAAATAATCCAGAACCAGGAAGGAAAACCTCCATCAGAACCAGAGCCAGAAAGAAAAACCTCCATCAGGTCCAGAACCAGAAAGGAAAAACCTCCATCAGGTCCAGAACCAGAAAGAAAAACCTCCATCAGGTCCAGAACCAGAAAGAAAAACCTCCATCAGGACTAGAACCTAGACTATCTGCCTGGACCAGTTGGGGTTTGGGTAACAGGATAAGCCTTTATGACAAACCTTCTGTGTTTAGCTTTCTGTTGAACAATGGAAACCCGGACCAGTACAGACTGGTACGAACCCTCAGCAACCTTAAATCCCAGGCCTCAGGTAGAACCAGGATGTTAACTAGAACTGTTTTAGGGTTCAGTCCCACAGAAATGTGAAAGGAATGTAGGAGTGACCTCTGATGATGACCTCTGACTGGGAGGTCAAGCTGTCCCGTCACACTCCCATCTCCCTGCCCAGCTCTCCCAGTTCCACCAGCTCTGTTGTCCAGACAACCACAAGGAAGCTCAGAAGAATTTCTCCTTTGAACTACCTTCCTCGCAGATGAAGCTCATAAATCACCGAAACAAAGGAAATGGACGCAGCGACCAGCAGAAGGACGACCAGCAGAGAGACGACCAGCAGAAGGACGACCAGCAGAGAGACGACCAGCAGAGAGACGACCAGCAGAGAGACGACCAGCAGAGAGACGACCAGCAGAGGGACGACCAGCAGAAGGACGACCAGCAGAAGGACATCCATTAGAGAGACGACCGGCAGAAGGACGACCATTAGAGAGACGACCGGCAGAGAGACGACCAGCAGAGAGACGACCAGCAGAAGGACGTCCATTAGAGAGACGACCGGCAGAAGGACGACCAGCAGAGACACGACCAGCAGAGAGACGACCGGCAGAAGGACGTCCATTAGAGAGACGACCGGCAGAAGGACGACCAGCAGAGAGACGACCAGCAGAGAGACGACCAGCAGAGAGACGACCAGCAGAGAGACGACCAGCAGAGAGACGACCGGCAGAGAGACGACCGGCAGAGAGACGTCCATTAGAGAGACGACCGGCAGAAGGACGTCCATTAGAGAGACGACCGGCAGAAGGACGTCCATTAGAGAGACGACCGGCAGAAGGACGTCCATTAGAGAGACGACCGGCAGAAGGACGACCATTGGAGAGACGACCGGCAGAGAGACGACCATTGGAGAGACGACCGGCAGAAGGACGACCATTGGAGAGACGACCGGCAGAAGGACGACCATTAGAGAGACGACCGGCAGAAGGACGACCATTAGAGAGACGACCGGCAGAAGGACGACCATTAGAGAGACGACCGGCAGAAGGACGACCATTAGAGAGACGACCGGCAGAAGGACGACCATTAGAGAGACGACCGGCAGAAGGACGTCCATTAGAAAGACGACCAGCAGAAGGACGACCGGCAGAAGGACGTCCAGTAGAGAGACGACCGGCAGAAGGACGACCGGCAGAAGGACGTCCATTAGAGAGACGACCGGCAGAAGGACGTCCATTAGAAAGACGACCGGCAGAAGGACGTCCATTAGAAAGACGACCGGCAGAAGGACGTCCGGCAGAGAGACGTCCGGCAGAAGGACGTCCGGCAGAGAGACGACCGGCAGAAGGACGACCGGCAGAAGGACGACCGGCAGAGAGACGACCGGCAGAGAGACGACCGGCAGAAGGACGTCCGGCAGAAGGACGTCCGGCAGAAGGACGACCGGCAGAAGGACGTCCATTAGAGAGACGACCGGCAGAAGGACGTCCATTAGAGAGACGACCGGCAGAAGGACGTCCATTAGAGAGACGACCGGCAGAAGGACGTCCATTAGAAAGACGACCGGCAGAAGGACGTCCATTAGAAGGACGACCGGCAGAAGGACGACCGGCAGAAGGACGTCCATTAGAGAGACGACCGGCAGAGAGACGACCAGCAGAGAGACGACCAGCAGAGAGACGACCAGCAGAAGGACGACCAGCAGAAGGACGACCATTAGAGAGACGACCGGCAGAGAGACGACCGGCAGAAGGACGACCATTAGAAAGACGACCGGCAGAAGGACGACCGGCAGAGAGACGACCGGCAGAAGGACGTCCAGTAGAGAGACGACCGGCAGAAGGACGTCCAGTAGAGAGACGACCGGCAGAAGAACGACCATTAGAGAGATGACCGGCAGAAGGACGACCATTGGAGAGATGACCGGCAGAAGGACGACCATTGGAGAGATGACCGGCAGAAGGACGACCATTGGAGAGATGACCGGCAGAAGGACGACCATTGGAGAGATGACCGGCAGAAGGACGACCATTGGAGAGATGACCGGCAGAAGGACGACCATTAGAGAGATGACCGGCAGAAGGACGACCATTAGAGAGATGACCGGCAGAAGGACGTCCAGTAGAGAGACGACCGGCAGAAGGACGTCCAGTAGAGAGACGACCGGCAGAAGAACGACCATTAGAGAGACGACCGGCAGAAGGACGACCATTGGAGAGATGACCGGCAGAAGGACGACCATTGGAGAGATGACCGGCAGAAGGACGACCATTGGAGAGATGACCGGCAGAAGGACGACCATTGGAGAGATGACCGGCAGAAGGACGACCATTAGAGAGATGACCGGCAGAAGGACGACCATTAGAGAGATGACCGGCAGAAGGACGTCCAGTAGAGAGACGACCGGCAGAAGGACGACCGGCAGAAGGACGTCTATTAGAAAGACGACCAGCAGAAGGACGTCCGGCAGAGAGACGACCGGCAGAAGGACGTCCGGCAGAGAGACGACCGGCAGAAGGACGTCCAGTAGAGAGACGACCAGCAGAGAGACGACCAGCAGAAGGACGACCAGCAGAAGGACGTCCGGCAGAAGGACGTCCGGCAGAAGGACGACCGGCAGAAGGACGTCCATTAGAGAGACGACCGGCAGAAGGACGTCCATTAGAGAGACGACCGGCAGAAGGACGTCCATTAGAAAGACGACCGGCAGAAGGACGTCCATTAGAAGGACGACCGGCAGAAGGACGACCGGCAGAAGGACGTCCATTAGAGAGACGACCGGCAGAAGGACGTCCAGTAGAGAGACGACCAGCAGAAGGACGTCCATTAGAGAGACGACCGGCAGAAGGACGTCCAGTAGAGAGACGTCCAGCAGAAGGACGACCGGCAGAAGGACGACCATTAGAGAGATGACCAGCAGAAGGACGTCCAGTAGAGAGACGACCAGCAGAAGGACGTCCATTAGAGAGACGACCAGCAGAAGGACGTCCATTAGAGAGACGACCGGCAGAAGGACGTCCAGTAGAGAGACGACCAGCAGAAGGACGTCCATTAGAGAGACGACCAGCAGAAGGACGTCCATTAGAGAGACGACCAGCAGAAGGACGTCCATTAGAGAGACGTCCAGCAGAAGGACGACCGGCAGAAGGACGTCCATTAGAGAGACGACCAGCAGAAGGACGTCCAGTAGAGAGACGACCAGCAGAAGGACGTCCAGTAGAGAGACGACCAGCAGAAGGACGTCCATTAGAGAGACGTCCAGCAGAAGGACGACCGGCAGAAGGACGACCGGCAGAAGGACGACCGGCAGAAGGACGTCCAGCAGAAGGACGACCGGCAGAAGGACGTCCATTAGAGAGACGACCGGCAGAAGGACGTCCGGCAGAAGGACGTCCGGCAGAAGGACGTCCGGCAGAAGGACGTCCAGCAGAAGGACGTTCATTAGAGAGACGTCCAGCAGAAGGACGACCAGCAGAAGGACGTCCATTAGAGAGACGACCAGCAGAAGGACGTCCGGCAGAAGGACGTCCGGCAGAAGGACGTCCGGCAGAAGGACGTCCGGCAGAAGGACGACCGGCAGAAGGACGACCGGCAGAAGGACGACCGGCAGAAGGACGACCGGCAGGATTCCTCCCAGTCGCTGGTAAAGTAAACCAGTGAGTCGTGACCTAATTCTCTTTACTCGGAAGACGGAGGTGAATCAGAAAGTTCCATGAAGTAGAAAAAAGAAAAGCTTGGTTGGTGTTTTCGTGGTGGGGGTGGGTGGGGGATGGAGGGGGCTCTCTGGCCAATGGCAAGGCAGCTGGCTCTGCCAGGAAGTGGTGTCTCCGCCCCGGGTATAAAGCAGCCGGGCTCCCAGTGACAGCTCAGACAATATGCCGGGCTGCAGAGAAGGAAACCCCCCAGAGTTTTCAGGCTCACTGGTTGGGATGCTTCTCTGAAACGCATCTCTCTGAGGACGGACGGACTTCTCTGTGTGAACGCGACTACTTTACAGTCATGGTGAGTTCCACAGCTGCTCCTGGGCTTTAAACTCCCCAGTTAAACCAGCTGAGCTGGAACGACTGGGGTGGTGTGTGCTGGTTGTTCAGAGGAGTTTGGGTTTTACGTTGACTTGTGGGGCCGGCTCCAGGTCCGAGCTGCTCTGTGGGCTGAAACCTGATGCTGGCACCGAGCTGAGGGGAAACTTTATAAGTCTGGACGAGTGAGATGATCATCCAGGCTTCTTCTGGTTGTTGCTTGTCAGTTATGCTGCTGGTGTGGTGAACTTTTAGCTCGTTTGACATCGATTTAGACCTAAAAATCCAGCAAAACGCTTTTTCTTAGAATCTGTTCATTCAGGCTGTTTAAATGTGAGACTTTGCTTTTGTGGCTGGCGAGGCGTCTGCATCTCTGTAGCAGGACTACATGCTGCAGGAACCGGTCCAGACCATGCACATGCTCTGCTTTCTCTAGCAGTCATAGCATTAAGTGTATTTGATGTGTTGTGTGTTTGTTTAAAGATTCCTGGAAAAGCCAGGCACAGATGGGAAAAGCATTAAAGTTTCCTGGGGAAGGGGAGCTCTGCTACGTTTCCACCATGTTAAGTCTATCAAAGCGTTTGGATGGAAGCCTGCCTGGCCAGTAGGTGTTTGGTTTGGGGTTGAAAATGTTTAAAAGCTGCGACATGATTAATGTAACAGCAATGAATAATCTGTCCATATGTTATCTGTATCACACAGTTGTGAGGAAGGAAGTGCATGGGTCTGATAATTCCCCTTGCAGGACAACTTGCCAGCTGAGCTCATCATTAACCACGTTCAGAAATACACTGGTCTGCTTGATGACATGCAAGATTGAAGCAATCTCACTTCCGTTAGAGTTAGGCTTGTTTCGCATTGGAACTTGGCTATTTTTGGACGTCTCATGCTTCTGCTGTGTCTGTTTTCATCATGGAGGAGTAAGAGTCAGTAGACATTCGTCAGCAGTAGGCTGGCACATAAAAGTAGAAAAAAATGCATCTTCTTCATCAGGAAAATAAACAAGTTTATTTATTTAATTCTGTATCTCTTAAAACTAGTCCAAGTTTATGACCATGTGTTGGAAATCTCCTCCAGCTGGGGCAGTGGCTCCTGAACAAGCCGAACAAAGAAAGTTGTTTAAAGCCGTAAGCAGCGACGAAGGCCTGCACAGCTTCAGAGCCGCTTCGACATATGCAGCCACCGCATCCCAGACAACCTCTCACCCTCACCTGCAGCCACGGAGGTGGTCACACAGGCGCATGCAGCCTTACCTTTCCATCCCTTCTGTGACAGTCAAAGCAGCCCCTTAGCTTGTGTGAAGACTACTGTAAGCTGTTTGGAACCACGAATGAGGTAAATGAAGAAGTATAGTGATGTTTTTCTGATTAATGCAGGTCATTGAGGGTTTAGAATGAGTAAGTTCCTCTTGCGAGGGGGCGTGGCCATGTCGATGACAACATCTGGACACATGGATGTGGTCACCAAGGAAATGGACTAAAACATGATCACTGTGGCGGAGATTGGCTGCTGCATGTAGGTTCGTGGAAACTGACTGTTGGTGAAACATCAAACTTTGAAGATCTGCCACCAGTGAATGCAAAGCTCTTCGAGAAAGTTTTCTAGAACTTTTCATCATATTTGGCCCGAGAGTGTTCACACCATTTTTGAGACCAATATGATCAAATATGTAAGAGTTTGTTAAAGAAGAAAAATGTTGCACAAAATTAGCACCATTTCCAAGATGGCCAACTTCCTTTTTAATTTAGTTTATATGTCCAAGAGACTTTAGGTCTTTTGTAGATTGTAGGTCTTAGCATTTTCATCCATATAGAATTATATCTATTATATCCATCAATGTAGTGGGTGGGGCCAATCAAATAACTGTCGGGGACACCTCAGAGCCACTTATCCAGCATGTGTCAATTTCACTCATTTCCAGGTGTGACTGTCAAGAAATGGATCTTTGTGTAAAAACAATGACTTCCTGTCCCCCAGGGGTTTGGGTAGTTCATGAACCAATCATTGATCTGCATGTGTTCAGGATGGGTCCGGCATCATCCCTGTGAAGTTTGGTGGAGATGTTTTGTTTTATGTATCAATTTAATTTCCCACGGCGAAACATCAAACTTCGAGGCCCCGCAACCACCCCCCCGCCCCCCCGCCAACCCAACATTCCAACACTTTATCCACTGCTCTGATCATTTAATGCAAATGTTGAAAATGCATTCAGAAAATCTGCCCTTCTCCTGTTCTGGAGCTGAATATCTTGGAAAGAATGCTGGAGCTGCTTCTGAACGGTGTTCAGACAGAGGTTTCTTCGGGTCCGGTGGAACACAGGAAGGAAACAGCATGTTCAGACCATAGACTGTACATAAAAAGATGGACGGAGCCTCTGTGACGTCACCCGTAGGTTTCTGAAGAGCTGAATTGAAGCTCGGTGGGCGGTTCCTACCATCACCATCTTGGCAGGGGCATGTGTGTCGTCTCACCCGGAAAATACAAATATGGGCAAAGAGGTGGAGCTGAGAGGGGGGCTGTGAGCGAAGCTAACAAAGGTCAGCGGGCTAAAACTTAGTCACATTGTGAAGCAGCTAAAAACCACGGTTGTTCTACGTTCTTACTTGAAGTGGGACATGTCAATCAAAAGGACACGCCCCCTAAATGTGCCGAACTTGGTCATTAAATTGCTTTTAAACAGAGAAGTTACAAAAAAATTTACTCCCCCCACAGTGAAGGTAAACCTGACCTATTAAACCGCAAATGGATTTTTTTGTACCAGGCTGGAAAAATATTTATTTCTGCTGTAAAAATGTTTATTTCTGCTGTAAACATGTTTATTTCAGCTGTAAACATGTTTATTTCTGCTGTGAAGTTGGTCTTTTTAACATGGGAGTCTATGGGGATTTGCTCTTTTTTTGCTTCACTTTTTGCCACCGGACGTTGCCACTTGGTTTAGACAGAAGTTTCTTCAGGTCTGCTGGAAGAGAACGGTATGTTCAGACAGATGCTTCCTTGTCTTGTGGTCAGATTGGTTTACTCTCTGCTGCATTTGGGAAACAAACATACTCCGGATTCTATATACTAACTGTTCAGGCTGTTGTCATACGACTAGTGCATCTGTGATATTTACTGTGTGTATGGGTGATGGAAGTTTAATGGTTACCCCACATTTATTGTTTTCAGGGGTGGTGGGCTTTGTCTCCTCATGTCAGTTTATTTTCTTCTATAATCTGGGAGATGTACGGGAAAATAACGATGCAGGAAAAACAGGTAAAAAAAACGTGTTTCCCGGCCAAAACGGGACACTTGACAGGTATGGGTATGGAATAGAACTGTTTTGATCATATTTGCCTTGTTTATGCAGCGCCAATACGTGACAAGTTTAAGGCTTTTCAAATAGTTATTTCTGTTTTTATTGGAAAGTAAAAGGTTCTAATAAATTTTCCTGAATCAAAGCAAAGTTTGTGTGAAAAAAATGATTGGAAAATGTTTTATAACTGCTATTTTATTTGTTTTATAATGCAAAATCATTTTTTCCTGGTAAAACTAAAATATATGACTAAAGTAATCCAGTTGTCTAAGAACCTAATTATTATTTTAACATTGATATTGCTATCAAAGCGGTCCTAAATCTGGTTTTATTAATCACCAGGAGAAATTTCCCGTCTCGCACTTTTCTCCCCATTATCTGCTCTAGGTCTCCCATCGTTGCTCAGTGTTCGCTACTGTCTTATCAGGGAGTCTGAGATGATGTCCAGTACGGTTCTGCATCAGCGTAGCTTTAACCAGGAGGAAGATCAGATTAAACTAAAGAACAGATTTCTGTTGTACAACCGCAGTCATTTGTTTCTTCAGTTCCCACTCGGTTGAAAGTGTCATTAAAGTTATGTAACATCACACCTGAATGTATTAACGTCAAATTCTACATTTATTTGACTGATTTAAACTCAGTGATGCTGGACGGCGAAGTTGTATCAGCGAATCGTGATATCAGCATGGCTGTCTCAGCCATATCTGCCATAACGCTGGTATCAGCAGTATCAGAGGTATCATTGTTTTCGGCAGTTTCGGCGATATAGCCATATCTGCCATAACGCTGGTATCAGCAGTATCAGAGGTATCATTGTTTTCGGCAGTTTCGGCGATATAGCCATATCTGCCATAACGCTGGTATCAGCAGTATCAGAGGTATCATTGTTTTCGGCAGTTTCGGCGATATAGCCATATCTGCCATAACGCTGGTATCAGCAGTATCAGAGGTATCATTGTTTTCGGCAGTTTCGGCGATATAGCCATATCTGCCATAACGCTGGTATCAGCAGTATCAGAGGTATCATTGTTTTCGGCAGTTTCGGCGATATAGCCATATCTGCCATAGAACTGGTGTTGGCATTGTCAGCTGTATGGCAGTTCTATGTAACAGACTGCAGCTTCTGAAAGACATTTATTCTGATGCAAGACGTGTTTTATTTAACGACTGATGTGCTCAGATGGCTGTGGGTGTCCATATTCCAGAATTATGCAACAGTAAGACGATTATGAGGAATTGGTCGTAACGACTGAGAAGAAGTTCATGTTAATGCGTGAAGTGAAGCAGTTCCTGTGAACTTGCTCAACGCTGAGGCTAACGTTAGCCAACGAACCTTTCAGATTATGTCACATCATCGTTGCAACTGTTGGACCAAGTCTCTGATGTCATGATGACCACAAACACTGATGAAAATCGTCTTCAGTTATGAGTAAGCAATTCAGATCCCAGAAGAGCTGGTGGACTCTTCCACCTGTTGGATTGTTGCCTCTTCTCTTCAGTTCTCAGACTAGAAGTATGAATCTGATGGTGTAAACAACAACAAAGTCTGATTAACCCTCTTCATGGTTGTGAGTGGAAACATTGTGAAAACATCCCAGAAACCGAATCAGCTCCTTTAGATCGAACAGTCCAGTTTGTGTAAGAAACACAAAGCTGAAGCCCCGAACACAGAGAAATGAGCCGTGTTCATGGCGTAGCGGCTGATCATCATCAGTCACATGTTGAGTCATGGTCATCTTTCACAATCTCACTTCAGACCGGAGAAGTTCTGCAGTTTTACAATTCAATTCAATTCAGCTTTATTCGTACAGCGCCACTTCACAACAATGTTGTCACAGGACACTTTACAGACACATTACAACCCATTCATACATATCCTATAATAGAAACCAACTGATTGCATCGAGTCATGACTTGGATCCAATCCCCCATCCTGAGCTGCATGCGGCAACAGTGGGAAGGAAACAACTCCTCTTTAACAGGAAGAAAACCTCCGGCAGAACCCGGCTCAGGGAGGGCAGCCATCTGCCTCGACTGGTTGGGGTGGAGAGGACAGGAAAGACAGATCAACATGTACAACTGCACTTATTCAGGAAGACCTGTGGAAAAAAGGAGAAATAAGTTAGAGACGGCAATACTGGCATACAACAAACTTAACCTTCTTCTTCGTCACCACTCAGCTCGTAGATGCGGACATGTTGGTGTAAATGTGGATGCAGAACGTCGCAGTGGAAGCTGCTTAAAGACGGGATAAAAAAGCTTTCTGAACATGTTAAATTAAGATTTTTTGTTTTTAGGACTGTTAGACGTTTTGGTTTCTTTCCTAAAAAGTTTAAAAAAAACTTTTGCCTGCATGTCTTATACAACGTTTTCTACGACGCTGCATGTTAAGGAACCTCTAATGGAAGATGGTCATGAGAAATGGGAAGTAGCTTATTGCCTGAGTAGAATCTGTTTAGAAGGTAGGGAGAGGCATTGGTGCTGCGATGTTGACCAAGCGGAGGACCCTGAGGGGGAGGGTGGTGGTTGGGGGGGGCAGCTGTGCTGCTGAAAGGCTACTGACCAGCTGTCCGAGCGGCTGATCCACACCAGCAGGCGTGTGCAGGAATCCAACAGCCTCACAGCTGAATCTGCTTTCTTACTGTACCCACTGATCAACACTGAGGCAAAGCACACAGAAAATGGGATTGTGGTAGTTTACTGGTCTGATACTGGTCAGATACTGGTTGGATACTGGTCAGTGACTGGTGTTGGAGCAAACATAAGGGTTTTAGTGGAAACATATGTGATAACATGTTAGGAACGTGGTGGCCGTCATGACGGGTGCTGAACGTCATCAGACTCTGCATGTCTGTAGATAACACACGGGGTGTGTGTGTGTGGGGGGGGGGTCATGGCCTGCATCCCAACAGGTGCTGGGTGTGTTGGTGTCTGAGGGTGAATGGTGTCTTTGTTCCTCAGGATTCATCCTGTGAGGGGGCCGAGCTGGTGGGGGGGTTTGTTTATTCCAGGACCTGCGTGGTGCATGCCGTCACTCAGACGGGGGCACGCGCCAGCTTGAAGTCCAGTAGCGACGGTGTCCTGCTGGGACATTAAACCATTCAGAGATGCTTCTTTACGTTCTGCGACCAGCGGCGAAGGTTTGATGCCGACATCGGTGGGACATAAACTCACAGATGGGTTATTTAACTAAACCTTTAGTTATAAATCAAGTCATTTAAAGTTGAAAGAAGATCTAAACAGTTTCTTTTTCCATCCTGAAAACAGGATTATTCTCATGAATGACTCGATGTGTGTTCCACATGAACGTCGTCCAGACAGGAAGGAAGGTTGACTTTACTGAAGTTGATTCATCAATAATACAGAAATGTTCTTCTAACACGGAACAAGAGATCCAGTTTACCAGCTAACTGAATGAGTTTAACTTCAATGTAATGAGGCGCAAACTGATAGAAATAATTACTTCACCTCTGACCCTGCCTCCCAGCGTCTGAAGAATGAGTGACAGTAAAAACAACCAATCACGATGGCAGGATGCAACAACGCAGACCCAAATCCCTCTCCAGGACATTCCAAGTGTTCTCAATGTGAAAGTGTTCTTACTTTCACTGTTCATCATAGTTCTGAGTTCTACTGCTGTTTTTCCTCCATCTGGTTCCACCAAACGAAAACCATCACATCATTCAGGATATTTCCACCTCATTTCTTCCTGGAAGACAATGCTCCCCCCCCCCCAATCCTTCCAGGTTGTGATGATACTTTGGACATTTCTTAGAGGTTTTCTCTGCTTCATGCAGATGATTTGACCCTTTCTAAGCAGACCTAAGCAGGTTTTTTCCAACCACAGGATGTCTCTCTACATGCTTGTTCTAGAAACCAGAAGCTGCTTGTCGCATCGGTTACTGTTACTTATTAAATATAATTATAATACCTATGAACTTATTGTACTTATTTATAATAGTGATGCAAGAATAATTATAACAATAATAATTAATTAATAATATAATAGTAATAATAAATACAAACTGTATAAAACTGCCCAGTTCCACCCTAAACAGCACATGTTACTACAATAAAGCTGTAAGAACAATAACTGTGAATGCTAATAGAATATATAATATAAACATCAGTAATAACAATAAAGCTTATATGTTAGTATATGTATGGTCACCTAGTGGTGCATAGTACCCCCTGTTTCTGTTGTTCTGTCGTTTCCCTTTCAGCTTGCCGTCTGGAAGAGGTCGCCACTGCGGATCACGGCGGGGTTAAATTGTTTTACACCAGACACCCTTCCCAACACGACCCTCTGCCTTTATCTGGGCTTGGGACCAGATGTCAGAGAACGATCGTTTCCCCCCTCGGTGCTGCAGCAGCGTAGGGGAGCGGGACTCGAACTGAGCACCGTCACCGCTCTGCCTCCTCTACAGAATCATATCTGTTTTAAATATGGGATCCTTTGTGTTCCTGTGTCGACTTGTTCCACAGTTTTACTCACAAACAGACGCCTAAAAACTGTCATTTTAACTCTAAATACATTTGTGTTATAAAAACACGTCAAAGAGGAAATTAAAAGATGTAAATTATGAATAAAATGGGTTTTAAAAGTCAGGTTAGTATACACAAACAGGCAGCGATGGTGTTTTTATTTGTTGTTCACTTAAAATCAGCATGTTTTAGATGCTTCCTGATTCAGATTAAAACTTTATTCCAGTCAGGTGTGGAAACGTGTAAAACACACAAGACAGGGACTTTCACACATTATAAAACATTCAAACTTTATTTCATCCCAGTTTCTTATCAACAATCAGCCTAAACAAGTCAGATTAACTTTAGAGGAAAAATCCTGAGTCTTTAAACAAGAAGAAATTTCAAGTAGTTCATGAAACGGACTTTGATGCTTAAGAACTATTAGTTTAGTTTTTATGGTCGATCATTTAGTCATGTGCAACAAAACGTTGCTCAGGATTCAGTCTAATCTTTATTTTCCATCATCCAAACAAAAATGTTTTCTTTACGGCTAAGTCCGATTCAGGGTCACGGAAGCTGGAGTCTGTCCCAGTAGTCACTGGGAGACATGCATGCCTCTGGATGGTGGGAAGAACATGCAAACTGCCCCCCCACCCCCCTGGCTGAGATGGGTGCTGTGACCTTTGTCCTGTGAGGCCACAGTGTTAACCACTGAACCACAGTGCCTTCTGTTTCTCCGCTATGATGAATAATAATAATAATAATGAATAAATAAATAATCTCGTGTCTCCAGATCTCCTGCTTGGAGGAAACCAGTTCATCCAGTCTCCATACTGGCCTCATATCTGCAAAAACCCACCTTCCCATGCGGTCCCAGTGTCTGATGTTCCACACATCAGCCGTTGGACTCATGATGATCTGATCACATCGAGTTTAATGATCCGCCAGCAGCTTTATGGGGTTCAGCCGACCCGCTTCAGTCCAGTATGACCCGTTTATGCACATCATCAGCTGCACATGAAAAGATGCATTATTCAGATTAGGTCATGAGACCACATGGTGGCAGGAAATTCAGTGGCTCTATTCAGCAGTTTGCCTGAAAAGTGTGCATCATCAGTTACAACCCCTGAGAAGTTTCACACATCAGAAACCACAAGAGCAAAGAGGTGGCTGCTGCAGGACAGGAAACTCTGACATGTTGCATGTAGCCCAGTTGGCTTTGTTTTACTCACATGCGAAGCAGAACGCAGCAGCTCACCTGGAAGCTGGGATGGAACTGCTGCTGGAGGGGACGTCGAGCTGGAACACCAAGCTCTGGTCAGTTCTGACACACAGCTGCGGGTCAGAACGAGGCGAGGGACAAAATGACGTTTGGTTGTGCAAGCTCGAGGGAAGAAACTTATCTCTGTAGGAAACACAAACAGGAAGTGAGAATAAAGAGCAAGAAAATGTCATTTAACACCAAACGGGTCTCATTTTCCCTCCCACATCACCCAGAAGTAAAACATGTCCTTTTCTTACACACTAGCTGTGGTAAAGCTTGTGAAACGACAAACTGGGACGCTTCCCGGAGGAGCTGATGATTCATATGAGCAACTTGTTGGCAGTTTTTCAGGATCAAACGCGTTCAGGTCCATGAAAGTTGTTGGTTTGTAGGGAAACTTTACATTTTCTCCTCATGATCCTTCATTTTTTCTGTTTCAGAGCAAGTTGGCCAAAGCGCTGTACGACAACACGGCTGAGTGTGCAGACGAACTTCCCTTCAGGAAGGGGGACATCATCACGGTGGTGGACCAGAACGTGGCCGGCACCAGCGGCTGGTGGATGTGCTCTCTGTATGGACGCCACGGCCTGGCTCCTGCAAACAGACTGAAGCTCCTACCACACATCACCACCGCCGCGGCCTCCTTCAGCCTGCATGCTGACAGACCCAAATCAACTCAAACCAGGGGTGATGACAACGTCCACAACATCTACCAGATCCCGAGCGTGCCCCGACCCACCAGCAGCCCTGCTTATGAGCGAATGGACATGATCTATAGGGCTCCATCCACTCCTTTGTCAACGTCGAAAAGCCCAGTCCAGTCAGGACTTCAGCACAGTCCGGACGGACCTGAAGCAAACAAGGTAGAAACCATCTGGACTCTTCTTTAAGTGTGTTTTTTAGAAAACGGCTGAATGTTAGCGGGTTATTTGCTCGGAGGTCAAACTCGCGTCTCTGTCTTGGGAAGCGTTAACTCTTGTGATTAGAGAGGTAGACTGCTGCAGAAATGCAAAGCTGTGAGACTCCTGCTGGCAAAAGAGCTTGCAGATGGGGGCCAGGGGCCTTTCTGTGGGGATCAGCATGCAGCACCGGGGTCTTTATGGCCCCGTAAAAAACAGACATACGCAGACTTCAGACACTTTTAACTGCAAACAGCAACCCCTGCCGCCGGGGAGCCCAGCAACACAGAAGCACCAGCACTGTGCTTATTGGGAAGAAATATACCCACATGTTCATCATTTCCTCCCCTGCTGCAGGGGAGTCCTGCTCCCCCCCACAGTAGCCGCCTCACATCCACAGAGCTGCTCGGTCGCTCCTACAGGAGCTGGGTTAATTGGCAAAGTGTCCTCCATAATGGGCTCCTCAGCAGGCTTCAGAACAAATGCTGTCCCATAAACGAGTGATCACAGAGCTCCGCGAGGTAGATGATGTTTGATCAAAGCAGTTGGCATCTGAGTTTCAGCTTGTCAACATGTCTGCAGCGCTCATGCTTCAACATGGCCTCCAGTCCCAAAGCAGAGGTGTACGACGTGCCGTGCCAACCCAAGCGAGCTTCTCTGGTCGCGGTGAGAACACGTCCGCGTTAAAGTTGCCGGTTCTTTGGTTGATGTTTACACACCTTCATGGTTTTTCATCATTCTCTTTGCAGGAATCCACAGCTACCAAACAGATGAGTCGAAAAACCACGTTGATTCCAGTTTCACACGCGGAGAAGAGATTCGACTCTGCAGAGAGTTTAACGTGCAGCAGTCCAGGAGACACTTATGTAAGCTTTACATGCTCTGAGGATTTTTCTGAATAAATCTTTCTTTCATTTAGTATTTATATTTATTTGTCTAACCTAACATGCTGTTGACTAAATCTACTTTTTCTGCCTTCTGTCTGACTCATTATGCGAGTCCAGATTTACAGCCGCTAGAGCTGTATGAACAACGCTGGTCTAAGAAAAGTCTGGAGAATGGGAATTTATCTGTGTCTAAATTTATTTTATGTAACACTTTATTTAACACTTTATTTTATTTAAAAGTGTGTATGTGTTACTGCGTCAAAGTAAATCTACCCAGTAGAATAAAGTAAATCCACCCAGTAGAACAAAGTAAATCTACCCAGTAGAACAAAGTAAATCCACCCAGTAGAACAATGTAAATCTACCCAGTAGAACAAAGTAAATCCACCCAGTAGAACAAAGTAAATCCACCCAGTAGAACAAAGTAAATCTACCCAGTAGAACAAAGTAAATCCACCCAGTAGAACAAAGTAAATCTACCCAGTAGAACAAAGTAAATCCACCCAGTAGAACAAAGTAAATCCACCCAGTAGAACAATGTAAATCTACCCAGTAGAACAAAGTAAATCCACCCAGTAGAACAAAGTAAATCTACCCAGTAGAACAAAGTAAATCCACCCAGTAGAACAAAGTAAATCTACCCAGTAGAACAAAGTAAATCCACCCAGTAGAACAAAGTAAATCTACCCAGTAGAACAAAGTAAATCCACCCAGTAGAACAAAGTAAATCTACCCAGTAGAACAAAGTAAATCCACCCAGTAGAACAAAGTAAATCCACCCAGTAGAACAAAGTAAATCTACCCAGTAGAACAAAGTAAATCCACCCAGTAGAACAAAGTAAATCCACCCAGTAGAACAAAGTAAATCTACCCAGTAGAACAAAGTAAATCCACCCAGTAGAACAAAGTAAATCTACCCAGTAGAACAAAGTAAATCCACCCAGTAGAACAAAGTAAATCTACCCAGTAGAACAAAGTAAATCCACCCAGTAGAACAAAGTAAATCCACCCAGTAGAACAAAGTAAATTCACCCAGTAGAACAAAGTAAATTCACCCAGTAGAACAAAGTAAATCTACCCAGTAGAACAAAGTAAATTCACCCAGTAGAACAAAGTAAATCTACCCAGTAGAACAAAGTAAATCCACCCAGTAGAACAAAGTAAATCTACCCAGTAGAACAAAGTAAATTCACCCAGTAGAACAAAGTAAATTCACCCAGTAGAACAAAGTAAATTCACCCAGTAGAACAAAGTAAATCTACCCAGTAGAACAAAGTAAATCTACCCAGTAGAACAAAGTAAATCCACCCAGTAGAACAAAGTAAATCTACCCAGTAGAACAAAGTAAATCTACCCAGTAGAACAAAGTAAATCCACCCAGTAGAACAAAGTAAATCTACCCAGTAGAACAAAGTAAATCCACCCAGTAGAACAAAGTAAATCCACCCAGTAGAACAAAGTAAATCCACCCAGTAGAACAAAGTAAATTCCCCCTGTAGAACATGTAAATTTCATCTGCTCCTAAAAGAAAAATGCTTCTTCGCTCATTTCATCTAGGAAGGAGGAAAGTAATGTGTGATGAGGAGTAGAAGGTAGAAAGCGAAGCTGAGCAGCTTTGCGGGTGTTTAATAGAGATGTTACCAGGTAATTATCTCAGGAAGCCATCAGCTGCTGCTGCTGCTGCTGCTGCTGCTGCTGCTGCTGCTGATGATGATGATGATGATGATGATGATGATGAAGGACACCTCTGCCAATGGTCAGATTCAGGAGAGTCCAGGGATTCACCTTAGAGACACCCTGAGGGTCCAGAAAGACATTAGCATTGCTGCTATGCTACATGTTAGCATTGTTGCAATTCTACATGTTAGCATTGTTGCTATGCTATGTGTTAGCATTGTTGCTATGCTATGTGTTAGCATTGCTGCTATGCTACATGTTAGCATTGTTGCAATTCTACATGTTAGCATTGTTGCTATGCTACATGTTAGCATTGTTGCTATGATATGTGTTAGCATTGTTGCTATGCTACATCTTAGCATTGTTGCATTGCTACATGTTAGCTTCGTTGCAATGCTACATGTTAGCATTGCTTCTATGCTGCATGTTAGCATTGCTGCTTCCAGTTTGGAAGCATCTTCTGGCCTGTAAGCTCTCATGCTGCCTCCTCTGTAGGAGGTCTTGTTTTCAATATGTTCAGATAATCTGACATGTGCGCAGAATTGTCGGAGCAAACCAGTTTTAACTGACAACATGGCTCTTGCTTGCAGGTGTATGCAGTTCCACCACCGCTGACCCAGGATCCAAACTACGACGTCCCTGTCCCCTCAGCTGTGGACTGCCAGCAGAAAATCAATGGTGGGTACAGCACCTTGCCAAGCCCTCGCAAGCCGGAGTGGATCTATGATGTGCCAACAGGTTCAGAGAAACCAAGTCCACGCAAAAACTCGTATGACATATTGCCCTGCACAGCCACTGGCAGCCAGCTCTACGACACTCTTCCAGCACGTACGTTACCCATTCCTAGAGGCAATCCAGCCTCCTTGCATTATGAAATCCCCAAATCCAACTCTTTCGACATGTCAAGTCCGCCCAAAGTTTTACCACACGGCCCCCTAACACTGCAGCCCTCAGAAAAGTCGCTCTATGATGTGCCACCCAAAGAAGAACCTTTAACCCAAAACAGAAACGATCCCTGTGGGGATCATAAACCGCTGGAGTTCAGGGGAGACCCAGGCAGTAATTTCAAGATGAAGAGGATGTGCTGGCCGCAGATGAAGGACTTTCTGCCCTCTGCATCTTTTCATGATCTTCCAGGAAATGAGAGTCCAGCGTTGCAGGAGGATGAGCGAGGTAGAGCTCCATGTCTCTCTACAGCGGCCAATCAAAGAATCAGCACGGCGTCCAGCTCCTCCACCAGCTCATGTGACTCTCTTCCCCTCAGCTCATCATCCCCGGAGCCTCATCGAGAAGTGACGCTCGGTCAGGATGAGGCCTGCCGAAAACTCTTAGAGCTGCAGGAGTCTGTTTGCAAGGCTGTGCCCCAACTCATGGACTTTGTCAGCAGTAACTGGAGGTGTAAAGAACATCTGGAGAAACACCGTGAAGAGATCAAAGAGGCAGCAGAGGGGATTGCTTCCTCTCTGACGTGTTTCCTACATTTTTCCCTCGATGTTAAAGGCAATGCACGGCGTCTGACCGATGCCAATTTGCAGAGCAGGCTGAATAAACAGCTGTCCATCATAGAGGATTCCGGTATGATCCTTCAACAAACAGTGAGTGCCCTGAGCGCAGCACGCTGGCCCCTCAATGTGCTCTGCCAGGAGCCGGGCAGGGTCCAGACACCGGATCAACTGGACCGTTTCGTTATGGTGGCCCGCACCATTCCAGACGACGTCAAGCGCCTGGTGTCCATCATCCACGCCAACGCAAAGCTTCTGTTTAAAGCGCCCAAAGATCCCGAGTCTGTGAAGACCAAAGTTCCTGCGGACACAAAGAAAAGTCCCAACGCAACCAAAAGAGGGAACACAGTCGAGGAGGACGACGACTACGTGGAGCTACAGGTGAGAACTTCCGTTTTAGCTGTAGAGCATAGAAGGTTACCATCGTAAGATCACTGGATGTTTTTAACCGAGGAAAGCCAAACAGTTTTTTATTATGATGCTGATGTTGCTTTTCATTCTTAGACTAAGGAAGAGGAGAGGAAACAGGAGGAAGACCAGAGGCAACCAAAAGATAACGCCACACAGGCCTCTGAAACCGTAAGCAACAACACACACACACACACACACACACACACACGTATTAGAAACCAGCCCAGCAAGTCAAACATCGCAGAGTCCAGAGCATGCACTACTCACAAAACTAGACATGCACAACACTATCAATACAATATTATCAACTTGAAAATTAAACGTCAGATATCCGCCGTCCCATTGATTTGACCAATGACACAAAAGGCGCTGGGTTGACATCATCTCAGTCCGTTATACGAAGGATAAGATGCACATATCTTGTTTTGTTAGTTAGATGAGTTGTGTTTGATACAAGCCGAGATATTTTTCTTATTTTGCACAAGGAGCAGAATGATACTTTCAGTCTTACAGCAGAGGAAACTAGATCATCTCTGCCATTAGGTGAGTGTGTAGGTGAGGGGAGGGGGTGATCAGTATTGCATCGGCAACCAAATAAGTTGTAAAATGTCAACATATCGGCCAAAAGTCCAGCATCGTGCAACCTTACACAGAGTAAGTTAAACTTACAGATGAAATAGACAGAAAATGTGAAATTCTGATGCTACACATCATGAATGCAGAACTTCTATGTGGAATCATGTGCCTTCCTTTATCACAAACTAAACGTACCAGCAGCAGCCTGCAGTGGTGGGTAGACCACAACATAAATAGCCTGTCTTGTGTTAGGTGTGGTCTTCATCTGATGACAAAGAGATACAGGAAGTCCTTAAACCAGAACGCTTACTAGTCTGTTCAGCGTGTTGTAGAATAAACACGTGAAAATCGAAGACTTGAACATTTTTGTTCAGAGGTTTGGACACAGATAAGTTCGCCTTTACGGCTTCTCATGGATTTTAGCTTCATTCGGAGATGAAACTAAAAGACATGTGAGTGTGGCACGTCTTCATCTCTGTTCTTCTGTTCTCAGGCTGAAAACCAGACACTGTCCTCAGACTCCAGCAGCAGCAACACAGAAGCTCATCCGCTGCCCTTCCTGTCGGAGCACAGCCGGCTTTACTTTGGAGCTCTTCAAAAGGCTATTGGGGGGTTTGTGGGCAGTCTTCAGGATGGTCAGCCTCCAGAAAAATTTATCTCCCAAAGTAAGCTGGTGATCATGGTGGGCCAGAGACTGGTGGACACCCTCTGCAGGAAAGCCCAGCATGGGGGGTCCAGCCAGAGCCTCCTCTGTAAGAGTAACCATCTGTGTGCTCTCCTCAAGCAGCTGGCTGTGGCCACCAAGAAGGCTGCTCTGCACTTTCCAGACAAGCAAGCTCTGCATGAGGCCCAGGAGTTTGCAAAGGAACTGGCCCAAAGAGCACAGCACTTTCGGATATCACTGGAGCTCTAAAAGTTTTCCGGCTGGTCGGTGCCCCTCACCAGTTCATCGTGTATAAATTATCGGCTTTGCTTGGATGCGGCTTATGAATGTCTGGTGATGAATGTAAAGGTCGGTGTTTCGTAAAGACGGCAAACACGAGGGAGTCCCAACACACATTGCACATTTACAAACTGATTTAAAATGCATAAAACAGAACTTGTTTTATATTATTTACAACCGTTTTCTGTTCTTTGGATGTTTTTTGCTTCTTTTCTGTAAGAAACTTGTCCAGAGCGGCAGCTCGGCAGCCTATGTTCAGCTTTTTGTGAATACTGTGTAAATACTCATAATAATGGTGTTTAATGAGAAAAGACTGTTGGTTTTATTCTGATATTGAAAATAAAACGTTTTGTTACCAAATACATTTAACATACAAATGACTGTGCATCAATATGACCCACCAGTTAGCTGGTGTATGGCCTACCAGTTGGCTAGGAGGAGCGTGCGCACCATGGAGGAAGGAGGTGCTACTGCTCGCTTCCATTGACTGGAAGCTGGCGGGAAAACTGGCAAGTCCACTGGTACGCTGGAAGCAAATGGTGCAGTTGGTTTGTTCCTTTGTTTCACATCATAAAATGAACGTCCAGATACACACAAGACGTCTCTGACTCCAGTTTATTTAGGTAAACTACTGGAGTTCCTGTGTGTCCCTGCTGGGTTTGCAGCGCTGCAGCTGTGCCAGGCCAGTGATTCCACAGCACCTCCCCAACAGCAGTCGTACCCTTGCTGAGGGACGTCATCAACACCATCCAGAAGGTGGTCCAGGAAGACCACTCCGGCAGAAATTAGACTAAAAGGAAAACTTGTGAATGAGTCAGAATTCTCCACGACTCTTGTTGCGTCGCTTCCAGACATAAAGCAGCAGCGTTGGGTTCCAACATGAGAGGACGGTTGGAGGTTGGGGGCAACGCTTGTCTCTGGGGGTCTGACACCATCTCATTTGGCAGCATGTCCTCACTATCTGCACACCTCTGCAGGTGTGGGACAGGTTTCCTGCAGTGCATCGATGCACCGCCGCCTGCCCTTCAGCACCCTGATGGCGGCTTCACTACAGCACACACCGTTCTGTTTCCTCCCATCATGCCACACAGCTGCATTTGTAGGCTGTCTTTATGTCTGTCTCTGTCTGTGTCTTTATCTCTCTCTCTGTTATTATGTCTGTCTTTGTTGTTTCCATACTGATGGTCTGTACCAGTCTTTTTTGGGCTTTGCTGGTTTCTGTGAAAACTACCATTTCTGCTGGTGCATAACAGTAAAAACCATCAAATATTCCATTTTTGCCTTTTGAATCTGACTCCTGATAATTTTGTTCGTACACAATTCATTCTGAACAAACTTCTTTATTCTTGATAGGTCTGGTTTCATACTGGTTAATGGGAAACCTGCAGCCTTCTGCTGTTTCCTTCTTGACTCTTTCAATAGACCTGATTCAGTCATCTGACCAGGTTACACCAGTTCCTCTCGGCTGTCCTGTTTTGATGGGGTTGGGGTAGTAGGGGGCAGACCTCTCATGTTTATTGCAGCAGAAAAAAAATTTGTCTCATTCTCTGATCTAAGATGTTTCATGAGCTGCTACAACCCGTTTCTGACAATATTCACATAAGTTGCACCTGAAAACTCACCAGTAATGGCATGTTTGTACCCCTCAGATAACTCTGGGGCTGTTGGGCCTCCGGTCTGTAAAGCTGCTTTAGCGTTTCAGTCTCCTTCCCTGTTTCTTATTGAGTGAATTTCCCATGCAGACAGATCTCACACTGGATATGAATCCGCTGGAATCTCTTTTCAATTTCCTTTTTCCAGCATCCCCTCACTTTGTGTCCTGTTTTCTGACATTCCTCCGTTGAAATATTGTCCTCCTTTGTCTGTAATCTTTGGTCGTGATGCTTTGTGTTTCGCCGTCATCTCCTCATTGGTTTGAGGTCTGTTGCGGTAGCAGAGTGTCCTTTCAAAACTTCTCCGCTAGTTTTGAACTCCTTGAAGGAGAACGTCTCGCTCATCTGAGCTCATTCATTCATTATCCTAACCACCAAATCCAATGAAGGGTTGCAGGGAAGCTGGAGCCTATCCCAGCAGTCTTTGGGCAAAAGGCAGGGTACATCCTGGACAGCACGCAAGTCCATCGCAGGGCCACACAGAGACAAACAACCACACACGCTCATTCCTAGGGGCAATTTGGAGTAACCAATCAACCTAACATGCATGTCTTTGGACGGTGGGAGGATGCCAGAGTACCCAGTACCCTCTTGCTGTGAGGCCACAATGCGAACCACTATGCCACCGTGAAGCCCCCTCATCTAAGTTACGTACACTGAATATGGATCCTCTGCATGGTTGCGTTACTTTGTGGCATTTTAATTTTCTGACCAGACTTCCTCTTAAAAAAAAGCACCATTACTACAGCTGTACGCTGGTTTAAAAGATGAAGAGTTCTGCTGTGCTGAAATAACGTTAGTGAAAAGTGGGTGGCAGAAAGTTAATTTTAGGATGTTTAGCAAACCACTGACACCAGTAACAGGTTCATTTCTGGCTTTCTAAGAGGAAGCAGAGATTATTTTTCTGTTTTATTACTAAAGAAAATAATAAAATCCCCATCAGAGAGATTCTACGGTATTTCACTGGAGATTTGGAGAAGTCACAGGAGAAACTAAGAAAAAGAGAAGTTTACTTTATAGTTTGTCATGTTTTTCTTTCTGTTTCTGTAACGCTTGTTCACAATAAGAAAACATAGCTCTATTATTTCCCACCAAACAAACCAGTCGCCCCAGTCCTCACAGAGCCAGCCTGATGCCGTGTGTGGTGGAAATGATTTTACCGAGACTCTCCATCACAGTCCGGTTTATTAAACTCACGCAGCATAAGGAGAGCCGTCACACAGTTACAGCAGGTCAGCTGACGTGGCTCCATTTTATCCCTGAGAGACCGTCGATGTGGAGAGGAAGGAATCACAATCCTGATGACCAGCATGTCGCCGCTGTCAGAGGAAGCTTCTGAGGAAGACGCAGCTGACGGAAGAAACACGAGAAAACTTTAACGTAAACAAGAAACGTTAACGTAGAAAAACACGATGAAGCAGCTTCAACTCAGCTTAGAGAAACCAGAGCTGCTAACTGGTCCAAAATCCCTCATGAAATGTCCGGACTGTCCGGATACCAGGTACCGGTCCAGATACCAGAAACTGGTCTGAATACCGGGAACAAGTCTGGATACCGGAAACCGGTCAAGAAACCAGGAACGGTCCAGATATCAGGAACAGGACCGGATACCGGGAGCCGGTCAGGATATCGGGAGCCGATCCAGATATCAGGAACCGGTCCAGACACCAGGAATGGTCCAGATACCAGGAACCGGTCCAGATATCAGGAACCGGTCCAGATACCAGGAATGGTCCAGATACCAGGAACCGGTCCAGATACCAGGAACGGTCCAGATACCAGGAACCGGTCCAGATACCAGGAACGGTCCAGATACCAGGAATGGTCCAGATACCAGGAACCGGTCCATCTACCAGGAACGGTCCAGATACCGGGAACCGGTCCATCTACCAGGAACCGGTCCAGATACCGGGAACCGGTCCGGATACCGGGAGCCGATCCAGATATCAGGAATGGTCCAGATACCAGGAACCGGTCCATCTACCAGGAATGGTCCAGATACCAGGAACCGGTCCATATACCAAGAACGGTCCAGGTACCGGTCCGGATACCAGGAACCGGTACAGATACCAGAAACTGTCCAGATATCAGGAACCGGTCCAGATACCAGGAACCGGTCCATCTACCAGGAATGGTCCAGATGCCAGGAACCGGTCCATCTACCAGTAATGGTCCAGATACCGGGAACCGGTCCGGATACCGGGCTCCGATCCAGATATCAGGAACCGGTCCACATATCAGGAACTGGCTCAGACACCGGGAACAAGTATTGAAACCAGAAACCGGTCCATATACCAGGAACGGTCCAGGTACCGGTCCGGATACCAGGAACGGTCCAGATACCGGGAACCGGTCCATCTACCAGGAACCGGTCCAGATACCGGGAACCGGTCCGGATACCGGGAGCCGATCCAGATATCAGGAATGGTCCAGATACCAGGAACCGGTCCATCTACCAGAAATGGTCCAGATACCAGGAACCGGTCCATATACCAAGAACGGTCCAGGTACCGGTCCGGATACCAGGAACCGGTACAGATACCAGAAACTGTCCAGATATCAGGAACCGGTAAAGATACCGGGAACCGATCCAGATATCAGGAACCGGTCCAGATACCAGGAACCGGTCCATCTACCAGGAATGGTCCAGATACCAGGAACCGGTCCATCTACCAGTAATGGTCCAGATACCAGGAACCGGTCCATCTACCAGGAATGGTCCAGATACCGGGAACCGGTCCGGATACCGTGATCCGATCCAGATATCAGGAACCGGTCCACATATCAGGAACTGGCTCAGACACCGGGAACAAGTATTGAAACCAGAAACCGGTCCATATACCAGGAACGGTCCAGGTACCGGTCCGGATACCAGGAACCGGTACAGATACCAGAAACCGTCCAGATATCAGGAACCGGTACAGATACCAGGAACCGATCCAGATATCAGGAACCGGTCCAGATACCGGGAACGGTCCAGATACCAGGAATGGTCCAGATACCAGGAACCAGTCCAGATATCAGGAACCGGTCCAGATACCGGAAACCGGTCCGGATACCGGGAGGCGATCCAGATATCAGGAACCGGTCCAGATACCAGGAACGGTCCAGATACCAGGAATGGTCCAAATACCAGGAACCGGTCCAGATACCAGGAACCGGTCCGGATACCGGGAGCCGATCCAGATATCAGGAATGGTCCAGATACCAGGAACCGGTCCATCTACCAGGAATGGTCCAGATACCGGGAACCGGTCCGGATACCGGGATCCGATCCAGATATCAGGAACCGGTCCAGATATCAGGAACCGGTCCAGATACCAGGAATGGTCCAGATACCAGGAACCGGTCCATCTACCAGGAATTATTCAGATACCGGGAACCGGTCCGGATACCGGGATCCGATCCAGATATCAGGAACCGGTCCACATATCAGGAACCGGTCCAGACACCGGGAACAAGTCTTGATGCCAGAAACCGGTCCGGATATCAGGAATGGTCCAGATACCAGGAATGGTCCAGATACCAGGAACCGGTCCAGATACCAGGAATGGTCCAGATACCAGGAACCGGTCCAGATACCAGGAACGGTCCAGGTACCGGTCCGGATACCAGGAACCGGTACAGATACCAGAAACCGTCCAGATATCAGGAACCGGTACAGATACCAGAAACCGATCCAGATATCAGGAACCGGTCCAGATACCAGAAACCGGTCCAGATACCAGGAACCGGTCCATCTACCAGGAATGGTCCAGATACCAGGAACCGGTCCATCTACCAGTAATGGTCCAGATACCAGGAACCGGTCCATCTACCAGGAATGGTCCAGATACCGGGAACCGGTCCGGATACCGGGCTCCGATCCAGATATCAGGAACCGGTCCACATATCAGGAACCGGTTCAGACACCGGGAACAAGTATTGAAACCAGAAACCGGTCCATATACCAGGAACGGTCCAGGTACCGGTCCGGATACCAGGAACCGGTACAGATACCAGAAACCGTCCAGATATCAGGAACCGGTCCAGATACCGGGAATGGTCCAGATACCAGGAACCAGTCCAGATATCAGGAACCGGTCCAGATACCGGGAACCGGTCCGGATACCGGGAGGCGATCCAGATATCAGAAACCGGTCCAGATACCAGGAACGGTCCAGATACCAGGAATGGTCCAAATACCAGGAACCGGTCCAGATATCAGGAACCGGTCCAGTTACCAGGAACCGGTCCGGATACCGGGAGCCGATCCAGATATCAGGAACGGTCCAGATACCAGGAACCGGTACAGATACCAGGAACCGGTACAGATACCAGAAACCGATCCAGATATCAGGAACCGGTACAGATACCAGGAACCGGTACAGATACCAGAAACCGATCCAGATATCAGGAACCGGTCCAGATACCGGGAACGGTCCAGATACCGGGAGCCGATCCAGATATCAGGAACCGGTACAGATACCAGGAACGGTCCAGATACCAGGAACCGGTACAGATACCAGGAACCGGTCCGGATACCGGGAGCCAATCCAGATATCAGGAACGGTCCAGATACCAGGAACCGGTACAGATACCAGAAACCGATCCAGATATCAGGAACCGGTACAGATACCAGGAACCGGTACAGATACCAGAAACCGATCCAGATATCAGGAACCGGTCCAGATACCGGGAACGGTCCGGATACCGGGAGCCGATCCAGATATCAGGAACCGGTACAGATACCAGGAACGGTCCAGATACCAGGAACGGTCCAGATAGCAGAAACTGATCCAGATATCAGGAACCGGTCCAGATACCGGGAACGGTCCAGATACCAGGAGCCGGTCTGGATACCGGGAACCAGTTCAGAAGACATGCATTGAAGATGATGATGTTGATGATCTGAGAAACGAGAAGGAATCCCTGTAACCAGATCACCATATCGACTTGCTTTATCAGCTTAACGTATCTTTCCTCCCAGTAAGATGCAAACTGTTTTTTTCTTACTATAGAAAGAACAAAAGAAAGGAAAGACAAGCAGCAGAACAGAACATGTTGTCATACGTGCAGAATGGCGGTCCGGATGCTGCATCAGTCCCTGATGTTTCCCTGCTGTCTGGACTTCGGCCGACATGCCAGCCTCAGCAGCGTGTGCTGTTCTTACTGAATGTTTCACCTCGTCTGTCTGTCTTTCTCCTCTTAATTTTTTATTTTCAAGCTGACAAACCGACCAGCAGATCCCAGTGACATTTACCATCAGACGAGGAACAAACACTGCAGCTGGTTCCGACAAACTGGTCCTCGTTTTCACGGACCTGACACACTGTCTATTCTGCCACAAAGTCCATCCAGGCTGGACAATCCAACTCAACATGGAAAACATGAAACTATGTTCCAACAACTAAAACTATAAAAACACAGTAAAACATCAGATAAAAGTACAGGATGGTGAAGGCAGGTAAAAGAAGAATGAATTAGGAAACCTGCCGAGTCAAAGGCCATGCTGGGGCATGAAAATGTCTTTTCAGATGGGTGGTGAACATGTCCACAGCGCCGGAGAATCAACTGCAACGGTTCAGTTTCCTCTGAGCTTCTGCTGGACCTCAGTATGTCCAGATCAGCCGATCTGAAGTTGGCAAGAAGACATGGGCAGTCAGAGTAGTGATGCTGAAACCAGTGTGGTGTGGTCTCACTCATCCTGCAGATGGATTTATCCGTCTACTGGTGACCTGTACAGGTGTAGATGGATGGATGGATGGATGGATAGACAGATGGATGGATGAATGGATAGACGATGGATGGATGGATGGATGGATGGATGGAGGGATGGATGGATGGATTGATAGACGGATGGATGGATGGATGGATGGATGGATGGATGGATGGATAGACGGATGGATGGACGGATGGATGGATGGATGGATAGATGGATGGATGGATAGATGGATGGAGGGATGGATGGATGGACGGATGGATGGATGGATGGATGGATGGATGGATGGATGGATAGACGGATGGATGGATGGATGGATGGATGGATGGATAGACGGATGGATGGATGGATGGATAGATGGATGGATGGATGGATAGACGGATGGATGGATGTATGGATGTATGGATGGATGGATGGATGGATGGATGGATGGATGGAGGGATGGATGGATAGAAGGATGGATGGATGGATGGATGGATAGACGGATGGATGGATGGATGGATGGATGGATGGATAAACGGATGGATGGATGGATGGATGGATGGATGGATAGACGGATGGATGGACGGATGGACGGATGGATGGATAGATGGATGGATGGATAGACGGATGGAGGGATGGATGGATGGACGATGGATGGATGGATGGATGTATGGATGGATGGATGGATAGACGGATGGATGGATGGATGGATGGATGGATGGATAGACGGATGGATGGATGGATGGATAGATGGATGGATGGATGGATAGACGGATGGATGGATAGACGGATGGATGGATGTATGGATAGACGGATGGATGGATGGATGGATGGATGGATGGAGGGATGGATGGATGGAGGGATGGATGGATAGAAGGATGGATGGATGGATGGATGGATAGACGGATGGATGGATGGATGGATGGATGGATGGATGGATAAACGGATGGATGGATGGATGGATGGATGGATAGACGGATGGATGGATGGATGGATGGATGGATGGATGGATAGACAGATGGATGGATAGACGGATGGATGGATGGATGGATAGACGGATGGATGGGTGGATGTATGGATGGATGGATGGATGGATGGAGGGATGGATGGATGGAGGGATGGATGGATAGACGGATGGATGGATGTATGGATGGATAGACGGATGGATGGATAGACGGATGGATGGATGGATGGATAGACGGATGGATGGATGGATGGATGGATGGATGGATGGATGGATGGACGGACGGACGGATGGATGGATGGACGGATGGATGGATGGATGGATGGATGGTTCTGTTTCCTCCCATCATGCCACACAGCTGCATTTGTAGGCTGTCTTTATGTCTGTCTCTGTCTGTGTCTTTATCTCTCTCTCTGTTATTATGTCTGTCTTTGTTGTTTCCATACTGATGGTCTGTACCAGTCTGTATTTTTGGGCTTTGCTGGTTTCTGTGAAAACTACCATTTCTGCTGGTGCATAACAGTAAAAACCATCAAATATTCCATTTTTGCCTTTTGAATCTGACTCCTGATAATTTTGTTCGTACACAATTCATTCTGAACAAACTTCTTTATTCTTGATAGGTCTGGTTTCATACTGGTTAATGGGAAACCTGCAGCCTTCTGCTGTTTCCTTCTTGACTCTTTCAATAGACCTGATTCAGTCATCTGACCAGGTTACACCAGTTCCTCTCGGCTGTCCTGTTTTGATGGGGTTGGGGTAGTAGGGGGCAGACCTCTCATGTTTATTGCAGCAGAAAAAAAATTTGTCTCATTCTCTGATCTAAGATGTTTCATGAGCTGCTACAACCCGTTTCTGACAATATTCACATAAGTTGCACCTGAAAACTCACCAGTAATGGCATGTTTGTACCCCTCAGATAACTCTGGGGCTGTTGGGCCTCCGGTCTGTAAAGCTGCTTTAGCGTTTCAGTCTCCTTCCCTGTTTCTTATTGAGTGAATTTCCCATGCAGACAGATCTCACACTGGCTTGTTTGTTAGCTTTCTCTCTGATTTTCATACCAACTACCACTGACTCAAGTTTAAGGATATCACCATAACAGCTATGAACTATAATTTCATGCCACATTTTTCAGGTTAAATATGCATGACTGGCATCATTACAGGTTATACAGGCAACAGAGGCTGCCTTTTCCCTTCATATCGAACATTAAGGAAGGATCTGCCTCCAACTGGACAGTTCACCAGCACCTTCCTACGATGTCCTCTACTGTTTGATTTTGTGCTTGTATTGTTCCCACTCATATGTAAGTTGCTTTGGATAAAAGCGTCTGCTAAATGACTGTAGAATAGAATAGAGCACTGGAGAGTGGGATGTTCACCACCTGTCCTTTGCCGTTGATCACCTCAATCCGGCCGTCACCTTTCCTCAGTGTTCAAAGTGCCGTCTGCCAACTCCATCATGAGATTCTACAGGTGGAAAGTCTTGTCACATGTCACAGAGGCCCTTTCGTCAGTCGCAGTGTGAGCAGATCAACCAGAAGATCTTTGTGTTTGGTAGGCTGAGGGTTGACTCAGTCAGTTTGAGAGTGAACATGTGCTTCTTTTCCTGCACCCCGCTTTGTTTCTTTCTTACAGGTGTACGGTCATGCTGTGTCTATACAATGCCCGCTTGTAGGGTTGGTCCCCCCTTGTATGAATCCGCTGGAATCTCTTTTCAATTTCCTTTTTCCAGCATCCCCTCACTTTGTGTCCTGTTTTCTGACATTCCTCCGTTGAAATATTGTCCTCCTTTGTCTGTAATCTTTGGTCGTGATGCTTTGTGTTTCGCCGTCATCTCCTCATTGGTTTGAGGTCTGTTGCGGTAGCAGAGTGTCCTTTCAAAACTTCTCAGCTAGTTTTGAACTCCTTGAAGGAGAACGTCTCGCTCATCTGAGCTCATTCATTCATTATCCTAACCACCAAATCCAATGAAGGGTTGCAGGGAAGCTGGAGCCTATCCCAGCAGTCTTTGGGCAAAAGGCAGGGTACATCCTGGACAGCACGCAAGTCCATCGCAGGGCCACACAGAGACAAACAACCACACACGCTCATTCCTAGGGGCAATTTGGAGTAACCAATCAACCTAACATGCATGTCTTTGGACGGTGGGAGGATGCCAGAGTACCCAGTACCCTCTTGCTGTGAGGCCACAATGCGAACCACTATGCCACCGTGAAGCCCCCTCATCTAAGTTACGTACACTGAATATGGATGATATGCCTCCATCAGGCCTTTTAGGACCATTTCTACCAAACGTGCATCACTGTTCTCTTTTTTCTTTGTGTATCTGCCTGGGACCATTCTGGGCCCATAACCTGTAGATTTGCCATTAGCGGATGTTCCCCTCTGGATCCGGGATCCCTCTCCTGAGTTCTTGGTGGATGTTAACGCAGGAGATGACTTGCTGCGGCACTCCTCCGCTCCAGCTCAACTAAACTGCTCACGCTGGACTGCTGGGGGCAAAGAGGACCTGCTCTTTTTGTCAATGATGACACACATCACACTCCAACACCTTTTTACGTTTCTCAATGTTGTCTATCAGGAGCATCGTGGGAATTACACTGATTATCACCTGACCTTTTATAGCCAACATATTGGCTGGAAAGGCGCTCCCTCATGCACGTCAAATTTGGTGTTGATTCTGATTTATGTAGGGAAACTTGCTATTTTATAAACCGGTCCAGGAAACCCCGCCTGTCTGTCTTCTTCTGCGGGACTTCTGTCTGTCTTCATTAGACATCCATGATCCCCGAGCCAGAGCCCCCAAACTGTTGCATCTTCTGCATGGTTGCGTTACTTTGTGGCATTTTAATTTTCTGACCAGACTTCCTCTTAAAAAAAAGCACCATTACTACAGCTGTACGCTGGTTTAAAAGATGAAGAGTTCTGCTGTGCTGAAATAACGTTAGTGAAAAGTGGGTGGCAGAAAGTTAATTTTAGGATGTTTAGCAAACCACTGACACCAGTAACAGGTTCATTTCTGGCTTTCTAAGACGAAGCAGAGATTATTTTTCTGTTTTATTACTAAAGAAAATAATAAAATCCCCATCAGAGAGATTCTACGGTATTTCACTGGAGATTTGGAGAAGTCACAGGAGAAACTAAGAAAAAGAGAAGTTTACTTTATAGTTTGTCATGTTTTTCTTTCTGTTTCTGTAACGCTTGTTCACAATAAGAAAACATAGCTCTATTATTTCCCGCCAAACAAACCAGTCGCCCCAGTCCTCACAGAGCCAGCCTGATGCCGTGTGTGGTGGAAATGATTTTACCGAGACTCTCCATCACAGTCCGGTTTATTAAACTCACGCAGCATAAGGAGAGCCGTCACACAGTTACAGCAGGTCAGCTGACGTGGCTCCATTTTATCCCTGAGAGACCGTCGATGTGGAGAGGAAGGAATCACAATCCTGATGACCAGCATGTCGCCGCTGTCAGAGGAAGCTTCTGAGGAAGACGCAGCTGACGGAAGAAACACGAGAAAACTTTAACGTAAACAAGAAACGTGAACGTAGAAAAACACGATGAAGCAGCTTCAACTCAGCTTAGAGAAACCAGAGCTGCTAACTGGTCCAAAATCCCTCATGAAATGTCCGGACTGTCCGGATACCAGGTACCGGTCCAGATACCAGAAACTGGTCTGAATACCGGGAACAAGTCTGGATACCGGAAACCGGTCCAGAAACCAGGAACGGTCCAGATATCAGGAACAGGACCGGATACCGGGAGCCGGTCAGGATATCGGGAGCCGATCCAGATATCAGGAACCGGTCCAGACACCAGGAATGGTCCAGATACCAGGAACCGGTCCAGATATCAGGAACCGGTCCAGATACCAGGAATGGTCCAGATACCAGGAACCGGTCCAGATACCAGGAACGGTCCAGATACCAGGAATGGTCCAGATACCAGGAACCGGTCCAGATATCAGGAACCGGTCCAGATACCAGGAATGGTCCAGATATCAGGAACCGGTCCAGACACCAGGAATGGTCCAGATACCAGGAACCGGTCCAGATATCAGGAACTGGTCCAGATACCAGGAATGGTCCAGATACCAGGAACCGGTCCAGATACCAGGAATGGTCCAGATACCAGGAACCGGTCCATCTACCAGGAATACCACATACCGGGAACCGGTCCGGATACCGGGAGCCGATCCAGATATCAGGAATGGTCCAGATACCAGGAACCGGTCCAGACACCAGGAATGGTCCAGATACCAGGAACCGGTCCATATACCAGGAACGGTCCAGGTACCGGTCCGGAAACCAGGAACCGGTACAGATACCGGGAACCGATCCAGATATCAGGAACCGGTCCAGATACCAGGAATGGTCCAGATACCAGGAACCGGTCCATCTACCAGGAATGGTCCAGATACCGGGAACCGGTCCGGATACCGGGCTCCGATCCAGATATCAGGAACCGGTCCACATATCAGGAACTGGTTCAGACACCGGGAACAAGTATTGAAACCAGAAACCGGTCCATATACCAGGAACGGTCCAGGTACCGGTCCGGATACCAGGAACCGGTACAGATACCAGAAACCGTCCAGATATCAGGAACCGGTACAGATACCAGAAACCGATCCAGATATCAGGAACCGGTCCAGATACCGGGAACGGTCCAGATACCAGGAATGGTCCAGATACCAGGAACCAGTCCAGATATCAGGAACCGGTCCAGATACCGGGAACCGGTCCGGATACCGGGATCCGATCCAGATATCAGGAACCGGTCCAGACACCAGGACCCAGTCCAGATACCAGGAACCGGTCCATCTACCAGGAATTATTCAGATACCGGGAACCGGTCCAGATACCGGGATCCGATCCAGATATCTGGAACCGGTCCACATATCAGGAACCGGTCCAGACACCGGGAACAAGTCTTGATGCCAGAAACCGGTCGGGATACCAGGAACGGTCCAGATACCAGGAATGGTCCAGATACCAGGAACCGGTCCATATACCAGGAACGGTCCAGGTACCGGTCCGGATACCAGGAACCGGTACAGATACCAGAAACCGTCCAGATATCAGGAACCGGTACAGATACCAGAAACCAATCCAGATATCAGGAACCGGTCCAGATACCAGGAATGGTCCAGATACCAGGAACCGGTCCATCTACCAGGAATGGTCCAGATACCAGGAACCGGTCCATCTACCAGGAATGGTCCAGATACCGGGAACCGGTCCGGATACCGGGCTCCGATCCAGATATCAGGAACCGGTCCACATATCAGGAACCGGTTCAGACACCGGGAACAAGTATTGAAACCAGAAACCGGTCCATATACCAGGAACAGTCCAGGTACCGGTCCGGATACCAGGAACCGGTACAGATACCAGAAACCGTCCAGATATCAGGAACCGGTCCAGATACCGGGAACGGTCCAGATACCAGGAACCAGTCCAGATATCAGGAACCGGTCCATCTACCAGGAATGGTCCAGATGCCAGGAATGGTCCAGATACCAGGAACCGGTCCATCTACTAGGAATGGTCCAGATACCAGGAACCGGTCCATCTACCAGGAATGGTCCAGATACCGGGAACCGGTCCGGATACCGGGCTCCGATCCAGATATCAGGAACCGGTCCACATATCAGGAACCGGTTCAGACACCGGGAACAAGTATTGAAACCAGAAACCGGTCCATATACCAGGAACCGGTCCAGGTACCGGTCCGGATACCAGGAACCGGTACAGATACCAGAAACCGGTCCAGATACCGGAAACGGTCCGGATACCAGGAATGGTCCAGATACCAGGAACCAGTCCAGATATCAGGAACCGGTACAGATACCGGGAACCGGTCCAGATAACGGGAGGCGATCCAGATATCAGAAACCAGTCCAGATACCAGGAACGGTCCAGATACCAGGAATGGTCCAAATACCAGGAACCGGTCCAGATAAAAGGAACCGGTCCAGATACCAGGAACCGGTCCGGATACCGGGAGCCGATCCAGATATCAGGAACGGTCCAGATACCAGGAACCGGTACAGATACCAAAAACCGATTCAGATATCAGGAACCGGTACAGATACCAGGAACCGGTACAGATACCAGAAACCGATCCAGATACCAGAAACCGATCCAGATATCAGGAACCGGTCCAGATACCGGGAACGGTCCGGATACCGGGAGCCGATCCAGATATCAGGAACCGGTACAGATACCAGGAACGGTCCAGATACCAGAAACTGATCCAGATATCAGGAACCGGTCCAGATACCGGGAACGGTCCAGATACCAGGAGCCGGTCTGGATACCGGGAACCAGTTCAGAAGACATGCATTGAAGATGATGATGATGATGATCTGAGAAACGAGAAGGAATCCCTGTAACCAGATTACCATATCGACTTGCTTTATCACCTTAACGTATCTTTCCTCCCAGTAAGATGCAAACTGTTTTTTTTCTTACTATAGAAAGAACAAAAGAAAGGAAAGACAAGCAGCAGAACAGAACATGTTGTCATACGTGCAGAATGGCGGTCCGGATGCTGCATCAGTCCCTGATGTTTCCCTGCTGTCTGGACTTCGGCCGACATGCCAGCCTCAGCAGCGTGTGCTGTTCTTACTGAATGTTTCACCTCGTCTGTCTGTCTTTCTCCTCTTAATTTTTTATTTTCAAGCTGACAAACCGACCAGCAGATCCCAGTGACATTTACCATCAGACGAGGAACAAACACTGCAGCTGGTTCCGACAAACTGGTCCTCGTTTTCACGGACCTGACACACTGTCTATTCTGCCACAAAGTCCATCCAGGCTGGACAATCCAACTCAACATGGAAAACATGAAACTATGTTCCAACAACTAAAACTATAAAAACACAGTAAAACATCAGATAAAAGTACAGGATGGTGAAGGCAGGTAAAAGAAGAATGAATTAGGAAACCTGCCGAGTCAAAGGCCATGCTGGGGCATGAAAATGTCTTTTCAGATGGGTGGTGAACATGTCCACAGCGCCGGAGAATCAACTGCAACGGTTCAGTTTCCTCTGAGCTTCTGCTGGACCTCAGTATGTCCAGATCAGCCGATCTGAAGTTGGCAAGAAGACATGGGCAGTCAGAGTAGTGATGCTGAAACCAGTGTGGTGTGGTCTCACTCATCCTGCAGATGGATTTATCCGTCTACTGGTGACCTGTAGAGGTGTAGATGGATGGATGGATAGACGGATGGATGGATGGATGGATAGACGGATGGATGGATGGATGGATGGATAGACGAGTGGACGGATGGATGGATGGATGGATGGATGGATGGATGGATAGACGGATGGATGGATGGATGGATGGATGGATGGATGGATGGATGGATGGATGGATAGACGGATGGATGGATGGATGGATGGATAGACGGATGGATGGATGGATGGATGGATGGATAGACGGATGGATGGATGGATAGACGGATGGATGGATGGATGGATGGATAGACGGATGGATGGATGGATGGATGGATGGATGGATAGACGGATGGATGGATAGACGGATGGATGGATGGATAGACGGATGGATGGATGGATGGATGGATGGATAGACGGATGGATGGATGGATGGATGGATGGATGGATAGACGGATGGATGGATGGATGGATGGATAGACGGATGGATGGATAGACGGATAGATGGATGGATGGATGGATAGACGGATGGATGGATGGATGGATGGATGGATGGATGTCGGTGTACATGTACATGTCGGTGTACATGTAGCATGTCGGTGTACATGTACATGTCGGTGTACATGTAGCATGTCGGTGTACATGTACATGTCGGTGTACATGTAGCATGTCGGTGTACATGTAGCATGTCGGTGTACATGTACATGTCGGTGTACATGTAGCATGTCGGTGTACATGTCCATGTCGGTGTACATGTCCATGTCGGTGTACATGTAGCATGTCGGTGTACATGTACATGTCGGTGTACATGTAGCATGTCGGTGTACATGTACATGTCGGTGTACATGTAGCATGTCGGTGTACATGTAGCATGTCGGTGTACATGTACATGTCGGTGTACATGTAGCATGTCGGTGTACATGTCCATGTCGGTGTACATGTACATGTCGGTGTACATGTCCATGTCGGTGTACATGTAGCATGTCGGTGTACATGTCCATGTCGGTGTACATGTACATGTCGGTGTACATGTAGCATGTCGGTGTACATGTCCATGTCGGTGTACATGTAGCATGTCGGTGTACATGTAGCATGTCGGTGTACATGTACATGTCGGTGTACATGTAGCATGTCGGTGTACATGTCCATGTCGGTGTACATGTAGCATGTCGGTGTACATGTAGCATGGCGGTGTACATGTCCATGTCGGTGTACATGTAGCATGTCGGTGTACATGTACATGTCGGTGTACATGTAGCATGTCGGTGTACATGTACATGTCGGTGTACATGTAGCATGTCGGTGTACATGTACATGTCGGTGTACATGTACATGTCGGTGTACATGTAGCATGTCGGTGTACATGTACATGTCGGTGTACAGGTAGCATGTCGGTGTACATGTAGCATGTCGGTGTACATGTCCATGTCGGTGTACATGTAGCATGTCGGTGTACATGTACATGTCGGTGTACATGTAGCATGTCGGTGTACATGTAGCATGTCGGTGTACACTTCCATGTCGGTGTACATGTAGCATGTCGGTGTACATGTAGCATGTCGGTGTACACTTCCATGTCGGTGTACATGTAGCATGTCGGTGTACATGTACATGTCGGTGTACATGTAGCATGTCGGTGTACATGTAGCATGTCGGTGTACATGTCCATGTCGGTGTACATGTAGCATGTCGGTGTACATGTACATGTCGGTGTACATGTACATGTCGGTGTACATGTCCATGTCGGTGTACATGTAGCATGTCGGTGTACATGTCCATGTCGGTGTACATGTACATGTCGGTGTACATGTCCATGTCGGTGTACATGTAGCATGTCGGTGTACATGTACATGTCGGTGTACATGTACATGTCGGTGTACATGTACATGTCGGTGTACATGTAGCATGTCGGTGTACATGTACATGTCGGTGTACATGTAGCATGTCGGTGTACATGTACATGTCGGTGTACATGTAGCATGTCGGTGTACATGTCCATGTCGGTGTACATGTAGCATGTCGGTGTACATGTACATGTCGGTGTACATGTACATGTCGGTGTACATGTAGCATGTCGGTGTACATGTACATGTCGGTGTACATGTACATGTCGGTGTACATGTAGCATGTCGGTGTACATGTCCATGTCGGTGTACATGTAGCATGTCGGTGTACATGTCCATGTCGGTGTACATGTAGCATGTACCCCGACAATAAAACCTTTTCACATCTCATTCTAATCATCTCATCTCATCTTTTTTGTTTGATTTTATTAAAACTTATCTCATCTTTCTTCTCACCACTCAATTTGTCATTTTATTTTTTTAATCTTCTTAAATGTATTGAAAAAAGTAAGTGCAGTATCAGTTATTTCGCAATTAAACATTTACACAAATATTTTTCCAATTTTATCATAAGTACTGTATGTCTCAGATAAACAGCAGTTCAGAAATGCTTCCATATACAGTATTTC